>NC_139628.1:46242870-46315370 GCF_964638095.1 Poromitra crassiceps | reverse complement strand
CGTTTTTGACGTTTTCACACAAATGACAGACTTCAGCTGTAGTGAGTGATTGACGCCGTAGGCTATCTATGCGAAAGTAGTTTCTGGGTTGTTCCAAATGTTCACAGCGGCCTCCACGTCCCAACATCGCTCTGTATTACACGGGAGAGTTTGTATATATAGAAGATGACTCCTGGGGGTCAGTGCTGAATGATGTTCCCCATATACTTGCAAAAATGCAATTTCCTGGGCGGCTGAAAGAAGAAAAGAGAGTAGGGGGGGGGGATCCATTTTCACATAAGTATCAATCATTGTCTCTGTCTGTGTCTCTTCTTTGGCGGCTGTGGAGTTTTAACAATGTAGAGCTAAAATAGATTGAAGTCACAAAGAGCGACAGAGAAAAAGCGTCATTTTAAAAGTTAGAAAACAGAGTTGTTCCAGCTGCTGAACCGATTGATTGACTGTAGAGTTGATCCATACTACAGATTTCAGTATGGATGAATGTTCCAGAGTTCTTGTCCATGAAAATGGCATGAAAATAGTCAAATTTATGGAATATCTGGTAACAGCTACAGTACCAGCAGCCTCAATCCAGAAATGCCATCATCGGCCTTCAAACACTCATAACGGTCAAACTCTAGCATGTAGACTGTAAGGTGCGCTTGTTCATGTCTTATCTTAGATTAGCTTTAGGGACGTATGCTTCATAGCATGACAGAGATGTGTGTGAAACAGATTTCACACATCTACCACTTTATTATACTGAAGAGACTCGTTGGGAGATAGACTGGAGGAAGTACTCAACCTGTTGCTGTAACAGAGGCCATGTTCACATTACAGGCAAATCAGATTTGCTGATAAAGTCATTAATCATCATTATCTTGATTGGTTTCCAAAATCTGATTTGGGAGTGTGTCCGCACTGCCACAAATCTGATTCTCAAGTCGGATCTGTGTGTCCAGACCTAAACAGCCTATCTGCATGGGTTGCTATGGTAACGACGTGGGCGTCAGTAAATATGTATGTTGGTGATGTGGTTTTCCTGCGCAGAAGCATTTGATGACGAGTTGCGAGTGATGTTCAAATCAGATTTGGTGGATCTGCGCATCCGCACTGAAGACACATCAGTCAAAAGCACATTTGAAGCAGATTGGAAACTATCTCCATATGTGGTTTGGGGACAAGTGACACAAATCAGACTTGGAGCATCCAGACTCATAAAACCAATCTGGATGAAGTCATTAATAGGTCACTAAAGTTCACAAATCAGATTTGGCCTCCTAGTCTGAACATGGCCTTAGTCTCAGTAAAAACAAGGAGCGCCACCCAGCGACTTAATGTTCCGAAAGCATAGTAGACACATTTGTGACTGTTACAACATGTACACATCATCACATGCACAGACTTTTCTGCATGCACTGTACATGCTGCCATATATGGCAAGAAAAGGAGTCCAACTTTTCTTGACTCGGCAAATAGAGCAAACTTTCAGCAGAGAAAGCTCTGAATTTTGCATCCAGTTTTCGGAGAGTTTGAGCGATGCCATAAATGCCAGCTCTCCACCCCCACAAGAGAATAAATGATGCAGGATGACAGGCAATGAAACATTATCCATTCGCATGGCCTCTTAGCGTCTTGATGAGCATCATGCAGATCATGATGAACTCAGAGTAGACGTAGTTGTTTTGATGAGAGGAAGACGTCATTCCACCTGTGCTGCTAACGCATAGCGGCTCTCGCATCGCAAGATGGGCACGTGTCTCGGCACAGTGCAACATGACCCAAGCTACGGTAAATCCACACCGGCACACGATCCCCCCTGCTATCTATGGAGATGTCAGAAAGTCGAGTGAGGACTGAGCTGCAATTGCACGGGGAGTTGACACAGCCATGCTATTATGAGACTCGTCCGAGCCAATGGACGCCATTATGGTAATGGTCATTTGGCAGAACAACTCTTTTCAAACAGCCAGAGAAGCAAAGCAAGAGGCAAGGAAAACACACGCCGCCGTTTCACCACGTGGTTCGAGACACGACGCCTTGCCAACGTTCCCTCTGGAAAATCAGAGAAGGCAGGTGATGAAAACAAGAGAAAAAGATACTATGTTCCTTCCAGCTGGAAGACAAAGCTTCTGTCACCTTGAGAAGGAGTGGATGTGATGATGTGAGAGCCCAGCTGGGGAACTACACCGCACTTTTCATTACTTTGAAACCAGGTAAAAGGTTCAGAACGTTCCCTCCCTGCAGGAACCAGAGAGCAAACATTTTGCTCATCTCTTGGAGATGTCGGGAGAGCCGACGCAGCTGTCTTCTTACCACGTCGTCCGTTTGGCCACTTTTACTCCACACATTTTTTAAAGTTCATACTGCCAAAATCCTCAGAGAAAATCCCTCACAAACAACCTCTCCAAAAGCCTCAACAAAACAGCTCGTTACCTAGTATCTAGCAAAAGTATCTAGTGTACTTTTGTTGCTTTTGAGATCATGCTAAGTTGGCTCGTAGACAATCCAGTCGATGAAATCCAAATTGCATCCAATCCAAGTTGAGGAAAGGTGTCATTTGCCAAAAGGTGTTCTGCAGTATATTCCTTTGGGATTCCATGACTTTCCTGTTCTTTAAGGGTATAGTTTGAACCCCAAATGATACATAAAGTATCTATGTGTTTGATACACACAGTCTCTATGTGTTTGATACACACAGTATCTATGTGTTTGATACACACAGTCTCTATGTGTTTGATACCCACAGTCTCTATGTGTTTGATACACACAGTCTCTATGTGTTTGATACATACAGTATCTATGTGTTTGATACATACAGTATCTATGTGTTTGATACACACAGTCTCTATGTGTTTGATACATACAGTATCTATGTGTTTGATACACACAGTCTCTATGTGTTTGATACACACAGTATCTATGTGTTTGATACACACAGTATCTATGTGTTTGATACACACAGTATCTATGTGTTTGATACACACAGTCTCTATGTGTTTGATACCCACAGTCTCTATGTGTTTGATACACACAGTATCTATGTGTTTGATACACACAGTCTCTATGTGTTTGATACATACAGTATCTATGTGTTTGATACACACAGTCTCTATGTGTTTGATACACACAGTATCTATGTGTTTGATACACACAGTATCTATGTGTTTGATACACACAGTATCTATGTGTTTGATACACACAGTCTCTATGTGTTTGATACATACAGTATCTATGTGTTTGATACACACAGTATCTATGTGTTTGATACACACAGTATCTATGTGTTTGATACACACAGTCTCTATGTGTTTGATACATACAGTATCTATGTGTTTGATACCCACAGTCTCTATGTGTTTGATACACACAGTATCTATGTGTTTGATACACACAGTCTCTATGTGTTTGATACATACAGTATCTATGTGTTTGATACACACAGTCTCTATGTGTTTGATACACACAGTATCTATGTGTTTGATACACACAGTATCTATGTGTTTGATACACACAGTATCTATGTGTTTGATACACACATTCTCTATGTGTTTGATACATACAGTATCTATGTGTTTGATACATACAGTATCTATGTGTTTGATACACACAGTCTCTATGTGTTTGATACACACAGTATCTATGTGTTTGATACACACAGTATCTATGTGTTTGATACACACAGTATCTATGTGTTTGATACACACAGTATCTATGTGTTGTCCTACAAATATGTGGAGCAACAATGCCCACTTTCCTACCATTGGTCTCCCAGAGGACTTTGGCTTTTCTCTTCACGTCTGGGAATGCTTTCAGTTCTCCGTTCATCCATCTCGAATGAAAGACGCTTGTCCTGATCTCAATTACCATCCAGATTTATGGCAGTTTCCATAGTCATAATGGGCCCAATAACTCTGCAAAGATAGCCTTACAGTGGATATTCCCATCTGGAAAGCATCTATCCGTTTGCAAGGTAATCCTCATATCTTACCGCATTGTTTGTTAGCGACCTCGTTCCTGAACTTTGACTTTTGTGAGGTCATCGCTAAGAGGAGCTGTCAGTGCGAGTCCTGCCCCAATTCAGTAGGGAGCTCCTTGATTGGTCTAATCTGGCGTGGTTTACGTAGATGACATAGTGACATAAGGTTTAAAAAAAAAGGCAGTGCTCACATTGGACATTTGGCACCATGTCACATTCACATACAAGTAGCGACCTAGGTTGTGTTGTTGTGGGAGGGTCTTGAAACCTATTGAAGCAATCTGCACACATTTCATTGGCTGACGAAGTTCAAGCTGTGCTCCACCAAAAGTTCAACTAGTTGTGATTTTTTTTTGTCAGACTGGGTTGGTATTTTCTACCACTGCGCTCCATCAATCCATCATGCCATCTGTCAACGCATAGGTTTTATATACAGCATATCGTACGATGATGTAAACCCCATCCTGATGGAGGAGGGAACGAGGGGCCAATTCAACATTTATCTGGGCAGTGTGGTGGTTTTGGAAGCGAGGACGTGCTTCTGAAAGGTGGTGGCGCAGCCCATATGAACACACACACACACACACACACACACACACACACACACACACACTTTTCCTTAATCTCAACAGTACCTCAACATCTATGAATCAGTCAATTTCACATCCAAAGTTTACAGAGCAATAATCCGCAAAAGCCGTGACAGCAACGGCTGATTGTTTTCACCTTGTGTGTTGTGTGTGTGCGTGAGTGAGTGTGTGTGTGTGTGTGTGTGTGTGTGTGTGTGCGTGCGTATGTGTGTGCGCGTGCGTATGTGTGCACACGCGCGCGTGCATGTGTGTGTGTGTGCGCGTGCATGTGTGTGTGTGTGGTGTGTGTGTGTGTGTGTGTGTGTGTGTGCGTGAGAGTGCACGAGTGACCAAGCAGTCATGCATGTGGAAAACTCACAGCGGAAACATCAGCAGTGTCGAGTGGAAACATACTGATTAAGCGGTTTGTGTGTGTGTGTGTGTGTGTGTGCGCGCGTGTGTTTGTGTGTAGGTGTTTGTGTGTGTGTGTGTGTGTGTGCGTGTGTGTGTGGGGGGGGGGGGGGTAGTTGCGTGTGTAGGTGTGTGTGATTCTCCAGGGCTGATGATGTTTGGTTATCAAGCCAACACACACACACACACACACACACAGTGTGTGTCCCATGATTGCACTTCTCTCCACAATCAGTATATAAATAGTGACTGGCTCATCCATCACATTCCCCGGGTGAGGATAATTACATGACTCATCTTGTTAAAGGATAACAAAGATGACAAAATCATCTATATTCCTGGTAGATCACTGGCTGGAAAGAACGAAAAGACGAAAAGAGAGCAAAGAGAGGCAAAGCTCTCGATCTACCGGTCGATCTTGGTTCGTACCCTCACCTATGGTCAGAAGGATGGCCGGGTCATGACCGAAAGAACAAGGTTGCGGATACAAGCGGCCGAAATGGGTTTTCTCAGGAGGGTGGCTGGCCTCTCCCTCAGGGATAAGCTGAGAAGCTCAGTCATCTATCATGAGGGACTCGGAGCCTCTGCTCCTTCGTGTAGAAAGGAGCTAGTTGAGGTGGTTCGGGATGTGACCTGGTCGCCTCCCTATAGGGAGGTGTTCCAGGCATCTTCCAGCTGAGAGGAGACCACGGGGCAGACCGAGGGCGAGGTGGAGAGATTATATCTCTACGCTGGCCTGGGAACGCCTCGGGATCCCCCAGTCAGAGCTGGCTAATGTGGCCAGGGAAAGGAAAGTTTGGGGTTCCCTGCTGGAACTGTTACCTCTGCGACCTGATCGCGGATAAGCGGTTGAAAATGATGATAACGATCATTGGCTGTGTCGTATGAGAGATCTATTTAACTCAATTAAGACTATTTGCAAATGTTGAAATATGGTTTTATTACAGAAACACGTGATCACGGTCTGGTGATTTGACCCTCTCCCTGGTTCGAGATCAACAGCACCGTTGCATTCATTTCAAAGTATGTTTGAATGCATAAAATAAAGCTATTCTGCTGCAACTCTACAGTGCTGCTTACTTCCGGGAACTATTGCGACGTTAAAAAAAAAATGGTTCATTGGAGTGAATGGAGATTATGCAACTCATATCTCTATGGCTCTGGGGGCAAGGTATTTCAATGCTCCCCTAAAACAGGAAGTAGAGTAGAGTTACCGGTTCATGCCAGACAGGTGTCTTTTGTCCCTGCAAGCAGGCCCACCAACAGGGGGGACAAGCTGTCAGTTGTCCTGGGCCCTGGGACAGGACAACGTGTCAGTTGTCACGGGGACCTGGGACCAGGGGAGCCAAGGAGGGCCCTCCAATTGTCTAATTTGGATGGAGCAGGGTTGGGTCCGTATGGGATCATCTTGTCCCGGGCAGGATACACGGCAGCTCTGCCCGCAAGTCGAGGAACAACAGGCTCATAAGCGCTAATTTCACTCGGCGTTGCCATCTCCTTAGCTGAGATCACATTGTGTAGGTAGTCTACTTGTCAAACACTGTGAGCATTTACAGGAGCCAGCATGCAAACGCCTTCGTTTGCATGTGGTTACCATCAGTCGCACGACACTGCAACGCTGTGAACAAATCATGACTCCATAAGCCTACACACACACACACACACACGCACGCACGCGCGCACACACACACACACACACATACACTCACACACACACTCACACACACATCTACGCTCACACGCTACATGCCATATCTTACTGATGCAAACAAGATAAGGGCAGATTCGGGAGCAATGTGCAAATTCTTGAGACGCCTGAAGCTCAAAGATGATCAGGTTGCCTGGGTTTAACCAAACAAAGATTTATTTTATATTCTTTATTTTGCTTGAGATGAAGAATGACCACTTCTACTTTATTTCTGAAATACAACCCGTTTTTAATCGACCTCCATCGGTGATCAGTAGGAATTGCAGCAACACCAACAGGTCTCTGGCACAGCTTACAGTTGAATAAAGTGTTCTGTTGTGGACATTTCTGTTATGCAGGTGCAGGAAAAATCGTTGGCCTATCTAAGGTCTGCGTCCTTCTTTTTTGTCCATAAAACATCAACAGAAAGTGTGACAGTCTTCAGATCAACTTTTAAGTTGATCACACACACACACACACACACACACACGCACACGCACACACACACACACACACACATTGTGTGTGTGTGCTTAGTGTCATTAGTTGCATAGAAACGAGTGGAGAGGTGGCAGCTTCGTCTTGTTGGCTGAGAAGACTGCTGGAGAGCATGATGGCAAAGCAAAGAGACTCAGTTGCAGTCAGCCAGTGATGGACTGATATCTGCCGACTGTTAAGGAGGAGACACAGGGACAAGCCTATGTATGATCTATTCTATATGAAAGCGTTTCTGTTACATTGCAGGACATCATGGTCAAGGTTTCCCTTTAAAGTCCCATTGTCAATTGAATTGGCTACATGCACAACTTCTTTACTTCCTGAAATTGGTACAGCTTCTTTATTTCCTGTCCTACACGATTGGATGAACTGATTAATCAGGTGTGCCTGATCATTGTTGTGACTGCAGCACACCTGACATTAATCAGTTCATCCAATAGTGTAGGACAGGAAATAAAGAAGCTGTACTAATTTCAGGAAGTAGTGGAGTTGTGCATGTAGCCCATTGTGACTCAATCTTGAGTTCAGTCTTTATACAGTCGTAAAAGACAACCCGCAGCATTTTTCATGCAAATGTCTGTTTGGCTATGATGGTTGCTATAACACGATAGTGACTCAGCCTAGAGCCAGTTCAAGAAAGCTTTAACATTTGCTGCTGTAAACATTGTGTGTTTTCATCCTCTGGTTGCAAAGGAAGTGACACGACATGTTATGTTTGGCTTTGTTTGGAATAAATAGAAGAAGAGATGTGTATGAGCAGTGATCGCCACCGTGCCTGAGCAGACACAGAGGAGAGAAACTCAAACTGCTGCAACAGAAGAGAAGGAAAAAGATGTCACAGTAGACTACTGGACAGTCACAGTAGACTACTGGACAGTCACAGTACAGTCACAGTAGACTACTGGACAGTCACAGTAGTCTACTGGACAGTCACAGTAGACTACTGGACAGTCACAGTAGTCTACTGGACAGTCACAGTAGACTACTGGACAGTCACAGTAGTCTACTGGACAGTCACAGTAGTCTACTGGACAGTCACAGTAGTCTACTGGACAGTCACAGTAGTCTACTGGACAGTCACAGTAATCTACTGGACAGTCACACTAGTCTACTGGACAGTCACAGCAGTCTACTGGACAGTCACAGTAGTCTACTGGACAGTCACAGTAATCTACTGGACAGTCACAGTAGTCTACTGGACAGTCACAGTAGTCTACTGGACAGTCACAGTAGTCTACTGGACAGTCACAGTAGACTACTGGACAGTCACAGTAACAACAACTCCAAAAACTAGATACCATAGCCCAATGGGATCACACCAGCCGTGACACCTGCGACTAAACGTATGTGGGCCAGGGGCGTAAAGTGAGGGGGGGGGGCAATGTTGGTGGGGGGAGGGGGGGGGGGGGTAGGCCCCTTGCGCGGATCATTAAAAAAACATCATTATCATCAGCATCATTAAAAATATATACTCGGCCTTCATTTTGATGTCCACTACACACCTATAACGTTTCCTGACTGCATCTCGCACGGTTGAGAGGCTATCGTGCTAACAAATCTGTCCGCAGGCAGACATATAAACACCCAGCAAAGTAGGCTACTCAAAACGGCTTCTGTGGTAGTTCCCACTACAATAACAATAGGTTTCTCCAGGGCCACATTTTGCCTTGACGATACACATACAAGGTGAAAACACCACCAGACTGTTGTGGCTGGTAGAAATACAAGGATCTCAAGGAAATCTCTTTCTCAAGACAAGTGAGTAGACAAGAAGAGTTATTGAATGGGATAAAGTATTTCAGTGTATGTACTGTAACAGGTGATATTACACATTAACTAATGTTGATCACTGGTCATACATTGAGTTCCTATAGTGATAGTCAAGGGAAGGCACAAAATAAATGGTTTCCTGCTGAAGGCCATTAGGAAGCTTATCTACTAATACGTTTTGGAACAAGCTGATAACCTGTTCACTGCAGTGAACTTCAGTCTGTAAAGCAGAGGGCAAGAGGACACCTTTGACAGCTTCTACTAAGCCTAATAACAATGTGTAATAACAACCCAGAATAAATCAATCATCATGTAACGTTGATGTTGTCATATATTTTTAGCTCAGAAACGTTGATATTCCACGTATCTGTGGCAGAAATGTACAAGGCTGACCTTTTATTCTGGCGACCAGGCTCCATGTAATAATAAACAATGTATTGTTTATTATATAGTTATATAGTTTGCAGCTATATTAGGCCGATAGTGGCCTTTTATTAAGAATTAACCAAAAACTAGATCCCCCACCTCCAGATTCATTTTGCTCATTAGACAAACAAATGTATTTAAGGTATAGCCCCTTGAGATGAACCATCTCCTTTTCAAGGGGGTCCAATTAGCAATCGTCCTCTCACACATACAATAATGAGCAATATGTTGCTTTTCCCCCCAGTAACGAGCTCGTCAGTCACAATAAACTAACCACAGCGGCGCTTGTCATTTCTCCGCCTGTGGCATTTTATGAGATGAAAACACACACCCGTACACTATTCCCTCAGAGGGCTCCTGTACGCTATGTCTGGCTCGCTAACTGGATTAGCCCAGGCGCCGGCAGCCTGTTTGTTGATGAATATCCGGCATTAAGTGTTAGCTAGCCCTGTGCATCCATCATCATCATCACCACCAGCATCATCATCGCCAAGGGAGGTCTGGTCTGGATGCTGACATTTAGCTGGCTGGCACTCCAGCTGGGCGGGCGGGTGGGCGGGGGGTGAGGGACAAAGGCACCCCTTATGAAACGACAGCTTCAGTGGTAGAAGCATCACATGGTCCTGCATGTGATAATATTGCAGAGCAAAACTTCCAAAACATCAAAATTTGCAAAGACTTCCAACCCCCGTTCATATCCGTGTACGGTGGTCGTGAAGTGCAAATCACAACGATAAATAGGAAAGCACAACAACAAATCAAACGAGCGCATAAGCCCACGGCGCAGCACAGTGGGGTGGCCATTCAGCTTTATGGTAGCATGCCCGCTCCCACCACCCACATCCCTCTAGCTACTCCCCCTAACCACTCCTCGAATCCTGACTCTTTACCACCTTCATATCCCTAGTTACAGCCCCATTCCCCTAACCCCCCCCCCCCCCCCATCCTTCTGTTTTCCTATTTGTTGTTGTGTTTTTTGATTTGTTGTTGTGTTTTCCCATTTGTCGTGTTTTTTTATTTGTTGTGTTTTCCTATTTGTCGTTGTGATTTGCACTTCATGGCCACCGTACTTGTGGCAATAACTGATGACAGACACATTATTAAAGGGGCATCAGTAATCAAGGACTTCTGTCCACCTCTACTGGTGACATGTAGGAATTGCCAGGTGAATGAACAATGACTGGCACAGCCTTCAATCAACCTGTCCCATTGAGATAGAGTGACCGATTGACACAAACTATTGAGGGCTGGAAGTGTCTTGGAACTCCAAGAGGTGGGGAGTTTCTGTTCCAAAAGAGAGTATCAGCAGGAAAGTGAGTTTTGAAAGATGAATGATGGATCATTTTGCACTATTTAAAGTCAATATGATGAAGTAACTGACGTAGGTCATCAAACTGTCATCAAAGAGGAACATTGTTCACGAATGCTCCCCTGGTGTGATTATTTTCAAAGGTGTCTGGTTATATTTGCTGCACCCAGCCCCCACACCCCCACTTCCAATGTCTATGGCTGCTAGGGAGAACAGCATAGCGCACTGACAGCTCGATCATCTCGTCCAAGAGTTACACCTAGATTGAGCCTATTTCCCAGACTATTTTCACACTGATGTAACCGAGTGACACGGCCCAAGTCAGGTACCACTACCACAAATATTTTGGCATTTTTCTGCCGTACAAAATGTTCCTGCGGTATCTCTCTTTGGTGCATTACCACAGGGCATGTGGCGTGGTGTGTGGCAACCTCTATGGCACATTACCATAAAGTAGGTTTTATGGTACATTAACACAGTAATACAGCGATACCTAATCGAGTACCATAGGAATACTGTAATAACATTACCAAGTGCCATAGGAATTTTGACACAGCATGTGGCGTGGCTGTGAGGCTGTCCTCACAACATGGCCGTTGGATGCTGCAGCTGGCTCCGACAGATATTAATGTGTCTACCTCGGAGTCAATAACCTGGGCCTAATGTGTGGTTGGCTCTGAGTGATGCGCTGGGCAACATTGTTTGTAATGGCTTGTTTTTGTGGCGGGCGGCCACTTAGCAGATGTACACGCATGCCGAGTAAAGAAACAAACCTCGCACCAAACGTTCAGTTGTTTAAAAGTTTTTCTTTCACATTCACAGATTTCATATCCTCTAGCCCAGTGGTTCTCAAAGTGGGGTCCGGGGACCAGCCAGGAGTCCTTGAGGGAGATAGGGCGTCCCCAGCAAAAAGGGGAGTGATTTATTTTCATTATAAGTCCATCCATAAGAAACACAATGACAGAAGAATGTATGACTATTTTAGTCATGGGTTTCACACACTTTGAAAAGGTTTGAGAACCACTGCTCTAACCTTTGAAGATGTGAAACTAATGTTAGGGCACAAAGCAGGGATGTAGTGGTAAATAAAAAGGTGTCACCATAAGCCAAACAACCAGCAATATAAAAAACGATTATAATATCAGATTTGTTGGATAAAAGACACTATCCTCATGTAACTTATGCCAGTTTGATATTATGAATTCATGTCAAGATTGACTGTATATCTAACTAAAACGGTGGCAAAACTACAGATAAACAAAGTGAGTAAAGTGACTTTAGGTGGGTGTACCCTCCGCTCAACATGTCCTCCAACTTATACGACCAATAACGTCGTATGACTGCAATACGACCCACATATCACGTACGCTAGACTAGCGGCCCTCAGTGGCAGAGGAAAAGTACTACGCGACTTCCGCCAAAAAGCAAGTTGAAAAAATGACTTTTATTGCAAAAAAAATTACTTTTAGGTTAGGTTAAGGGTGAGGGTTAGGTTTAGGGTCAGGCTTAGCTTTAGGGTGTGGGTTAGGGTTAGGCATTGGGTTAGAGGTTGGAACAGCAACAAACTGCTAGCCGAGTTTTAACAAACTCTGAGACTGGGCTGTTAGTCACACGAACGCTAAACGTTGAAACATGATTTTAGGTCGTATTCAGCTGCTGCTTGTACAAACGACGGCCCGGGTCGTATCCACATGGACCCTCCGCCACACACTGTACATAAGCATGTCCAAAGCGTCAAATCAAACAAGTAGGTTATGTGGAGCCTGGGTAAACCCAGCCTCCACGTGACCTCTATCTATGTGCTATCAGTCTTGTGACTGATAGCACATAGATAGAGGTCACGTGGAGGCTGGGTTTACCCAGGCTAGGTTATGTGTACTAAAGTTAATAGAATGTAATATCGTCTCAGCGTTATCTCTCAGAACTCTTTGACGACATCTGTGAGCACATGTCTGGGAGTCACTTTTGATCACTTATTAGTATCAATGAGGTGTGTGAACTTTAGGTGTTTAGGTGCGTTTAAACTCCACAGCATCCCCGCTTATCATGTCCCTTCGTTTGATGGAGGTTGCAATTCCCAGTCTCACAGGAGACAGCTCAGTCATGGCCGCCATATTAAGCTATCAAATGATCCAGCGTCCCACAAACCTTATTCTGGTTTACTCTTACCCATTCGGAGATTTATTGAATCAATTTCCCTCCTCGCATAGAAACGCTGACAGTTCACCTCGGCAAGCGGAAACGTGTCCTAGATTTGTACGTATTATTAGCCGGACAGCTGCTCGCACTCCATCCTGCTATGAGAGCTGGTGTTTGGTACCATGGAGAGACGCGCTCTTTGGAGAGACGCGCTCTGTTCAGTGTAAGTCAAGTTTTAGATACAGTGCTCCATCACGCTGTGTTCCGGAGCTGGCGTCAAAACGTTCCAGAGCTTTGCTAAGAGGTGTCACAGTGTGAAACAGAGGTGCGAAAACTTGAGCGGCACCCAGTCGCTGATGAAAAATCTGTACTTTCTTCTGAAATAGGTAAAAATTATCATATTTTCTTTGCCTTTTGTGTAATTTATATAACTAGAAATAACAGCCTCCCTATTGTATGCCCCCGCAAACAAGTCAAGTTGCAGTCTACATCCATCTCTGTCCAGACTCATATGCACATACAGTAAACCTTGAAGCCCATCGTACAGTGGTGTGGCCATTCAGCCTTATGGCACGTTAGGCAATGTTTGGGGGTACGGCTAATCACTTTCAACATGGAAAATGGTCCTACCCCAAACCCACCCATATCCCCCCAGCCACTCGCCCTAATACACACCCCTTGAACCACGACTCTCTAGGACCTTCCTATCCCTAGCTATGGCCCCTTTTACCTAGTCCTGCCCCCTTCCTCGATGGAACGGGCGGTTGTGAGGTCACAGTGACCTTGAACTTTGACCACCAAAATCGAATTACTTCATCCTTGTGTCCCAGTGGACGGTTGAGACAAATTTGAAGAAATTCCATCAGGGCGTTCCTGAGATAGTACATTAATGAGCATCAGATGGACGGACGGACGGACGGAATTACAACCGGAAAACATGACGCCTCCGGCCACGGCTAACGCCGGTGGAGGCACACAAAGTATTTTAAATGAAAATACACTTTTAGCAAGTCAGGTCGCACCAGCAGCATTGTATTTTTTCAAAGTGAATGCATATACAAATATCAAAATGGCTGTTCCGCCCCCCCCAGTACAGTACGCCACATCTTCTGCCCGCACCACCGTTCAGTACATACAGTATCTAGCAAAACTAAACGAAGCGTACGACGACAGCTTCTCGCCATGTGTTCCCTCCATTCCCTGCCTCTCCCTGGATCACTGCATTTCTTCTCCATCTCGTCTCAGCTGGTTATTTTTAAACCAAAGCGCGGCTTGGAATAGGCCGCGGCCTGAAATGGAAATTTGGGATGAACACAATGGGAACTTGGCTCCGTCGCTGTCACCCCCAGAGGGAATAAGTGACTCACGTAACCTCAACAGAAATGCCGGCAGCCACACCAAAAGTCTCAGTCAATTACCCAGGAAAGAAGGACTGCGATGGGGAGGGGAGGGGAGGGGGGTATGACATGAGGGAAAGATGGGGACAAATGTGGACAAGAAATGCAAACACAACCGAAACACAGAACTCTGCTAAAAATCCAATATGTACATCTTTGATAGGTCTTTTCTTTAATTTTTTATGTTTTTGCATTATGCAATCGTCGTTCCCGCAGTGATGAAAAGCACATGGCCCTTGCTTACATGTTCCCATTATAAAGTAATAACTTCCACGCGGGGCTCGCAGGCCTGATCCAAATGAAGCAGAGGAGCCGCGGGGCCATTCATCAAACTGTTAAAGCCAAAAGGGGGCTTTTTCTCTCCCGCTAGCGAAAGAGCACATATCCCTCATATCCCTCTGTAAACACACAGCGCTGCTCTGCACAATGTGCCTAGAACCAGGCGGGTTCAAAGGTAGCACGGCCTGCAGCTATACGACACAAACAGCCCAGTGTATTTGTAACAGAATACTGTGCTCAACTGTGTGGATATCTGGAATGCCAACGGTCATCGTTTGTCCCTTGGAAATACAGAGCTTGATCAAAAAAGTTTCCGCAAGTACGCATCAGTGTTCCTTTGCTACCACTTGAGGGCAGCGTTTGGAGCCACAAGCAGAGGTTCTGCCACAATATGCTGGTAATTGCAGAGTCTTTTGATGCACTCGACCAGAGACTAATAATACATTCCAGAGAGCAAGAAAGATCATTTCCACCTTTGGTTCATTTACCACCATCCTATATCCTATAGCCTATAATTCCTGAGCGACCTGAACTAAATTGACCCCGCATGCTTTATCCCATCATCCACATCCCAGACGATTAGAACAACTCCCTTCCCTACCGAGCCAGACAGATATAAACATCACAAATCCCGTGTGGTCATGAAGCACCGACACGTATAGCAAAAAAACAAAAGGTCACGCCTGATATATTTCCACGATCAAAGAGGCCAGATTGCGTGTGTTTTCGTGCAAAATGAGGACCAGGCCCGAGGAGAGAAGGCACGGACGGGCCTTATATAGTCAGAACAAACTCATCCTTGGGCTCAGGTAGCCGACAACTGGGGTGCAGAGAGAGCTCTCCCGGGCTGCAGTGTTGACGTCTCTGATAAGCCCCACCAGAATTTGAAGAGCTGCTCGTGAAGATAAGGAGAAGAAAATGTCAAGAATGTTCCCCTCCGAGCTCTTTTCTCAGGGAGGGGAAGAAAACCTGGTGGAGAAGGCCTGCAAAATGTGTTCGGGTCAAGAATGAACGGGGGGGAAAGAACCCTGTTTAAGATCGCAGAGCAACGTCATACTTGTCAACTTGGTAGACCGTACTGCAGAAAAGGCTCTTCAAATGTGTCAGGTCAAGAAATAAAGAATGTTGTTTAAGTTTGCAAAATTGTGCAAGGTTGCAACTCATCTGGATGGACGCTTTATACATCTCAAGTTGGCGGATCATACTTGGAAATCCGGTAGAAAAACTGTGGAGAGGTATTAGTGCAAAGCACGCACGTGTGAGAAAGAAAGACAATGGAAGACAATGGAAGTTGTCAAAGGACAGCGAATAGAGAACGCAGGGACATAACCATACACATAATCCAAAAGAGAAACTGACCAGCTGACGAGCCAAGTGTCTCCGTGCTCCCCGTTCCCCTCCGACGACCCGGCCAGTCAGAATAGTCCGACGCTCTCAAGAGGTCAAAAGGTGAGGTTTTCCCGACTTCCACACCGATCCCGCTCTCGAGTTCCCACGTCTTTATTAGCTTGTTCGCGCCAGAGAATCCAGAGCCGTGGCATCGGCGCTGACTCCTCTCTACAGCAACGCTGATTCCTCTCCAGCAACGCCGTGTTTATTTACAGTAGGTTGGTGTTGGTGGGCGGCAGCCGCGACACGTGAGAAATCATCCCGGCCAGAGCCAAGTTGAAGACGGGCCGCGGGGAGGGAGGGAGGGGAGGGAGGGGAGGGCTGTCACACTGCCAGACTTGACACACTCAGTCTGGCACTTATGTAATGAGGACCATGCTGCTGCCAATGCAGGACACAAGTTGGAGAGGGGGGGAAAGGGCCGACTTGGAGAGTCTTGGACGGTGACTTTAAAGAGGCAGTTCACCCCCCAAATCAAAAATGCATATTTTCCCTGTTACCTGTTAGTGCTATTGATCCATCTAGATCGTTCTGGTGAGAGAGTTGCCGAGTTTGGGGGATATCGATCGGAGAGATGACTGCCTTCCCTCGAATACAATGGAACTGGATGGCACTCGGCCTGCGGTGCTCAAAGCTCCCAAAAAATACATTGGAAAAACTCAACAATGTCTCTTTCCAGAAATCATGACCCAGTTTACTCAAGATAATCCACATACCTTGTTGTGAGCATTTATTGTAAGAACTATATACTATACTTTTGACCAAACTACATCTGTTAGCTAGCTAGCTGCTGCTGCTAGTTAGCTGGTGTAGTTTGGTACGGCAGGTAAGAGGAAAAATATGTATTTTAGATTTTGGCGTTGAGGATCATTTCTGTATTTTTCAACCTGGACCCTATGTATTTCCCTCATGTACAACTAAGTAATGTGAACAGAAATCTTTGAAATTGATGCAGATAATTGACCAAGATCGCTCACCGGGCATAATCCAAGTCTCCACAAGCCCTGAGCTGCCAAGTTGACTTGAAAAGATGTAATTTACACCCTGTTTAACAGTAGCTGAAATATAGCCATATAGCTGGACATACCCTTTTTATTCTTCCTTTAGCACTTGGCTACAGTGCAGAAAATACCAAAATTCTCCTCTAACTGTGCATTTTAATTAATTAATTATTTAATTGATTAACCTTTATTTGTAGAGGGGAGCCTCACTGAGAGCAATGCTCTCTTTTTCAGGTGTGCCCTGTTCATATTACATACATCATATACAGTAGGCTACATACTTATACATTACTACACAACTCTGCATATCTTGGATTGTGGGAGGAAACCCACGCAAGGATGGGGAGAACATGCAAGCTCCACACAGAGGAGGTCGTGGTGGAGATTCGAACCCACAGCCTTCTTGCTGTGAGGCGACAGTCCCAACCACTGAGCCACCGTGCCGCCCCGCCGTTTTAAAGTGTAAATGACAGGTACTTTATCGTAAATACATGGGCTAAGTTGCTTTTTAAAATGTCTGCACTGCTTGTCTTTCAGAAGAGTGTAAAAGTTTCACGCCGAAATAACTACGCTCAAATTGTTCCATTATGCAGTCAATTATAGTAACATTTACAGTCAATGAATCCTGTCGGGTAGCCAGGATCAGTGTTGCCAGATCTCGCAAGAGAAACAAGCAACCAGGTATATGGAAACAAGCCCAAAATAAGCAACTCTGGACAGATCCTGCAACAGGACAAACAATCGAAAACATCTACATGACAACAATGGAGCAAACCTACATAAGCAACTACACGTTAGAACGTCCCCCCCCCCCGCCAAAAAAAGAGAGCAACCTGCAAGTACCAATATTTGTAAGTGACTTTACAGTACCAAAAAAAACAAGCCCAAATTCGCTTATAATAAGCAAACTTGGCAACTGTGAGTACGATCATAACTCATCAGAGAGCGCACGCACACACGCAAGCACACACACACACACACACACACACATGCCTGGTCGTAGCAATTGGAAAGTGAGACTCTCTCACGAACAGATGCGGTTGCGGTGTGTGTGTGCAGCCCAGCCCCGTCATCGCTCCAGGATCCCACTGTACTCACCCCATGGTGCTGGAAAGTCCTTCTGGCTCCCTCTGCGGAGAGACCTCTGCTGCTTCCACTACACACACACACACACACACACACGCACACACACACACACACACACACTGATGGAGTTTACAAGGGGGGTTTCCTTCTACCACAACTCCCGCTCGTTTTGACTCTTTTCTCTATCCTTTTCTTTAGTGTTAAACCACTGCCACCCTTTATATCCTTTTTTGGGACTAAGAGGGGAGAGGGAGAGGGAGAGAGCGAGAGAGAGAGAGAGAGAGAGAGGATGATAATTGCTCTCTATGTGCCCCCACCCTCCATCCAGTCATCCCTCTTTTACCCCTCCCTCCCTCCGTTCCTCTCCTCCTCTCTCTGTCTTGGAGACTGTGCAGGCCTGCTGGGAGGGCGTCTGGACTGGGACCGCTCTCTCTCTCTCTCTCTCTCTCTCTCTGTGTCTCTCGGTGTCACTTGCCCGCTCCATCTCTTTTCCCCTGACCTGAGAGGAAACAAGGTTTAGTTGTGTCTGGAATACAGTATACTGTCTATATAGGGAGAGATTCTGACTAATGCCACAACCTAAGAAAGTCTGATGTTGGAGGGAAACAGTCTGAAGCCAGCAGAACACGTCCTCGTACCAAAACGACAGTCGATTTCCAAAGACTCCCAAAACAACATGTATGAGAGAAACGCTGTGTGCAGGTAATACACCTCGCGTTGGACACGGTTAATTTGAAACACGTCCCGTCGGTTAGTTTGAAAAAACAGCTTGGTTATGTTTAGGCAACTTCACCAAAAAACAATGGTATTTTATTTTGCACATGACCTCACACATGTCCAAAAACTGTAAACAGTTTTGCAGTCAGTCATTTATTTTGACAGTTGAGAGTTGATTTGAGTCAAGTGTGGACCAGTGATGTCATTTGTGCATGAATGACATCACTGGTCCACAACTTTACTCAAATCAACTTTAAATAACTGTCAAACTAAATGAATGTTTGCAAAACTGTTTGCAGTTTTTGGACATGTGTGAGATAATTTCCACCATACATCTGCATTGTTTTTCGGTGAAGTTCTCCTTTAAATTGTGGACCAGTGATGTCATTCATGCACAAATGACATCACTGGTCCAACTCTCAATAACTTTCAAATTAAATGAATCCATGCAAAACTGCTTACAGCCTTCGGATATGTGTGAGATCATGTGCAAAATAAATCAGCATTGTTTTTCAGGTAATTTCTCCTTTAAGGTTATGGTTATGGTTTGGATTACGTGAAAAACGGAACACGTTGGGAGACAAAGCCGGTCCTCTCGTCCTCTCGGTTGAAAGACGAGGAAGTTACCAGTCCGCCAATCCCGCCCCTCCACGGCTCCACCCTTAAATCATTATGACCACCAGAGGTCGCCGCTACTTCCTGGTTACAACTCTCGACTCTGGCGTATGCAGTGTAATGCATTACACCAGCGTAAGAGGATGCATTCGTTAACATCGGTCGTTTTAACCACCTTGAAAAGCAACCAATGTTGTCGTTTTCCGTATGAGGACAGGCTGGTGTGTGTGTGTGTGTGTGTGTGTGTGGCCACCTGCTGTGGGTGGGAGGCTGCGTTGTATGTTTGTTCTCAGCAGATGAAAGCAGCTGGGGAAAAAAAATCTTTTTGATTCAAAGTTCAACCAAGGTCCAAACATCCAACACATTCAACTACAGACAGCCAGGTAACACCAATTTGCTTCATTGGGGATCAAAGAGCGAGTCTCTTTGACTGGTCTTCAAACACGGCATAACACGCATTCAACTGGTTCTGATACGAACGGTGTGATGTAGTGTTTGAAGCAAAACTGTCAGTTCTCAATAGATGCAGACTGCAAAGGTTTCATTCCAAAATGCTGTCCAGTATGTCCTTTTTAGTAAGAAATTAGATTAGCAATCTGCCCTTGCTAAAGGCAGATTGCAGCGTATTGTGCGCACAGCAGAGAAGCTGACAGGACAACAGCAACTGTCACTGAGTGAGCTGTATGATGCCAGGGTCAGGAAGCGGGCAGGGAGGATCGTCTCTGACCCCTCTCATCCTGGTAACTGTTTGTTTATAGTCTGGGCACCTTCCACCCCGCTTTTTGTCATGGGGCGTAAACCACGGAACCAGAATGAACACCGGAAGGCAGTGCGCCAAAAAACATCTGTGTTACTGTTAGCTTGATGTCTCTTCCCTCGATTAATTGTCTGATGCAAAGCTTCTGTATTGGCTTAAAAGATGTGAGATTGTGAATCCGCAATGTTTCTAAAAGAACTTCGGTACGTCCATCTTTTGTTTTGTTGTTTGCCGTTCTGATACTTGGGTCAAATTGTCAAGTTAACGTGAAAGTTGACGAGCTAGAAACGCTGCCATCCGGTCTAGGGCGGGCTCTAGGCCGGAACCAGTAGGGTGACAAAATCAATTGTGGGCGGGAGCCAGGCTCTTTCTCGCCGAGAAGAGCCTGGTGACGCAAGGTTAGTTTGTTTAGGAAACTTCCATCAGGAAGGCGATTCTGTGCCATCAAAACCAGAACCACACGCCACCTAAACAGCTTCTTCCCGAGGGCTGTCTCTCTCCTCAACAAGCCCACTCACATCTGAGGTGATGGCCACCCCCCCGGCTTTTCCAGTCACCCTTTAGAGCACTTTATCTTACTATTTCCATGCGTTTCTATAATTAAAGTTTTTATCTTAGTTTCTAGTGATTTTATTGTTTTTATGAATGCTTTTATGAGTGCATAGCTGCACTTTTTAGTCAAAACTAATGGATGTGGTAACCAACTACATGCTCCTTCATGTCCTGAATGTCTTGTATTCACTGTCGTATACGCATGTATGTTTATCTGTATCTTGTCGAGTGTGCTGATTCACCAGAATGAATTCCTGTGTGTCCTTGTGATGCATTTGTCAATAAAGTGTTTCTGATTCTGATTATCTCATGTTCATTTCTCTGTATTTCAAGAAATATACATAATTGCATCCTCAAAAATATGGGCCAGATTTATTTATGTTTGATTTGCTTTGTTACAGGAGGAGGATCAAGCGGTGGAGGAGGCTCCACTGCTGAAAGTAGGTTTGGTGTAAAGTTTCTCCTGTAAAGTGTGATTGGGATGAAAAGTAATAAACTGTATCTCAAGTTGGTGTAAATTTCAATTAATTTAATTTGTCTTACACGTTTACTTCATCTGAAAATATGTGTAGGGAAGTTGTAGCTTCCGCTTATTTTATGATGGATTATTTAGGTCGGAACTCGCCACAGGTGATCGATCAGAACCACGGAGATGTCTTTCAAGCTTTAATGAAGTATGATAGGCAGAAAGTAAGGGAGCAGGTTAGGTATTTGACAGTGAAACAGAGGATCGTGACTGAACATTGCTTCTTTATACTTGGGATGTATGACATCATCAGTGACAGTGACATCACAGGAGCAACTCTGACATCACCTATGACATCACAGGAGCAACTCTGACATCACCACAACAACTATGACATCACAGGTGCACCTGCAATGACGACACGCTGCAGTGACATCATCGTTGGGTCGCTGGCTTGAATGCGGCCCGTGGGTGTTCCCAGGCATGGTCTCATCAGTCGGTATGAGAGGGCCTTTTCTACAGTAAATATTATTTCGTGTTTTATAATCATCATCCCTCCATCTTTTCCTTTTCTTTTTTACGCTCCATATCAACAGGCTGGGCGTCAATCGGGTCATAAAAATAATTTTGTAACAAAGCTGGTTGCAAATGGGCAAAGCAGCCCTTTAATATTGCATAACTTTTCTGTATGTCACATGAAAATGAAACTTAAGAGCATTTAGGAGAAATGGTGTGACAAAGCTCCGCCCCTTTCTCTGACTCACCAGAGACAAACCAGGAAACATGTTGTCGTCATTCTTAACTCGTCGCTGAGAGGAGACACACACACACACACACCGAGAGACAGAGAATAAGATTTAACCCACAACTTCCACTGCGGGAGGACAGCTACAGCAGCAGGGAAGAATACTAGGCGTACTGTGAATACTGGAATACTATTGTAGTGAGTACTGTGAACACTGGAATACTGAAATATTCTCGGGAAGGAAGGACAGCACTTGAACCAGCTGTGAGCAGGTGAAAGCCATATACATAAAGCGCTGGACGGGTGGCAACTTTATTCAACTTTCCAAAAGTCCTGTTTAAAAAGGTCATTAACATTTTTGGCACATTGCAAGGCCTTCGTCAGAACACATGTCAGCATTTAAGTGGACGAACTATAACCTGATCAATTGAAGGCAGCTGAACCTAGTCAGCAGAGGCAAAGGTTCCTTCCTGGTTCTAGGTGCCCTGGGAAGTGGAGTAGATCGAGTCTGGTCTGGTAAGTTCTAAGCTTCACTCAGAACACAGAAAATGTATTCCAGATCAGAGGACGATTTCTCCTGTCCTGTCTGCTGTGACATCTTTAAAGATCCTGTTGTCCTGTCATGCGGCCACAGCTTCTGCAAAGCCTGTCTGCAGAGCTGGTGGACAGAGAAACGAATACACGAGTGTCCATTTTGTAAGAAAATGTCGTCAAAGGAGCCTCCACTTAACTTTGAGTTAAAGAAGCTGTGTGAGGCATTCTTAGTGGAGAGAGATCAGAGAGCTTCGGCGGGATCTGAGCTTCACTGCAGTCTGCACTCTGAGAAACTCAAGCTCTTCTGTCTGGACCATCAGCAGCCCGTGTGTGTCGTCTGTCGAGATTCAGAAAAACACACCGACCACAGGTTCAGACCCATCGATGAAGCTGCACGCCATCACAAGGAGGAACTCCAGAAATCACTGAAGCCCTTAAAGGAGAAACTGGTGCTCTTTAATGAAGTGAAAGGAAACTGTGATCAAACAGCAGAACACATTAAGGTCCAAGCCCGACACACAGAGAGGCAGATGAAGGAGGAGTTTAAGAAGCTTCACCAGTTTCTTCAAGAGGAAGAGGTGGTCAGGATCGCTGCACTGAGGGAGGAGGAGGAGCAAAAGAGCCAGACGATGAAGAAGAAGATTGAGGGTCTGAGCAGAGAGATATCAGCTCTTTCAGACACAATCAGAGCCATAGAGATTCAGCTGAGGGCTGAAGACGTCTCATTCCTGCAGAACTACAAGGCTACATTGGAAAGGGTCCAGCGCCCCCTACTGGAGGATCCACAGATGGTCTCGGGAGCTCTGATAGACGAGGCCAAACACTTGGGCAACCTGGGCTTCACAGTCTGGGACAAGATGAAGGAGATGGTCTCCTACACTCCTGTGGTTCTGGACCCAAACACTGCCTACCCACACCTCATCCTGTCTGAAGATCTGACCGGCGTGCGATGTGGAGAGACGCAGCAGCTTCCTGAAAACCCAGAGAGGTTTGCCTCCAACTACTCTGTCCTGGGCTCTGAGGGCTTTAAGTCAGGAACTCACAGCTGGGATGTTGAGGTTGGAGAAAGCACACACTGGTTCCTGGGTGTGGCAGCAGAGTCTGTCCAGAGGAAAGAAGACAGGCCGTCTCAATTATGGAGAATATGGTTCTATGATGGGAAATACGGAGCGGTCTCCCCATCAGATCCAGCCAGATCCACCATTATCCCTGTGAAGAAGAGGCTCCAAAGGATCAGAGTGCATCTGGACTGGAGCAGAGGAGAGCTGTCCTTCTCTGACCCTGATACCAACACACAAATACACACCTTCACACACACCTTCACTGAGAGCCTGTTTCCATACTTTAACACTCGGGATAAATTCTCTCTTAAGATTTCACCATTGAAGTTCTCTGTAACAGTGGTGATGTGAGTTTCAGTCTGATATGAGGCTTAGGGAACACCCTCAAATGCATGCCAGTTTGTACCCAGCCTGCAAAAGATAAAGAATGACAGAACAGATTTTTAAGACCTCCTTTTACTTGGACAGCATTTATACTTCCTTTTCATTTTTTCATAGACAGCTTAAGGGATTGTTGTGTAATAGACACTTAAGTGTTAATAAAGATTCAAAAAGACAAAGTGAAGACTACATCATTCTTTTTATATAGATTTTTCCTTTTCTCTGACACTGAGAAGATAAGCCTACTGACGCTTTTCAAGGGTTATTATTCTGCTTTCACCAGGGTGACCTGCAATCTAAACTTGGTTTGCTATAAATTAAACTCTAGAATAGATGACGGATAATAATAAATCTAGCAAAATAAAACTACTAACCTTCGTTCTTGGGGGAATTCAGAGATCTCTTTTCCAGTTTTTAGACCTATAAAAATTAGGGTTGGGTTAGTTAGTGACCTTAAGGAGGAGAGACTCTCATCATACCAAACCAAGGGCCTTAAGGACAAGTGAGGCTGATAAAGGGTATATGAGTGAGGCTATAGGCTATAATAGCAAGCCTCCACCAGTTAGCCTTAGAGTCCTGAAAGGCTAATTCACTGGTAATTAAGAGGAAGAAACTACATTGGGAACTGAAACTTTCTCTCCTGTTGCACTCATTAAGTCACTCACTCTGCATTACAAAAAATCAGTTCAATTCTCAAATGTAAAATGTAAATGACTGACGATAGCACTTTAATATTTTACTAGATGCCTTTGCATGTAAAACCAATAAAGAATGAAGTTACGGTAAGAGGGAAACGACGTGTTCAGATTTAGCCTACTGGCTGTTGTTTCAGCAGAGTTGTCATCTTCTGCTGATTCAGTGCGTCATCATCCTCGGCATCGTGCCACTGGTCATGCTGCAATCAGCAACACATGTTCTATCCTTTTTTTGATGGACTCTTGTAGAATGTATTAACTTATAAAACGGCTCTCTCAAATCAAGCAATCTGATTGGTTCACAGCCATTGTATAAATCCAGTAACCCGGTTATTGGTTGCCATGGCAACTCTCTCACTAAAAGCCTTTGGTTACCTAAAAAAAAACAAATGGCGGAGACAGCTGTCAGATCCTTGTGAATCGATCTTCGCTTATAACTTTACTAATACTTCGCAGAAAATTATGTTTTGTACAAGAATAGATGCGGGCTAATGTCTTCTTTGCAAAAAAAAAGGCTGTTAACCCCGCATTTAACCCCGTAACGTTAGTTGGTGTCGGGCTTTGCAGAAAGCACTCAGCTTCTCAGCAAGCGCTGAGAATGCAGCGCTGCGCTCGAGCTGCCTGTCGGGGTTTCCAGAAAGCTCTCAGCTTCTCAGCAAGCGCCAGGATTGGCCAATGTCAACTTCAGTCTCCAGAACGATCCAATCAAATCACCCGCACGTCTATCTTCTTGCTAGAGGTCCCGCCTTACAGTAGTGTTTCAACTGACTCTATCAGAATACCATGCCAGTCGGACTTATAGTATTATTATTATTATATTATTATACTTGGAAACCGTTTTATAAAAGCAATATAGCACTCGAGCTGCGTGGTGTTGTGGAATATATCCCGCTGATAAGCGTGGGATAACAGCTTATCAGCGGGATATATTCGCCACAACACACTTGCTCTCATGCTATATTGCTTAAATATACGTTGGCCAAGAGATGCACTCTCGCTGTGAGTAGGACAGTAATCTCACCTGGATTTGTAGAAGATAATGGAGGTAGGCTAAGCAGTCATAATTTTTTGTCTGCTTTGTGTCCAATCCTCTTAGAAAAGAAGGGGTCATTTGAGCTATATTGGGATTGTAAAATTGTGTATTGGAATAGAATTGTGACTTTTAACTTTCAAACAATGACACGACATGACATGAGACTGACTGAAAACATTACCCTAAAATTATAATAATCACAGATTCACCCTACCGGTGTGTAAAACGCGGCTTCAAGTTATATTTTCACATGGTCCATGTTCAGTGCTTCAGCCTCCATGGTGGCCATGATGGAAGGAAAGCATGTGTGTGAATGAATTTAGCCAGGGCCCCGGGGTCACACCGCTACTCTCGTGAAGAGCGCCGATAGGATCTTTAACGACCACCGAGTCAGGACCTCGTTTTAACGCCTCATCCGAAGGACAGTGCTCACTCACAGGACAGAGTCCCTGTCTCTGCCCTGGGGCATTGGGTATATTATTCATGAGACCGGAGGGAAGAGCACCTCCTACTGGAGACCAGAGGGAAGAGCACCTCCTACTGGTCCTCCAACACCAAGACGATATAGTCTCATATCACAATATATATCTATATTGCTCAGCCGCATTGTGGCTTCTGGAAAATGTCTGAAGGTCTGGTTTCAAATCAAAGCAAACCCGGCGGCTCAAAGTCTACTCCGATGAACCATTAACCGTTTGTTGGGAAACCGTTCCAGGCTCCTCCCACTCTGATCTGTGCAGAGGACTGGCTGTGCGTCAGCAGGCAGAGAACAAGAGTTCACTTCCTGTGTTGGGTTGATTTGATATTTTCTCACAAAAGCTCGTCTTGGCGTCATGGAGACGAAGACGCTGCTGCTCTCGGTCCTTCTCTGGGCCGCCGGACACGCCGGGGGCCGAGGTGAGGTGTGTGTTGGGGGGGGGGGGGGGTTGACTCATAAGGTTTAGATACACACAATGTTTTTTTTTCCAGCCAATACAGATAACTGATAATTACCTGCTTCTCATGGCCAATACCAATACGATAACCGATAATTTAACATTTTTCTATTTGAAAAAGAAGTTCATAACCTGTAGCTAGTTTATGCAAACCTGAGGGTAAGAAAGACTAAGGTGTAGTGAGCAAAGATGGATGTAGTATTCCATATAGGCCTCTGACCTAACCCAATCTGACAACACTGTTGTGAACACAAAACAAAGAACAGTTCAGACTCTTCAAATGTTTATTTCTTCTAGTGAAGTACATCAAACAACTTCACAAACATACTGTCCTTTGGCTTTTATAGAGCATTTTGCCTAAGAATTCAAGTTAAATGCTTTGACATCATATGTCAATACAGGTTATTCTTAATAAAGTGCATCACTCAATAGAAAAATAAGGCTAAGATTGGAATACTCCACGTCTTAATTCAACTACTGTTTACTCCGACTACTATGACCTTAGGCTATTTGGGTTAAGGTCATCAGAAAATGCTGTTTGCATGGCAGTTTCTTATTCAGAGTATTGTCTTAATTGGGTTTTGGAATATTGCAGTCCATGTAAACAGTCACTGTTGCAGCACGAGGCAGCGGAGCACGCTGCTTCTACTGACAACTGACTGGAGATACAGTCTGTGGGTCCAACAGCTACAGACAATACAGACTGTGGGTACAACAGCTACAGACAATACTGTCCGTTACAGACAATACTGTCTGTGGTCCAACAGCTACAGACAATACTGTGAGTCCACCAGCTACAGACAATACAGTCTGCGGGTCCACCAGCTACAGACAATACAGTCTGCGGGTCCACCAGCTACAGACAATACTGTCTGCGGGTCCACCAGCTACAGACAATACTGTCTGTGGGTCCAACAGCTACAGACAATACAGTCTGTGGGTCCAAGACCTACATGGAGGAAGAGAGGAGCTATAACTGACTAAATCATTGAACTGATCCTTTAAGAAACACGTGTTGTCTCAAACTAGATGTTGAAAGTGATAAATGCTCTTTTTTCTTCAACAGACCTGAGAGGGAAACAGTTCACCTTTCCTAGTCAACCTGCAGACAGGCCATATGTTGTTATTCAAACCAAAACCACCGAGATCTCCGCCATGACCAACTGCCTACGCTTCTACTCCCAGATGACGACCAGGGGTCAGGTGCTCTTGTCCTTGGTGACTGCCGACTCCCGATGGCTTCGCCTGATGAACTACATATCGTATACTGTATCACATAACACAAGGTTCAACGTTCATGCGGGTGGAAATGAGATCTCCTTCGATGGGTTTCAGGGAAACTTATTCGGGTGGAACTCGGTCTGCTGGACCTGGGACTCGCAGACTCGGCTGACCCAGCTGTGGCTGAACGGGCAACGCAGCAATCTTAAGTTTGTTGGATCTGAATCCCCGACGCCAGGCAACATGAGCATCATGGTGGGTGAGCAGCAGGAGCGCTTCAGAGATCCCTACAATAACTATAAGTATGGGTTTGAAGGAGATCTGACAGACCTCCACCTGTGGGACCACGTCATCTCTCCATGTGAGATCAGATCCTACATGGACAGAGGATCCTTCCGACCCGGGAACGTCCTAAACTGGAGGAACCTGACGTATCAAATCTCTGGGAACGTCTTCATCCTGGATGATGATAGGCTGGGCTGTGTTGTTTGGGGATGAAATTTTCAAATCGGTCAAGAGACCACAGCAAGTTCTTCTTAAATCAAATGAATAGAAGTCAAATGAAGGTTGAAGTTATTTTTGATTACCCCCCCCCCCCCAGCGTTTTTAAAAGTAAATCAACATTGACTACCAATTAAGGCATAATAAATATGTGAAAATCAAAAATCTTGATTTTGTCATGTGTAGCCACGTCTCGACAGTTTCCCCAGCAAATTTTTGTATTTCAGAAGAAAATCTGTGGGGCCTAATTTCCTTAATTATTTACTCATTAATGGGTCAAAGCCAACGTGGTTAATTTATCAAAAGCACAGTATAACACAAGGTCATTTTGAACAATGGAATTCTTAGGACAAGGCAAAGAACAAATGTATAGGCATAAGAAGAAAAAAAATTTAATTTCCCAATTCTTCATTAGGAAAGTGTTGCCACGGCTGCATCGGTTGCTGTGGTTCCTCAGCGTGAGGGAAGAAATTGTCAGGCCTTAACCCATTGATACCTGATGCAGCATTTGCGTGTATATCCCTCATTTGTGTGTGTATCCCTTTAAGACCGCGAACCACGAGACACGGTTTGCGGTCTTAAAGGGATACACACACAAATGCTGCATCAGGTATCAATGGGTTAAGAGCCAGAATGGGCTCCGTCCTCACAGATGTTATTTACTTGTGTTCTAGTAACAAGCAGCTGCGGCTCCTTCACCGGCTCCAATAAAGTTAGGAGAAGGATTTGAACAGGATATGAAACATTTGCCATCAAACAATCCAGAGCCGTTATAAAAAAGAACAGTTAAGCTCACCAGGGCTGCATTCCCAGTGTCTGACTCGCCAAAATGTAACATTAACATTTCCTCATAAAAGTCAGTTATTCGTTTCATTTTCAAGCTGTTTAAGCCCTTATAGTCAAATAAGAACCGTCTTGTAGCAACTGATATATTAGCTGGCCAAAATGTAATACAATTAATCATATTTTAAATTAATAAAATAAAAAAATTATAAGCTCTTTAAATATTTTTCCATTAATGCCTACCCCACACTACAGGATAATTTGCAAGATTATGGCCAAGATTCCCCCCCTCCCGATTTTCTCGGGGATGCTCCCGATTTGAGGCGCGTCGGGCAGATAATCTTCCCAAATGATCCTGTAGTGTGTGGGCTCTCGAAGATTTTTATAATCTTCAAGGATTTGAAAATCCTGTAGTGTTGGGTAGGCATAAGAGTAACATGGAAAAAACATCCAATATCACAATTACAGTTTCTGATCATTTATTGAAATGCTGGGAATTCAGATGATGGCAAAACATGACTCATGTAACTCAGTGCACAACACATAATTAAAGTTGTGCTGAAATGAAAAGTGACTATTTTAGATCACATTCCTGGTCATAGAGTGCACATATTTAACAATGCCAATATATATATTTCTTTGGATTTTTATATAAAAATTCAACCATGTTTTCTTCATGTAAAACAAAATCTGCAGTGTGCTTACCTATATGTTTTATCTTGTTGAGTGGAGTTTATTTGATTCTCGCTCACAGTATTCACTGAATAAAAGCAGAATTTACACACAGAACTGTTAAGATCTAGCTAAAAACAAGAAAATAGATCATAAAAATAGATTACCGGTACATATCACAGGTCACATTTTCAGGACATAGAAACACAATAATACATCAAACACAGACATAAGAGTCTCACAGCAGTGGGCAGGGTTGCTGTTCTCAGGCGGTTTGCCCTGGCCGAGAAGGTTGTGAGCTGTCTGCCACTCCGCAGTGTCCTGCCAGTGCAGCTGGCTCTGTCCTGTGGGAGCAGGTCGTGCAGTGGGTGATGTGTGTTCATCATGTCCTTGACCAGTTTTATTGCTGCCTCTTCTCTCCTGCTTTGTAGGGATGGGAGTTGATGCTGAATCAGATTGCCTCTGGAGATGATTTTGATGGCTCTCCTTTGCACTCTCTCCAGTTGTGCGGTCTGTTTTTTGTTGCATCCCACTAGGAGGACTCCTCCATATTCCAGACAAGGCCTGACCAGGGTGGTATAGATGGTCACCACAGATCTTCGCAGGGTAGGCCTTGCCTGGCTAGCAGTCAGGAAGTGTAACCTTTTTGAAGCTTTCTTCACTGACCGTTCCACTTGAGTGTTGCCGCTGAGGTCATTGTCCAGGTGGAAACCAAGATATTTGGTTGTGGTGACGATGGGAACCTCCTGTCCTCCCAGGACAGGAGGTTAAATGAGGCAAGGCTTGTGACGAAGAAATTCCAATGCATTTTAATGTCAATTTCAATGTCAACGGCGAATAAACTTCTTGAAGTGTGTGTGGGCATGCATTAGCTTAGAGTGCTGCGTCTGAGTCGGGTCTATGTCCACTTCCTACTCACACTCACTGCTGTATATTATGCACCCACAGGGACGTGAGGGTGTCATCCTATAGAGGAGCTGAATGGTCTAACACATATTCTGTATTATTAACAGCAAAACCTCTCCAAATGGTAACCTACTGGATGCAAACCTTTATGGGGATGAGACCACAGAGGAAATATAGACAATGCTGCCCTCAAGTGTCCAAAGACAAGACGTTTTTCAGCAAAACGTTTCCAAACGTTTGCCACCTGAAGTTGAATTTGAGATCAATTTACGGTAAATAAGAGAAAAGGATGAGAAAAGCAGCCTGTTTCTAGTTGAACATGGCTAATGAAAGTTGTGAAACTAGAAATGGGCAGAATAAGAAAAAGGACACCAGGAAAGTAGTGAATGGATGAAAAGTGCAACTGCTTTTAGTAAAGCAGAGATGATGCATGCTGTACTAACCGTGCTCTGGATTCAGCTAAGAGTGGACATGCAGCACAAAGAGACCTGTCGTGGCATGGGGAAAAACAAGACCTCTATAACTGGATATTAAGACATTATATACAACTCCCCCACCCCCCAGACTTTGCAAGGCCCCTGAAGATGTAGCTATAGACTACAGATCAGGCCTGGATTACCAAGGCATGTAGTGCACCCACAAAAACCAACTTCTTTCAGGTTAGAGAAATGTGTAATTTAAATGTAAATTTTCAATTGTAAATTGGGTGTTTGTAGTAAAGAGCACGGGGCTCTGTCATTCCCTGAATACCGTAAATACATTTTAATTAATTTAACAAAGAAAAGCTTGATTGCCATTTAACTTATGATAGATTTGTCCCAGTAGTAGTAGTAGTAGTCATAGTTAAAGTATAAGCAGCTGCATTTATATGTATTTGTAAACCAGACCTGATATTTTGCCCACCAGATGTGCTCAGTTTATCCAAGTGTGATTATGTATAAACAAACACAGGTAGAATGAGAATACTGCTGTGGTGTCTAGAAAGATATGGATTATCATCAGTGTGATCTTTCCTTCAGACTACAAAAAGCTGCTAGATACAAAATAGCATATTTGGATGTCTACACTACAGATTATACAGTACATGTCATTGGCAATACCAGGCACAATTATTTACGCTAGTTTTTTTTATTCAAGTCCAAACACGGCACAAAATCACTCAATCTGTTTACACCGTTAACAACAGCCAGAGGTGAAGTCCCAACATGAACTCAGGATGGGATTCTACTTCAAGTCCAAGCACATAGAAATACTAGACTGAAATATGCATAAAGTTTCATTCATATTCATATTTGATCTATTCTACGGTTTGGGCGTCTGACGTTCATCACTTCTAATTGCGCAGGCGACAAGGTATGTGCACGAAGAACGCGGCGCTCACGTGGACAGAGCGGCCATCTTCTTTGCTCTGCGAGCGGCGCCCGACTTCCGCTTACCCTTGGGCTTGAAGAGGGGACGATGGGACACGGTTTTGCTTCCTCCCTTGGCTTTGGCACGATATCTGCATGAGGCGAGGCAAAACACACACACACACACACACACACACACACACACACACACACACACACACACACACACACACAAACAAACAAACAAGAACAAGTTAGGACAAGCGAGCATTTGCACTTATTGGCTCAGTGATGGGACTTAAAAGATGAAGTCTTTGAGGGCATTCATAATCATCTGACAGTGAAGCCTCTGAGTGGTTATACATGAAGCCAAATCCTGCAAAGTTGTTCTCATGGCTTTTAATGGGGGTGAGCTTCACCATAGAGCACTTTTTAAACAGACTTTACAAAGTGCTTTACCAATCAGAGCCAACATCACACTCCTCAAGCAAGTTGAGTCCAAAACCTTTAGCCATAAGACTCAACACTGGCTCATAGGGGGTTAAAAAGATCCATAATCTATCTTGGGACCAGGCCAAGTGTGCTTTAAAAGTGAGTGAAATCAATTCTAAACCCAAGAGGTGACCAATGGGGGCGTCTGTGGCTCAGGAGGTAGAGCGGGTCGTAATCACAAGGTAGAGCGGCGCAATCAGGTCGGTGGTTCGATCCCTGGCTCATCCAGTCTGCATGTCGAAGTGTCCTTGGTGAAGATACTGAAGCCCAATTTGCTCCCGAAGGCGGTGCCAGCACCCCGTGTGGCAGCTTGCCGCCATTGGTGTGTGAATGGGTGAATGTAGGCATGTGTGGTAAAGCGCAGACTAGAAAAGCGCTAAATGCAGTCCATTTACCATTTACCAATGATGAGAGGTAGAGAGATGCCAGAATTAGAATCTAAGGTCATTTTCAAACTTGTCGTTTCTTTGCTTTGCTACACATCATTGGACAAGGTGTCACTTCAATGCATTGGTTTGGTTACGTATCACACTGTCAAATCTCAAAATGTCACGGCCTCGTGAAGCTCCAGAGTTGGCGTTGGAAATAAACCAAGAAACCTCCTTGTCAGCAACATCCGTTTGCTGTGTTTTTCATGTGGCCCAAATGAACCCAACCGAGCGGGTTGTACCAACCGGCACCAAATGTACTCATTTCGTGCAGCCTTGAAAAACAACAGACTATTTACTTTGGGTTAGGGGTTACTCACTTGTTGGTGCGGTGTGCGTCCTTTAGAGGGCAGCCTTTGCGTTTGTGCTCTAAGCTGCCGCAGTTGAAGCAGCCTTCCTTCCCCTGGCCTTGGCCACATGGGTGGTCTGGGAGGGCACAGCGACCGCACGCCTGGCAGTGTTTCCATGCTGGGCAGAACAACAACAAGAAAGAAAGTAAATATTGGCTGCTATTTATTAAAATTTTAGATTAAGATTTACTTGATTCAATTTTTAGAATACCGTATTGCCTTTTTCCCCTAATGTTGCATTAGTGTCAACTTATTAAGGTAGATGCATTTGTTTTAGGGATGTTCGATATTGGCTTTTTTACCGATATCCGATATCCGATAATGTCCAACTCTTAATTTCCGATACCGATATCAACCGATACCGATATATGCAGGCTTTTTTTCCACCAAAATTTCACATAACAAGTTACATAATGTAGCTTAATGTAGCTGAAGAGTTTAATATATAATATGCATGTTGTGTTAAAGTTGTAAGTGTTAGAGAAGCGAGCTTGTGACCAGAAGGTCGTCGGTTCAATCCCCGGGACCGGCAGGATAAATCTGGGTGGGGAAAGTGAAAAGGCAGCGCTTGCCCCTCCCTCATTACCACCACTGAGGTGCCCTTGAGCAAGGCCCTTAACCCCAACCGCTCCAGTGGAGCTGCTCAGTGGCCAACAGATCAGACTGTGGTTGTACTGGTCAGCTTCCAGGTATGAATGTGTGTGTGTGAATGTGAACAGGGCACTCCTGAAAAAGAGAGCATTGCTCTCAGTGAGACTCCCCCTGTATTTAAAAAAAAAATAAAAAAAAATATCGGCATGAAAACCGATACCGATATTTTCCGATATCGATTTTTTTATGCTAATATCGGCCAATAATATCAGTAGGCCGATAATATCGGACATCCCTAATTTGTTTTGTTCTTTGTCGGGATCTTGTGGCACAGTCAGTCAACATTAAAATAAGAAATTAATTTCATAAATTAAATAAATAATTAAAAGCCCAGAAACCTTCTAGTAGGATCACCTTTTGGAGTGCATACTATAATATCTGAAATAACACTTTGTTCTCTCTTTTAAAGGAGAATTTCGGTTTTTTCGAACCTGGAGCCATCTCCTGCCATTAATTATGATTTGTCCACTCACCTGGCGATCCCCGCAGCGTATCTGGGCGTCCTAGCGTTGTTTTGATATCAATAGCGTCCAAGTCAGTCGTAAAGTGGAGTTGATTTGGGGCCAAGTGTGAGCCTGTATTTCCTGCATCTAAATAGCTATTTTTCTTCCCTTTTTCGCCAAATATCGCCATAATCGGATCCGTCAACATCCACCACAGTGATATTTCACCTCAGGCTGTTTCCTGGAGTGCACAGGGATCAAATTACCTCAAACGTGATCTAGGTCACCAAGTCTCGTGAAGTCCCGCGATACTTTCCTGTCGACTGGCCAAATACAGGCAGGACGCTTTGCAGTCGTGGTTTTAGCGTAACCTATGTGGGGTTTGGCATAACCTTCGTTATTTCGAATCCCACATAGGTTACGCCAAACCCCACATAGGTTATGCTAAAACCATGACCGCAAAGCGTCCTGCCTGTATTTGGCCAGTCGACAGGAAAGTATCGCGGGACTTCACAAGACTTGGTGACCTAGATCACGTTTGAGGTAATTTGATCCCTGTGCACTCCAGGAAACAGCCTGAGGTGAAATAACACTCTGCTGGATGTTGACGGATCCGATTATGGCGATATTTGGCGAAAAAGGGAAGAAAAATAGCTATTTAGATGCAGGAAATACAGGCTCACACTTGGCCCCAAATCAACTCCACTTTACGACTGACTTGGACGCTATTGATATCAAAACAACGCTAGGACGCCCAGATACGCTGCGGGGATCGCCAGGTGAGTGAACAAATCATAATTAATGGCAGGAGATGGCTCCAGGTTCGAAAAAAACGAAATTCTCCTTTAAGTGACTGACTCTATTCTGACTTGTTACTAGGGGTGGGAATCACCAGATGCCCACGATACGATACTGAAACGATACTTGAGTCACGATACGATAGTATTGCGATACTGCGATATTTTCGATATTGCGATATATCGATATTGCGATATATTGAATATTGCGATATTTCGATATATTGCGATTTCTTACTTTTTCAACTGCAAATTATGTCCCCAAAGGAAAACTTTGTCAACATCTGGTTTATATAAGAACAATTTTTCAGTCTGTACATCTGACTTCATTTATTGCAGCAACATTGTCAAGTAGACAGACCAACAACTTTCATAAAGTCATGTCATAGTTGCATGCACCTGACAAACTGAACTGTTTGTTACAGTCTACTTACAGTCCACCTTAACCGGATGTGTGTGTGGACTACTGTACGTAGGTAGTTTTTTGCAACTTCACTTCACTTACACAAAACATCTTGTGCAGTCCATTCAGTAACTGGGGAATTTGTAAATTACTGTTATGACAAAACTATTACTGTTAAAACAAAATTAAAATATGCTACCGTTTGTTTACTGCTGGCCTTTGAACTAAAGTTTATAGCAGCCCGGTGGCCTGGCATGGCCTGCAAAAAAAAAAAAAAAAAAAAAAAAAAATTGCAATATCGATACTTGGCGTCCAAATATCGATACAATATCGTCAGGCAAAATATCGCGATACTGTGGTGTATCGATTTTTTCCCCCACCCCTACTTGTTACACATTAACTTTAATATTTCTTGTGATGCTGCCTTGAAAGAGAGATTCTTAATCTCGGTGGGACTACTGTAATAATAATAATAATAATAATAAAATCATGTATACAGATTATTTGAAACAAATTCTCCTAAAAATAACGGGGGGGGGGGGTAGTTAGTGGTGTTTTAGTTAGTTTTCAACTATGCATCTCACCATGTGCACCTCGCAATATGCATACTTACATGGCTTCACACATTTCTGGCAGGCAGAGCAATGCTTCCATTCACGGCCATCCTGGAGGGACAGGAAGTGAGAGTTGTACGATATGTGTGAATTTCATAGACTGCCTCCAATTCAATACACTATGCAAAGTACTACAATGTATGTATGTATGTGCACGATGTAAAGTACTACAATGTATGCATGTACACTATGCAAAGAACTACAACGTATGGAAAGCTGCAGTACTGTACCTTTGATGGGCACACGTTGCATTTAGCACAGTGCTTGTTCAGGGACCACACGTATCTCTCACATATAGAGCAGAATCTAAAAGCAAACAAAGGTACTCAAATTATGCTTTATGCACGGTTATCTCGATACAATACAGACAGTCATGGAATAATATCATAATTATATTTCCAGGTATTAATCCACCGAAATGCCCTTTCTGTGGTGCAGATTACACGTTGGTCTCAAAGATGACAGATCGAGTGTGGTACCTGTAGCCCTCATCTTTAGGAAGGATGACCTCTCGAGGAGGGATGTTGGTGAACAGTCGGACAGGAGACTGCTTCCTGCCAGTCTTCCCATGCTTATACATGGGGTGGTTATCGTAGTCCACCTGCACAGAAACAAAGCCAAGGGTTTAGCATCCAGTCCACCATGGATGGAACTTAGCCTAGCGGTAGTTTACAGTCCACCTCAAGAGAAATGGACCCTAGTGTTACTGTGTTAGTTTAGTTTAGTTGTTTATTCGCACAAGGAATATTACAAGAAATAATACAACGTGCAACCATCAACAAGATTGTGCAGGTGAAGAAAAAAAAGATGGGCTTATAGTATCTCACCTTAAAAGGAAATTAACACAATGTATGATTTGAGTTAAGTGATGTCATTCATGCACAAATTACATCACTGGTCCATAACTTAACTCAAATCAACTCTTAATGAGACTCAAACTAAATGAATGTCTACAACACTGTTTACAGTTTACTGAAATATGTGAGATCATGTGCAAAATAAAAAAAATAAATGTTTTTCGGTGGAGTGTCCCTTTAATTTGGTTCAAAGCCGATACCTGGTAGTCGAGCATAGTGAAGGAGGGGAGGCACTCCAGGATGCGAGGCTCAAAGAAGTAAGGGAAGATCCACATCATGGGCATGTCCACACTACTGCTGTCTGGACACACATACACACGGATGCATGGTTAGCTTGAACCATTGGACTTGGGATTCATGAATTCAATTCAGGTGGGACGGGGGGGGTTCTATTTCACACTGAAAACTTCAAAGTGAACACTGACCAGGGCTCTGCAGTTTCCTCCATGTCTGTGAGATCAGAGAGAAACTGTTGGCCAGAGGCTTCACCAGGCCACCGAATGGAGGGTCAGCCACCATCACCACTTTCTCCCCGTCGGACTCAGTGAGGAAGGCCTGCAGGACACCACTGGCTGCCTAACAATACAAACACAGGCTGGTTCTCTTTAGGAGGCAGCATTACCGGCACTAAGTGTAGTGTCACCCCATAGAGAAAATACAAAATCAAAGTGTTCCAAATCCTACCTCTCCGCCAAAGAAGTGATGGTTGAACATGTTATAATGGCAGAATTCCTCCTTGCCATAGAACTGGGCATACCTGAAAACAGGAAGAAATGATAATACCCCATGTTATTCAGTGAGACACTACGCTCAGAACATTTAGCATAATACAGGATATTGTCTTTTGTGCAGCGCCCTTTGTCTAAGGCAAGCTAGAAACACAGAGCAAGTTGGAACTGATCTAAATCCACACCAAGTTGGCAAATACACCGAGTCTCCTGAGGTGTGTATCCAGGTAACGATAAGAGGTTTGAGTGTACAGTACAGTGCAGGCTGCGGCTTGTAATGCAAGAACACACCCTCTCTGGCGTTCTATCATTCACATTCTTTACAGAAGCACACAGGAGAGACAGGGAGAGCAGAGCAGCGCAGACCAGGTAAGCAGTGCTGAGAGGCATACATTCATTTTAAACAAGTTGAGTCTATATTTGACTGTGCACTCTTACAGCAGGCAGAAGTCTACACTACAGTCTACTTGCTCCACATTCAACAGGGATCTAACCCTTTTTTAAACAAGACTGCCGCTTTGCAACGGCCCACATACAAAATATGTCAACTGTTGCAATGCAGATTTAAAATATTCAGAGATCTGTGCAATGTGACTATGCTTTGCAGTTCTCAGGACATTTGGAGAGAAAATTAGAATAATAATGAATTATGTTCTGGATAGCTTTGCAACAGAAGTTTGGCATGGACCCAGAACAGACAGGTTTTCAGAGTTATGAAAACCTGAGGAACTGGTTCAGTCTGCAAACACAGCCATCTCAGACAAAACTAGTTTCGTCTATGAATGAACTAAGCTTTTTAAAACACAGATTTAACATAATCTTGATTGCATCTGTCTCCTCAGAAATGACAGCGAAACAGACATCAGTCGATAGTCGACTGTCGATACGGGCTCAATCGGTCCAGAGTGGTCTTGGCGCGCCCTCTGCAGGTAACTCGAGTGTACTGCAGGACGCAGCACTGAGCTTTACTCCATTGGACTCCAGTACAGATGGGGTGGTTCAGCCCTTCCCGCGTTCCCCAAAACTACTACGGAAGCTAGCCGAAGGTCAACAAATCTCAGAGGTAAAGATGTGCAGTGAAGGCTCAATGAATGTACTCTTATTCTTCAACTGCAGATACAGAATGTGTGCATGTGTGGCAAAAATATGGCACCAACACCGTCAAAGCCAAGGCTTGGATTCCCATCGAGGCAATGTTAAAGGAGAACTTCACCAAAAAACCAATGCTGATTTATTTTGCACACGATCGCACACATATCCGAAAACTGTAAACAGTTTTGCAGTCATTCATTTAGTTTGACAGTTATTGAGAGTCGTGCACCAGTGATGTCACTTGCATGAATGCGTGCATGAATGACATCACTGATCCACAATTTAACTCAAATCAACTTTCAATAACTGTGTCAAACTAAATGAATTTCTGCAGTCTTTGGATATGTGTGAGATCACGTGCAAAAATAAATCAGCATTGTTTTTCTGTGAAGTTCTCCTTTAAGGAGATTTGGATAACAATATTCACCAAACGGCTTTACAGGGTGTCCACAAACAGTCTGAAATCATAGGGACACTGTCAACCAAACAAGTATGACATTCAGATTCAACTTTAGGCTTCCCAGAATTGCAACCATTAAGTTATGAACATTTAAATCAATCTATTTTAAAATGAATAGTCTCGTAGTCGAGTAGTTTGAATGCAACTCAGGTCACTCTTTACAGGAGCAAATGTCTAGACGTGTGGGGGAGCTCCAGGCAGAGAGATCTCGGAGTGAGGCCCACATCCAGTCTCTGAAGAAACGCAAGGCAGATCTCTCTGTAAGTATACCAGAGAGACGATCCAACCCACAGCGAGTCTAAAAGAAGTAGGAAACATACATAGCTCTACAGTGTCAATAGAAAGTGCAAACATCTAGAGGATTAGAACATCTAGCTTGAATGCTCGAGCATTAGAGTGGGGCAGGAATGGAGTGGGGCAGCATGTCGTCGGGTTACTGACACTTTGGTGCAGTGTTGTAGTACTTGAGTCCAGGTGGACCCATCTTCAGGACTCGTAACTCGACTTGGACTTAAGCACGGATGACTCAGACTTGGACTCGAGCATTCATGCATTTGGACTGGGAAGTCGGAAACTCCGACTTGTTAATTGATTTAGACTGTTTTGCTTTTGTTACGTTTTTGTAATAAGCCATAATAACTTGGCATAAGATATTGATAGCTATATTAATACCGTGACAAATTGGTGCAAGGACAGGCATGTGTTCCGCCTACATGTAAATTCATGCTCATGCTCAGTAAGTCCGGGCTTTGCTGACTGACTTGGACTCTGACTCGAACACTGGGGACTCGAGACTCGACTCAGACTCTGGATATAGTGACTTGACTACAACACCGATTTGGTGTACCAGAACCATGACCCTAAGCACTGATCAATACGACACTCCTCTACACTACACTACTACACCAATGATCTCATGGGCAAGGCCATCACTCAAGTTCTTCTCATTGCCTCCATTGTCCTTCATGAAGACAAGCACAGAGGTGATGAAGCAGCAGGTTCGCGAGCGATTCGAGGGCATGCGGTCTGCCCTGAGCCAGGACGAGCAGGTGGTCCTGGACTGCGTGGAGCTGGACATGAGACAGACCAGGACCAGACTGGACCAGGTTCTGAAGGACTGGGACCAACACCTGGTGCAGGTCAACAAGAGTATTGCCACCACCCAGAGAGCACTGAGCAAGGACCAAGACGCAGAAGGAGGCATTAAGGTCCCATTCAAGAGATATTCACTTACAAAGTTTAAAAAAGAAACTTGACTTAAATGGTATTTTCCCTTGCTGTGTTAATCATAGTATTTCTGTTTGTCTCTTCTGCAGGGTCAGCCTGAAAATCTGAGGTAATGCCCTGCCATTAGATGTCCTTTAGCATCCCAGAGATTGAACGTTCTGGTCTTAAACTATTGCTATAGTGTGAGCACCCAGGGTCCAAAATTAACAAGCTCCAAATGTTGGCAAATCTTGGGGGTTGGCGGGTAAAAAAAAAACTGGTTGCCTGCCAAAATCATTTGGAATCACAGCATAGTTTTTGTGTGTGCTTAGACCGGCTGAGACTAATCTGACCCTCGCTGTCCACCGTACCGTATTGTGATGTCAGCGATTCATCGAACCAAATCAAAGCAGCGATGAATAAAAACAAGCAGGCATCAGTTTGCTACTATTTCACGCTTTCTACACAATGTTTAGAACCATCTGTGTTGTTACGTGTTCAGAGATCTGGTGTGGTGACACATTCCCGGTGTTAAGCCACCAAATAGAAAACACGAAGACGAAGAGAAAGACAAAGTTGAGTTTGCAATCTAAAATCTGAGGTAATTATTTTTAGTGACGCAGTTTTATGGCCAATAAAAAACATATTTTGGCCATTACATTTTCTCAGGGGACCCCAAAAGTTTGTTTTGGTCCCTGAGAGCACCAATAGCGCTCCATTTTAAATCTGTCTCTAAATCATCGTGATCAATCCCTTCCCAGTTGTAAGAAGAAGCCCGATGCCTCAGAGAACGAAATCCGACTGAATGAAGAGAGATTTGAGAAGCTTATGAAAATACTCCGCTCCATCTACAAAGACCTGAGAGCCCAGCTGCAGAGGAAGACTCTACTGTTAGGTAGGAAGACCATTATGTCAAGGAAAAGATCATCTTGTTTCAGGGATCAATAAAGTATCATGTAAAACAGGGGTCAGCAACCTAGGTCACAGGTACCTACAGTACCTACCAGGCTAACGGGTGTCACCTATGGCGTTCGAAGGGTTCACCAGTGGACACACAACAGCACACAGTAGCAATAAGTACGCAATTGAGATTTATTTGTTCAAATGTTGAAGTGCCTGCCAAATTATCTATTTCACAGCCATTTGCAGTTGCGCTGCATTTTATTTAGCATATTTACGGTAGTGACCCAAGCTACTACGATTGGTTGCCTTCCATGGCAGCCGAAAGCAGATGAAAAATGCCAGCGTGGACCGTGCTGCGTTTCTTGTATAGAGCTCTCATTTCAGTGTCCTAATTTTGGATGGAATAACATTACAGATCTGTTGGAGATTAAAAGTTTGATGTGCGAGTCATTAATCGTGGTGTGGCACATTTGAAAATGGCACTTCATATCAGAAAGGTAGACGACCACTAATATAAACACGCCTGGCTAAATTAAGGATGCGTTCACACTAGACACATTTGGAGACGTTTATCAAACAATGGGGCATTCACTTTAACAAAAACTAAAAAAACGCACTGTGACAGCTGGAAATTGCAGGTTTTCTTCCATGCAAATTGAGATGCGATTCATTAGGTCTAAGAACATTATTTCTTCACGTCTTCTTAACTTGTATGAACACTAGAGAAGGTCAATTCTGGCAAAAAGTTCAAACAAGTCCATCAGTACATCAGCAGCCATTAGCTAAAGTTATAGGAACTGGAATCAGGTTTGTATTGACTCGAAATCTCTAACCAGATTACCAAAACTGTCAAATAAGCGAGCTACTTGTGAATCCATGTGACTTCTGTTTACAAGCCTTGGTTTGTTTGTGTGAACCTAATTGAGCCAAATACAAAATATTATACTTTTATGGTTCGGACCAACTGTAACTGCACACATATATTTGAAATAATGTTGATGCTCAAAGGTCAAAATGTCATCACGGAAAATGAGGATGCTCTGCTATATTTCAGATTCATCCCCCATGATGATTGACAGGCAGACGTGCCACGGCCAGATTGCAGCGACGGCAGAGGGGCGTGGCATCTGCTTCTCAGGCTCCGCCCCTGCTGCTCCCGAGCGCCCCCTCCAGTTCGACAAGGTGTGCTGCGCTTTGGGCTCATCGTCCGTCACAGCCGGCCAGAGCTACTGGGAGGTGGACGTTCGGTGCAGCGGAGCCTGGGCCGTGGGCGTGGCCTACAGCTCCCTGGAGAGGAAGGGGCGGGACAAGGGCGCCAAGCTGGGCCGAAACAGGAACTCGTGGTGCGTGGAGCTTCGGGACGGGCATCTGTCCGCTTGGCACAACGACCGTAGCGTGGCGTGCCAGGCCGTCGGGCAAACGCCGCCGGGGAGGGTGGGAGTGTGGGTGAATTACGAGAAGGGCAAGCTGACGTTTTACGATGCGGAGACCATGTCTGTCTTGCAGAGGTTCTCGGCGGCGCTGACACCGGTGTTCGACAGGGCTCATCATCAGTTCACCGAGCCACTGTACCCCGCCGTGCGGTTCCTGAGGCCACCAGAGAGCCAGGCCTGGCCAAACCACCTGGAGATCTGTCACCTTCACACTCTATGATCGAGTAGAGAGCAGTGGTTCTCAAACTTTTTCAGATCAAGGACCCCTAAAACCAGTGGTTCTCAAATAGGGGTCCGTGGAACTTTGCCAGGGGGTCCGCGAAAAGTTTTCAGGAAAATAAAAATAAAAACTTTTTTTTTTGCAAAAGCTTCATAGTTCAAGGAAAACATTTTATGCTTTAAATCTAAAATGGTTCATGGATTACATTCTAATCTAACAAACCTATCAAGTTAAAAGACAAGCACGCTACCGTGGAAACAATTAACTCATTGAGTGCCAATGACGACAGTTGTCGTCAATTCGAATACTAACGTAGAGTGCCAAAGACGACGATTGTCGTCAATTGCCTTTTTTGACGGTGGGACGTGGATCAAAGCCTTATGTATGTCCTGTACAAATATTGTAGCTATTGAAGCTGTATAACCTATTTTACGGACTCATCAGGTGGCGACAGTGCTCTCCAGATTAAAGAAATGTCCGAAATATAGCCTGAAAAAGCCCCCTGATCAAAGAGAAAGCGCTCATGCTGCAGCCCAGAGCCATGTAGATTGCTCTGGCTGCAACTGACGGTGCCTGGCAACAGCAGTCAATCCGCGCACACAACTGAGCTCCTCTGCCTCTGTCTGTCTGTCTGCATAGTTTCTTCACACGATTAGCCGCCAGAAAGGCAGCACCCGATGCCGAAGTGCCAACCCTTATCCCTGCAGTCCGGCTTGGCATTTCCTTGTCGTTGTCGCGCTGCCTGGGAGGCGGCGCACAAAAAGCACTCCGAAAATAGACGCTGGGTGCGTGAGGCTGTGTGTTACTAGTGTGGGGAAGAGTTTGCAGTTGAGGGGGGGAGAGGGGGGTGGAGCACGCAGGGCAGCACACAACTACACCACGTCACTACATCAGAAAATATTAGCTAGTCAGTGAATGTGCTTGAAATGCTGCATTTCACAAAAGGCTGAATATCTCAGCTTCTAGATAGAAATGCCTGTATTTGCTGTTTTTGACCTATCTTCTCCGGCTGATAACTAAAGAACGGAAAATGGTATCAATAAACTTTTTTTTGCTGATGATACAATAGAGTCTCCTTGTTCTTTTTGCGTGTTCGGTGTTTACATAGTAATATCACACAATATTCTGTGGGCCTCGAGAAATCACTGAAAACGCTCTGAAACTCTGGCACTGGGAGTGTCTGTTCTCCAAAAGTGGCTGGCACTCAATGAGTTAAGCTTAGCCCAAAATCACAAATCAGAATGAGGGGGTCCCCGGTATATTTTCTATCATGTAAGGGGTCCTTGGCTGAAAAGCATTTGAGAACCTCTGCCCTAAACGGAAAAGAAAATAGACCACAGACCCCCATTTGATAAGATTTTGTCCCAGGGACCCCCCATCTGATACGATTTTTGCTTCTATTACAGAAAGTGTATACAACCCATTCACCAAAATACATACAATCATACATTATGTCATTGTGTTACCAATCTGGCCACCCAGAGTCTATAAGTCTGACGACTGATAAGACTCAGACGGACGATATTTCGGGGTCTCAGCTGTATAGTGGATGTCCGCGCCGTCAAGACTTCCATTCCGTGGAAAGTTATTGTTGACATTCTACCGAGTCAGCACCATCGCTAGAAAGATTTGTGCCTCAGAAATAAACATAATTCTGCACAGTCAGACTTTGTCATTACTGAACTTTTATTTACTTATCGTGGTTGTATTGAATCGTGAACCCCATATCGTGTATCGACGACTTGTATCGTGACATAAGCATATGGTCCCATCCCCTAGTGATGCGGAACACTACTGTCCAGATGGGAATGGTGTTTTGGCTAACAAGTAGGCCAAGGTCTTTATTTGTTTTTTCCTTTTCTATTTTACAGATTATAGATTAGAGATTGTAAGATTTCAAATGTCATACACTGAAATCTGAAAATAGTTGAAGATGCTTATTTTAATATTCGTACTCCTAAAAACAAATTATGAGCATTTAGTGATCCTACAACTGTTATATTGAGTGCGTTCTTCAACATCTAAACTTTCGCTAATATCAACTTGCGTAATATGAAAAAATAAAATAAAATCTTCCAAAACACAACCTTTGATCTTGATGTTTGTGATTTGAAAGAGCAGCTAGCTCGACAGTAGGAGACCCACCTGAAGTCAATGTCCAACAGGAGACTCTTCATGGGCTCATGTTTCTCCTCCAGGTTACGCAACTTGATCAGCTCCTGGAGTCTGACAAAGAGTGATAATCATACATAAACAAGCGCCAATCATTCGCAAAAGATGCAACCACATTATGCAAATTTCTGAAATACAGGATGGCAGGGGCATCCCACCGTTCTGCCTCTGCCAACCTGCATTTCGAAATTTGACATCACTGATGATGTCACAATGGCTCAGTGTTGTGACAATTGTTTTGTGACAGACTTTTTTGCAAACAAGATTGTTTATTACTAATAATGGACATTATTTATGTCCCCCCCCCAAAAAGACAGGAATTTGGTTTTAAAAAAAAGTGGACATAGAAAAGTTTAATTGACATCTTTATTTATATTTGACATTGGTTATAAGGCAGGAGGAGTCTTCAGACTGACCAAACATGATCTCCACCCAGGTGAACAATTCTGAAAACTAACAGTCGAGTTTCACAGGGAGGCTCTTATGCTGCACTGACTTTACGGAGATGTTGAAGTTGGGGTCTGGGGTCTTCGAGTAGGATATTTTTTTAATAGGAATGAGTATTCCGATGCTTTGCCTTCTTTGCCCTCATATGCTGCTCAATCATCGCGTCAAACTCCTGTATTTCTCTCTTAGTTACACATCGTCCTTTTCGGTACTTTTTTTCTGCCGTTTTTACAGACACATTGTCCACCCCGGCTATGGCATAGATGATGGCCTCAGGCAGGAGCACGTCCAGGACTAAGGGGACACGTTCCGTGAACTTCAAATCAGCCAGGCAGGGGGCGGTGGTGGGGGCCGTTTCATACAGTTTGTTCAGGTACTGGTAGACTTGGTCCAACTGCTCATCGTCTTCCAGGTATATGTTCACCACCCGTCTCCGCTTGGGCCTCAGGAGGAAGCGCAGATAGGAGCGCAGCCATCTCGAATGCTGCTGCCCGCTGATCACGGCCAGTATGCGTCCCTCCACCATGTGCTGCTGGACGATGAAGTGCACCAGCTTGTCATCCTTGGCGCGGCGGTTGTGGGTGGCATGGGTCCGGTCGGGCAGCAGCCTCGTGCGACTCCTCCGGACCTCCTCCTGCACCTCGGAGAAGCTCACCTCCTTATGGTCGTCACACTGCACCTCCATGGCCGTCTCGCTGGCGACGGGTGGCCTCTCCGAGACTGCATGAGGGTATTTCCTCCTTACCGGTCCGCTTATATTGTGAGAAAAGTACTCGATGAAGGAGCCAGTAAATGAGCCGCATGCAATCCGCATTCTATAGTCGCTTATCAGGTCCACAGACCACGCGATGGCAGCGTCATATTTTTCTTGGCCTTTACACACCAACTGATTGGCCTCCTCACAATCATAAGGCTTCAAGGTTCTCAGAGCCACGGTGACCCCTTTCCTCGTGTTCTCGATGAGTGTGTCGTCAATGAACACAACAACAGCTTTGTTCCACGTATGGTTCACACTTTTGACCATTGCAGGCCAGAATGGATACGTCCTAAATTTGCACCACACAAATACTCCGGCTGTAATGGATGGGGGCTTTTTGCCGACCTGCATCAAGAAGCTGGGTAGGTCCTCCTCATCCTCCTCCTTGTCTTCCGGGATAGAGAGAGAGTCCAGCTGGTCCTCAAACTCACTCAGCTCCTCTATAGACAAGTCTGAAGACAGCCATGTCTCACCTGGATTGAATCTGTCTTGCTCTGCTGCTTGAGGATTCTGAAGTTCAGATGGTCTACTACTACAGCGTTCGGGTGGCTGAGTGGTGGTGGCTTCTTGCTGGAAACGACCTTCCTTCTTCTTCTGCTGTCCCCTCCTGTGCCGGCACTTGCCTGGAGGACCGTCGCTTGTACTGCAGGTCTGTGTTGTTTGTAACTTTGTCAGCCTTCTCCTGCCTTGCCTTGGCTGGACAGCTGCAGGACGCTTCCTAAGTGGGCTGAGGGCATCAGGTGTGCTGCATGGTGAATACGCCTCTGGAATCTCTAATTGGATGGCGCGTCTAGTATTTAGCCGCTCTTGCTTGAACATGGTAGGCTGGTTGTAGGCGGAGGAACTGCCATCTGGTGGTGTGGAGGACAGACAGGCTTCTTGCAGGAGCCGTGTGCGTCCCCTGCCTCTCTTTGGTGTGCTGGCTAAATGGCTGACAGTGCTGAGAATGGCTAAATCACTGCTTAGCAGAGCTTCTGGGGAACCTTGGGCCAGAGAGGAAACTATCTCTGGGGCAATTTCCCTTTTTGTTGTTTTCCGAGGTGCACCTCTCATTTTGAGTGTAGTGCAGTCCAGCCACTTATATTGCCTCAGCCAGGAAGGGACATCACAATTGCTCAAGTGACATCACTGATGACATCACAAGTGCTCTAGCGACATCACTGGTGAAATCATTGATGATACCACTTTTTGTTGTCATGCCAGACCCAAGAACAGTGTTTTGGCAAATTTTGGAGGCGATCGGAGCAGGGGCGCGTGTTGCAAAGCCCACATGGGCATTGAGCATTGATGATGTCATAGACATTGTGACATCACTGATGATCACGGCCTAATGTTGGCAGGTGTGCGTGTGTCTGTCTCCGCAGTGGAAGTGCTCCCTGGGAAATGCGGTTTGGTATGTACTACGTAGTGCTACTTGGTCTGAAAAGTTTGGGAACCCCTGGCACTATACGATATACTGTATAGGCTACTGTAAGACAGGCTGGCTACAGGAAATGAGATGAATGGTAGGCCTATGTAAACTAACTCACATTCCAATAATTCCATTCAGTAAATTCAGATGAACAATCCTGTCATGTGTGTTGTCACCAGTGATGTCATCGTGATGATGTCGTCAGTGATGTCACTCAAGCAATTGTGATTTCATGGGTGATGATGATGCCATCAGTGAGTGATAAATAACTGATGATGTCACATTGGCTCTTTGTGTAAGTGATTTGTGACAGAAACTGATGATGTCACTTACCGTATGCATAGACATTGGGACATCAGTGATTGGGCTAAACAGTGACCTCATTGATGATTTATGACATCACTAATGATGTCACAATTTCTGTGACATCTTCAGTGTCTGTCACAAATCACTTATGCACAGAACAATTGTGATGTCATCAGTGATGTTACTTGACTAGGGCTGGGACGGATCAGAAAACCCACGGATCGGATCGCGTGACGGATTTTGAGCCACGGATCACGGATTTTTCGGATCAGCAAAAAAAAATATATATCAGATTTTTTCTCTCAAAATTAGATTTTCGATTAGATTTTTTTAATACTATTATAATTCTCTAACCATTTGTTGCCCTGCACAGCTCAATATTTTTTTCTCATAAGTGACACAATGTATGCTTTTACTCTGAAGGCACAACAACCCAACTTCCTGTTTTAGGTGGCACTGCTATGCCTAACTTCGTGGCTGTTGCTTGCACCAGTCACATGACACGGGTACAGACCTACAGACCAGGTCAGTCTGGAAATATAACGTTGATGCTACGTTAAGCTACTCAGTGGCCCCACGTGTTGTTTTGTTGTTATGTGTCCTAAGGCAACATTTCACCGTCCGGTGATAATGTGTTTGTGAAACGTGTGCGTGTGTGTGTGTGTGTGTGTGTGTGTGTGTGTGTGTGTGTTGTGGCTCTCGTTATCTTGTGCAGCCCGCAACACGCTGATCGCATTCCTGTGCTTTTTCAGAGGTGTTGAAATAAGTTTGTGTGACGCTGTCTTTAGTAGCCACTAGCCACCACAGCCTTCAGAGAGACTTTACAGCAGCGACAAGCTCACTTGTGCTTGCCATGATTATGCCTGGCTGTGTCTGGCTGCGCTGGCCGTTCTCATACACTAACGTTAAACGTTAAATTAAACGAAGGGGAGGGGGGGGGGGGGGGGGGGGGGCTGATCCGTACGGGTCACGGATTATCCGTGATCCGTCCCAGCCCTATACTTGACCAATTGTCGTTGACTAGAAGCCACCGAGGCTAACAATGTAGCTAGCTACCACTAGCAAGCGAGTGGCTATGTTAATGCAGGAAATGCAAAGGGATAATGAGAGAGGAAACAAGATGAGACTGTTGAGAATATCAACATGTTCCTCAGACATATTATAAAATGAGCCCTGTGTCTAATCAAAATAAATGAATCTCACACTAAAAGACAATTAAAACCCCAAATCCAGTGAAAAGCGTCCCTCACCTGGGAGTGCCCACACACAGCACCTTCCTGTATCCCAGACTGGCCAAGGTGTCCAAAAGGAAGTGTGAGCTGCGGTCGGTGAACAGGTACTGGGCGTTGCTCTTCTTGTTGTCCAGCGGGCGCAGCAGCGCGCTGGGCCTCCTCAGCTGAGCCACAGTGATGGCGGTGAACTTGTGGGAGGCGTGGGCGGCGTGTTCGCCCGGAAGGAGCAGGGTCTGACAGTCCTGACAGAATTTCTTCTCGTCCACCGGAAGGGAACTGAACTTTCGAAACCTGCAGAACAAGTTAGGGTCCATGTAAACAGCCTCACTTACTGTAAATCCAAGAGATACATAATCAATTTTCATAAGATAAACTGATTGAGTATTAGTGTGATGAGTTGAGTGCATGGATTTGACATCAGAACCATCTCAATCCTGTACAAAAATGGGCAGAAATGAATATGGGTCTCATTCGGCTAACTAACTGCGTCATACGTCATAATAAGTCACGTGATTATTCCTGGACCAAAGCACGCCTCACCTCGGAGCTTCGGTGTCAGACGTAACATCACTACTGTAGTACTGTACTGTACTGTACAGTGTCAACCTGGTGACATCATCAAGCAGCGCCCTGGTTGGCGAAAAGGTGAAATGTTGTTCATCTTTCTAGCAAATCTAGGTAAACGTCAGACTTGAAAGCAGTGTCCTATCTTGTCTGAGCTGAAATGCAAATGAACTAGAGTCACATGATCAAATGTTTCATGTCCTCATGTTTAAGTCTGCTGTTGGCTTCTTACCTGGAGCAGTATTGCTTGTGGGTGAACAGAGGTCTCTTGGACTGGTTCTCTGCCTCTCTGGCCAAAAGCCTGGCCTCTGACACCTAGACAAACACAGCATTAGAATGAGCGAGTGTTCAACGTGTTCTATACCAGACATGTGGTCTGACGTGACAAACACCAATGTCACATTAGAAAAACAGACTTTTGCTATAGAGTTGACCATGATGAGAGAGCTTACCGTTTCATCTTCCCACTGAAAGAAGTTGCAGTCTTTCCTATCTCTGCAAGCTGAGCAAGCATAAAATCTTCTGCCTTTCGCCTCTCCTTTGCAAACCTTCTCGAATAACAACGTTGGACCTGGGAAAAGACAGTTATTTTTTAAGTTGTTTCCATGAGCAGAGTTCCTTCCGACACATTTTCAATTAAAAAAATGCATACTTTTTCGAAGATTTTGTCTGGTGTACTGTTCAATATGATTTACACATATCGACATCTGCTAACTAGCTCATATCACTGTATAGATGAAGACTGTTCTTCACAGCCACAAATATTAGAATATGTGAGATGATTGGCAGGGATCCTGCACGCTTCCCATTTTAAAAGCATATTATTCCAGGGCAGGCAGACTGGTCTATGTTCTTGACTGGATGTGATTTTGGTGGGTGTTTGATATAATGCATGCTGACCACTGAGATAAATAAAGATGTTGACAGCTGCTGACCCCCGAATTCCAAAACAATTCAAGACATGGAATATGATCAAAAAAAAAGTAATCGCGTAGGAAGGAACCCTGCGTGATGTGTAACACCGACCTGAGGTAACCTACGCCAAACTCTGTTCAAAAAAATCCAGCTCAGTTTAACGTTGACCTAATGCCGTCACTATAATAACAATAACGTTATCTTCGCCTTACCATGCAGACACGATGGAGCTGTCTTATCCCCTTCTGGAAGAATGACCTCTATTCCAAAGCTGTCGTCGTGTGTCCCAGACACATCCATGTCGTTAGAGTCTATACACTGTCAGTTTGTGAAAATGAGTTAAGCCAAAGTGGAAGCCATGCGCATCAGCCACGAGTGATGGTCGCGTGAATAGTGCGTCACTTTCCTGCTGCTTCAACTATACCACGTCAATTTGATCTTTGGCCACTTGAGGGCAGCATTGTCTATATTTCATCTGCTGTCTCGTCTCATCCCCCATCCCCATAAGGGTTGGTTACCATTTGGAGGAATGTGCATGCCTGTTAATAATACAGAATATGTGTTATATGTATATAGGTGTATAGAAATGTCTAACTTGTAGAACATTCAGCTCCTCTATAGGATGACACCCTCACGTCCCTGTGGGTGCATAATATACACTCTGAACTAATGCATGCCGTCACAGTGGTGCATGCCCACACACACTTCAAGTAGTTCATTTTTTACATTGCTTACATTAAAACGCATTGGAATTTCTTGGTCACAACAAGCCTCGGGTAATTTAAAAAGCAATACATGAGAAACATGGAATAACAAACTGAAACAGTAAGAAACGACATGAATGAATGAATTAATTAATTAATGAATTTATTTATTTATTTATTTATTTATTTATTTAATTAGTAGACAGTTGTTAAAAATACAAATGAACAGATACAATCCATACACCGTATTACTCGGAATGGGAAAATAAACAGTATAAACTGATTTGATGTAGTGGAATTTCCTCCCAGCAGGAGGCAGTCGAGTAAAGAAAACCAGACCTGCCCCATACAAACATTGCAATATAATTACAATATAATAAATGAGTCTCATGTTTCATAAATTGGCTCCATAAAGTCAAAGTCATAAGTTATAGTCATAAAACAATAGTGGGTAAGCTGCAGCACCATTGTCAAAACAAGGGAGATAGATAGTCTATAATCAATCAAGGATCAAACCACGGACAATTACACTAATAGTAGAGCAGCAATAATTAGCCATATTTTATGGATGTATTTAAATGCCATTTATGTTTAGCTTTAATAATGGAAATGTATAATGATGGAGATGAGTCCTATGGGGAAATTGTGTTGTTGCAGCAAAATAGTAAATGAGAACGCATAAATGGTTGAGATTAACATTAACACATTAACATCAGTCATTCAAGAATGACTGATGAGTCTCGCGTTGAGGCTACTGTAGGCTATGTGAATAAACCATGGACTGTATAAACAGTAGGCCTATTGACTGACTTGACAAAGGGGGAATCTCTGGCTCCCTCTATTGTCGCAGGTACGTCGCCTGTCTCTGCTGCACGATGCGGTTTGTTTACACAGACCTCGCTTGTAGTCCCAAATAAGCACGACGTCTGTTATTTCGACGGGTCTTTTCCTTCAGAAAGACTACAATTCCCGCGCGTACACGCTCGCCACAGCACGCGCGCTGTGAGGGCAGACTGCAGCTGGATGCTGAACCAGAGCAAGTTCTTTGCCAAGGCTGCGACAAGCTACCCGGAGTTAGCTAGACTATGACAGGAAGTGACTCCGTCTTCAAATTAAAATCGTGGAATGTCTTGTATTGTCTGTTTTAAATATATTCCTTTTTTTATATCTCTATTCTGTGTTTGTTGTGCTATGGACTCCCCTGAGCAGACACAGACTGGGTGAATTGGGTGGGAAGTGAAAGGGGCTCGATATGCTTTTTTATTTTTAAATTCTCTACCGGAAGCCCCAGTTGTTATTCTGTCTAGCTTGACTGGTCGCAGTTCTCCACTGTGTGCGTGCGCCCACACCCACCCAGCCACCCTGCCCTGCACTGTCGTTAGAGAGGGAGCACACACAGGCAGCGCTGCGGCATACAGAGCAGTGTCTACAGGAGATATCAGAGGCTTTAACAGCCAGGGACAACCACCAGGCAACAGAGCAACATTCCCCTCTCTTTCCTCCTGGGAGCGGGGGGTGATAATAAGGCGTGTGCGCTCTGCGGCTGCTGGCATCCTCCATGCACTGTCAGTGTGGATAGTGGCTTGTTTACTGTGTGCATCATCTGACTGGGGAAGACATCCACCATGAGCAGCACTGGTAAGAGCGTTCAAGATTTGGCATTAGGAAAATCCATAATATTACCTCCAGGGAGAGAGAGAAAGAGAGATTTTTTTTAATTTTATGTTCCTATAATATTCCAGTAGGGAGTTGAGTTTTCATCTTCTGTGGCATCACTATAATAGTATTTCCATGTGTGAAATTTGTAGGCTATAACATGCATCATAGGATTATTATAACATAGTAGTTTCTGTCTCATCTAATGAAGACAGCAGCAGCACTGTGGGCTGGGTGTAGAAACGCCCACCCACCCCCCAGTGGGGTTTTGTAGTCCTTTTCATCATGTGGCACTGCAGCGACTCCCTGTTGTCTACAGACTGGAAGCCGAGGCTGCTGCTGTTTGACGATGCGTTTTCCATACGCCATATGAATCTATATAGAGTTCCCAATCTGTTTTCATATCAAAGAGCCTTTCAAACCCAGTGGTGCACGGTGGTAAAGAAAACAAAAAGGTGGGGACATTAGCTTAATCATGAACCACCAAAATATCAGCTATACGAAGCATTCATTTATAATTTCCCCCTTGAAAGACCCTATTCTCATATGAGTTTGATGCTACTTACAGGTAAACTGAGTCTAGGAGGTGGGTTGGTTGGTTTACTCTCCACTACATTCACGTTAGGCCCCATTTAGTAGGCCCATGATTTTGCCCGTGGCATAGCTACATTCCTGTTGTTACATTTCTGTTGTTTTTGATTGATTCATTGTTTTTCAAGTGAAGATACCAAATATTTCAGCTTAAATGCTAAGGTTTGCTGCTTTTCTCTGTTTCATATCTTTATCCAATGAGTACCTGGGGGGGGGGGGGGTAGCTAACCTTGCAAGGCATCTTGATTCGCGTGAGATCATGTGATCACGATCACATGACAAATCCATCTTCCCGCGTTCCAATCGATTGGTTTGGATCAGAACCACCAGGCGTCCAGAGGCAGCTTAGGGGCGGGCTTTAGGTGTGATGCCAGCGAGAGCTAACCTCGCGTCACCAGGCTCTTCTCGGCGAGAAAGAGCCTGGCTCCCGCCCACAATTGATTTTGTCACCCTACTGGTTCCCGCCTAGAGCCCGCCCTAGACCGGATGGCAGCGTTTCTAGCTCGTCAACTTTCACGTTAACTTGACAATTTGACCCAAGTATCAGAATCCTCTTTCACCGTTTTGACCGGTGTGTCAGGCGGTGGTGGCGGAGATGCCATATTGCATGAACGTTTTGTTTTATGTAACGCTAGCTTTGTTTTGATCAGACTCTAGTTTAGGTAACATCACCGCGTCAAGCTAACGGCAACAAAGACGTTGTTAGGCGCATTGCCATCCGGTGTTAATTCTGGGTCCGGGGTTTACGCCCCCATGACAAAAAGCGGGGTGGAAGGTGCCCAGACTAGCGAGAGCGAGCCGGACCCGTGATAGACATGATAGACAGATGGTTCATCCAATCACCTGCCAGGTATTTCTTTGAAAGTGCCTGCCTGCCCTTTGAAACGGTTTCCAAAGCAACTCATTAACAGATGGTTACGTGAAAACAAACCATATGGCAGTGTCGTCAGGAATCATCAGGATAGGCTTTGGCTGCTGGTCAGCCTAAGAAAACAATTTGAACGACATTTGTCATTAGCATTAAGAGCATTTGGAGACGACATGTAAATAATTAGTTGAGTGGGTAGGGGCTGCACCGCGGTCCCGGTGCAGTCGTCATGAACAGTTGAAGTTATTAGCCACAGAGACCAAAACATGTTTATTATTTCTGCTGTAAAGTTGTGCATTTTAACATGGGGGTGAATGAGGAAAATGACTCCTGTCCGTTTTGCAGCTAGACTCGAGTGGCCATTCGAGGAACTTCCGTCAGTGTTGGCCTTATTTTTCAGAACCGGAGGAGGTCAGTCAGGGCTCGGGTTGGCCTTCAGCGTACGTGAGGCAAATAGTTTTAATGAGGGGACGGATCAATGCGTGTGCTGTTTGAAGTGCTGATGAGAGGCTGCTGCAGCTCGTCGTTAGCACAATGCTGTCAACTGACGTAGAAGAAACAAACAGGGACATCGAGTGTTTGTGTCTGGGTCTCTTTGTCTGCTTTGTCTGCCCTGCTTTTATTATAGTAAGTCCACCTTTCACCTTCCCAAGAATGCCGGCTGGACACGCGGGTGGAAGTGAGCGGAAAATTCATTTTAATATCTCTACCTGTGTGTGATGACAGCTGGCCTCCACATGCGTGCTGTTGGGCCAGGTTGTTCCTGATAAACAATATCAGGTGTGTGCGTGTGCGTGTGCGTGTGTGAGAGAGAGAGAGAGAGAGAGAGAGAGAGAGAGATACTGTCTGGCTAGATAGAATTGAAATGTGAAGACATCTGTGCATCGTCTCCTCTGAAAACATACACAGAATACAGTAGAGCTGTCACGATTCCTCGAGTACCTCGAATAACTCGAATAATTAAATTGATCGAGGCCAAAATGATTCGCCTCGACACGCATCTGAGTAATAGAAGAGAGTGGGTAAAATAGAAATTCCGACGGAACCTTAAGGCAACACGTGAGAGCGCGTTACGTCATTCCGTCACTCTACCTGAAACGTCAACAAACGGGAGCAGCCGAAAATGTGGCTACACTTTCCCAAGATAGACTCAGACAACACTGGTTGCAACATTTGTGATGTGAATTGCAAAGCTGGCCAGGGAAACACCTCAAACTTGAGGAAGCATGGTCAAACACAAGATATATTTACAGTAGCTAAATGCTGAAGACTGTAACGTATTACTAGATAGGCTGAGGGTGAATGAAGCAGGCAGCGCACCGCAGCTAATGTTAGCAGCACCTCCACCGCCTTGAGCTGTAACGTTGAGAGAGGCATCGACTACAACATCAGATAACGTTATTTAATTAGCTAGCGTTAGCTGGATAAGTTGTTTCACTGCAGTTGTAGTTGTTAGATAACGGGGCTTTTCACTGTCTTCACAACGACTGCAAAACAGAGATCGCTAACGTTAACGTTAGCGTTAACGCTAACGTTGCTGCAGTAATTGTCAAGGGTTCAACATAACGTATTTCCTCAGCCTGTATAGTAGCTATCAACATGAAATAAAAAGCATTTGACAGCTTAAACCCGTGGCTTTTTATTTGGAAGGGTTACATTTGCCGTAATCTTTATTAACATGTCTTAAAATGCATTAGAATCTTTTTATTTTTTGGGGTTAAAGATTTTTAAGATTTTTTTTAATGAACATTAGAGCAAATAATACGAAAAGCCAAAGGGTTAAGCTCTCAAATGCTTTTTATTTTTATGTTTCTATGTACTACAGAGCCTGAGATATGAAGGCTTTAGTGAATACCGACCGCTCTCTCTGAGAAGTTTGGACCGTTTTCTGTGAGAAATACAAAGCTCAACCTAACATTAACGTTAGCGGCTAATTTAACAGCGTTTTGTGTGTGTGTGTGTGTGTGTGTGTGTGTGTGTGTGTGTGTGTGTGTGTGTGTGTGTGTGTGTGATCACACTAGCCTGTTGGTGTGTGAGAGAGAAAGAGAGAGTGAGTATGTGTGAGAGAGAAAGAGTGTGTGTGTCATGCAGCTGTAAGGTAAATGAAGGATGTAAACTAGCTAGTAAGCCATTCATTCATATTATTTAACAGTTGCTGTACACTGGAAGAACTCAAACGTCAGGTTGAAAAGATGAATGTGTGCCACTGCCAGTTCTATGCAATTTAAAAATCAAAATGTTGTTTTTTCTAAGAAAGAAACTAATGTAGTTGTTTATTTGAAGAGATTTATCTTATTTTTTGGTGTATATTTACGATAAGCCTTTGAAAACACAAAAAAGGGTTCTTATCCGATTACTCGATTAATCGATGGATTATTCGGTAGAATACTCGATTACTAAAAGAATCGATAGTTGCAGCTCTAGAATACAGTAACATACACAGTCATGGGGAAAGTAACGGCGCGCACACACTGGAAACGGAAGCGGTGCCTCGCGTAAATTCAGCTGGAGCAGGAGGAGCCTGGCCATTCACACCAGAAGCGCTCTGTTTTGCTCGCAACTTGTACTGACTTCCTGTCTGGCTAGCTGCACACATTTGCTCGCGGCTCGCGTAAAAAATAGACCAGACGTGGAAACTATCGCTACAGGCCGCGATCGCCGCCCGCGCCGCGCCGCGCCCGGTGTGAACGCCGGTATAATCTGTTCGCTTCGCCTCACTTCCGTTTCCAGTGTGTTTGCGTCCTAAGTATTAGTTTTCTTGGGTCTGAAACAGAGTGGAACGTCTGCTACTTTGTTGCATTCTGGTATTGGACTTGTGTAGGTTCACACTGCCTAATCATAAGTGAACCAGGAGTTGTAAACAAAAGTCACATGACTGCTAAGCGACTTGTTTATTGGACATTTTGATTCCAGTCCCTATACAGTCCTTTAGCTAAGGATTAGGGATGCATGATGATATCGGCACGTCATTGGTATCGGCTTAAAATGAAATATCGGCATCAGTCCGGAAAAAAATATCCAATATCGTGCATCCCTAACTAACTAAGGATGATGGACTTCTTTGGTGTTCATACCAGTTGAACGCATGAAGAAATAGCTGAATATGTGCAGCAGTCCTAACTTAATTTGGTTAAGCAGGAGGAACCGCTACTAGCTATCAGATGTCAACATCCTTCTCTTTATATTTTGGGATTGTTCCCTGTAGCTGCTTCATGACCTTCTCACTCCTACAAACCACACTGTAGCACATGCTGGTGTCTTCAAATGTCGCTGTTCATCTCTGGCCAAACGACCTCGCCTGCCTGGGTCCAGACCTTTGAATCCGCCCACTCCATCTGGTCTGGCGTCGTGATATTCAACAGTGATTTCCTCAGTTGAAAGAACCATTAGCCAATCAGCGCAGAGGGGGACTAACGATTAGCCAATCGGCATCAATAAGCAGCGCAACGGGCGGGACTAACACCCTTGTCAATGTCAAGTGCGCCGAGGAGTAATAACAACAATGGCGACTGCTACAGACGAGATAGATGCTGACTGTTTTTTTTTTATCGATTACAAGTACCAATTACCGGTACTTTGAAATCCGAACGGCACTCTGTTTTGAAAGCATTTATTCAAAGGGGAGATGTGTTTTTTTTAGCATTCTTTGGACTGGATTCACTACTGTGGTTGGATATGTTGGTCTCTAGTGATTGGTTCGGGAAAATGGAATTCCCCTGGGGGATTTCCCCCAATGGAAATCGCTTAAACATGCGGCAATTTCAGACTAGAAGATGGAAATGTAATGTAAGAGTTGACAGTTCAATCTGATATCAGGCTACCAACGACCTGAACGAAAGCAGTAAACACTCCCGACTTCTCATAATCCTCTTCAACATTCTTGTCCTCAAGCTATGGTTGAGTTCAGCTCAGTTCAGTTATGTTTATAGCCCCTTTTCACACAACAAGCATGTCTCATAGGGCTCGCAAACACGGGGGGAGAACATGCAAACTCCACACAGAAAGGACCGGGGTGGGGATTTGAACCCACAACCTTCTTGCTGTGAGGCGACAGTGCTAACCACCATGGTAGGCCAGTTTGCATTCTCTAAATCCTTGAAAAAACAACATTACAACCCTCAAATTCCCCATAAACGATTGGAGTGGGTTTGTGTAGCAGTAGTAGCAGGTTTACATGAGCAATGTGCTTGTGGTCACACTCAGGTAGCTCCTTAGTCCAGACGTGTTGACAGCGCTGAGCCCAGCACCGCCCAGGACAGGACAGCACTGGAGAGATTATCAGTGACTAATAGGGATGAATGATGGGAGAATATCCTGTTAATTCCAGCTGGGATTACTGCCACAGGTCACACAGGAGCAGCTTGATCAATAGCGCTTTTCTTAAGACGTTTCCCCCACTGTTTGTGTACGAGGTCATCGCCGTGACCCCGCCCCGACCCCGCCGAAACGGTTCGCCATATTCCCAGATGACTGCTTATCTGATTCTCAGAAGGAAGAGTGCAGCAAGGGTCAACATAACACGAGTTATATTACAAATTGAAAAAGTGGATAAATCAAGTCAAATAACTGTAATGTAATTTTACAAGTAGATAGGATAGGCGAGTTTATGGTTTGGGTCGGGATTAAAAACGTAAAAACGGAACACCTCGGGAGGCGAGCTAGCGCTCTCGTGACGAGGGCACTACCGCAGATCCACCAAACCCACCCTGTCTCCCCAGCTTTTTTCGGCCTATTTAAATATGAGACTGTGGCGACCTCTAGCGGCCAATGGCCAATGGCAAACGTTTGTCATTTGAACACCCTGGGAAATAGACCTACATTGTGGTTTTTCCCGTGAGGACGGTCTGGCCATTCCAATGAGCCCAACACCAGGGTGCTGCTGGCCCTGAAACACCTCAATGGAATGGAACCGTCATTCATGTTATATTAGGCACACCCGCTATGACACATCAAAATGGCCGCCGTGAAAAAGGTCTATCAGCTGGGTTCGTGATCAGCGGGGTCGGCCATCTTGGCCTGTGGCAGTCAGGGGAAATTAATCCTGGTGCTAAATGAGTATTTCCTTGAACTTGACACAGCAGCTCTGCTGGAGGACAGGGTCACAATCAGAAGAGAGAGCTTCTGCAGTGGATTTCACTGCACACAAGCAGCTCTGTGTGTGTGTGTGTGTGTGTGTGTGTGTGTGTGTGTGTGTGTGTGTGTGTGTGTGTGTGTGTGTGTGTGTGTGTGTGCACTCTTGTATCTGACCAACTCCCAACATCTGATTGCATTACTAGTGTTTATGTCCTTTGTACTCTGTATCTATGTGGACATAAATAAATAATTTAAATGTGTGTGTAGTGGAGTCAGACGCTGCAAACTCCATGGCAGATGAGTTAGGATTTAGCCAGCTCTTTCACGCTGTTATAAAAAAAAACTTGGATAAACTATAAAATTCAGTCCCCCACGAGACTAGATGCAGTATGTGAGACTAGAACACGAGACTAGATGCAGTATGTGAGACTAGAACAACTGAAACAGAATCATATCACTATTTAAATATATACCATTTCATCATCATCATCATCATCATCATCATCGCCTCTAACAGAGAGGAACCACGTTCTCCAGGTTGGTATCTCCAGGTTGGTAATGGGTACCCATAGAACCCATTCTCATTCAGATGTCTTGAGGTGAGAGGTCAAGGGACCAGTTTTTCCCCTTGCCAAAATGTTGCCTCCACCACTAAGTATATTTCAAAGTAGGGTTTGATGTGTTCTGGTGGCTCGGTTGTGGCTAGAAGGTGCATAGTGCAAGTGCATACTGTACAGGCCCGGCTCCAGACCCCAATGACAGAGTTTCAGTGCAGAACGGTTAGTTCCTGGCTCTGCTCTCCTCTAGAGCGAGCGGCACTAAATCTTGTTTTCTTATTTGGCCGGGGCAAAGACGGGGAATGGGCGGGCCTGGCCCGGTCTGACCCGCCCCCAACGCCGGGCCTGTACTGTAACATGCATGACTAGATTATTCTGGGATTGAATCTGGCCTTGGAACTTTGTTTCTTCCTGTCATCTCTCTCTCTGTCAACTGTCTCATAAAACAGAAATCCAGTTTAGCTCTTTAGTGCGGAATGGAGATGGACCCTATGACTCATGACCTTTGACCTCCTAATTTTAGTTGCTTGCAATGTTGAATATCTAGGAATTGAAGCTGATCCTGTGTTGCACTCATTGTGAAGTCATCCTGGACAAGAGCATCTGCAAAATGCTTCAAATGTAAATGTAGACGTCCATTGCTTCAATCCAGGCTTGATTACTCACTTTACTTTACTCACTCACTGTTTCCAGGTAATACCGTGTCAACATTGTTGCTGCTTTGACACCTGTCGCTCCTCAACATGCTTAGTCACTCGTGGTGTGTGGACATTTTTGAAATACCTGTCCAAGAGACTACCTATTACTGTGATGATGATCCACGCACAAACACATACCCACATAATGACCATTTGGCAGTACAGTGGTTTGTAGGGCTGCAAATAACGATTATTTTCATTATATCGATTAATCACAAAAAGTCCCAAAAAGGTGAAAATTGTCTTCTTCCCCAAAGCCCAATATCCTTAAATGTCTATTGTCCTGACCAACAGTCCACAGCCCAGAGATAATCAATAAACAATGAATAAATAAATTATTATGGGATTTCTAGAGTTATCTGATTATTCAAGTGGTCATGTAAACAGCATAAGCCCACATTCTTTATCAGATAAAGGCCGTTATCGGATTAATTAACACACACCTAGCTTTCTGCTGAATCATCAGTTTGATTCAGCCCAATCTCTCTATGTCCACTCACGCATTTTGAAGTGGGTTCCCGCTATTTACTAAAGTGCGTGTAAACGCACTTTGAGGCGGGTTCCCGCTATTTACTAAAGTGCGTGTAAACGCACAAATCACATTATTGCCAGTTAGCTGATTATTCTCAGTTATCCGTTTATTGAGTGCATGTGAACGCACTCGTGTGTCATAATAGGTGACGGCCTGCAGCAGCAGCAGCAGGGGGCGTGGCTCTTGCACTGAAAGGCATGTGGCTGTGGGGTCTGTGTGTGTGCTCCACTGTGAGCCCTGTGTCATGAGAGACGATATATGTGTTTGCACATGGGCAGTTTGTGCTCCACCAAGTGTTTGCAGAAGGGACGAGAGAGAGAGAGAGTGTGTGTGTGAGAGAGAGAGAGAGAGAGAGAGAGAGAGAGAGAGTGAGGGGAGGGGAGGGGAGGAAAATATTGGCTCATCCGTATTCATTGCATGAGTGTGCGATTGTCCGTAGATGATGTGCGAGTGATTGTGACTCTGTGCCTTAAACCTGCATTCTTTCGAATGGCCTGCAGGGGACGACCACACTGGCTCGAAAAATAAGTCCAATTGTATGGAAGTCAATGGGAAAATGACCCTAATTCTCACTTGATTTATGACCTCAGTAAACACTTTCCTATTGAGTTTATGTCTCAATCGTTAGTTAGGGGCGTGATTGACAGGTCGCCTGTCTAGTGATGGCGCAGCTCGGCGATCATGGACCAATAGCAGGCGGCGCTGCGGCTCTGTGGGAAACCCCTGGTCTCGCACGAGCTGCTTCTGGCTCCAAATAACCAAGATGGCGACAATCAAAATGTCAAACTCGAGGCTTCAGAACGCGAGTCCAGAAACCAATGGGTGAGGTCACAGTGGCTGCGTCCATATTTGTATATGGTCTATGGGCCAATCAGTGTGGTTCACCTCTGATATGATAGATATGATGCAGTTTGATTGATTACATATTTGTTGTAGAATTGATCAATAACACTGGTTGTCTAACTGAAGAACTTGACCTTGATTCATTCTAAGAGCACATGTTGATTAGATTCCATTCCACACATGTATGGATGGATATAAGATTGATATGCTAATATTCTGAGCCTAAAACCAATTCTCATTTGAGGAGATTTTGGCGACACCTGTTGTGATAAGCGTTCATTGTCTTATATATTTTTTCTCCAAACAAACCGCTGCTGTTGCTTCTGGAAACTACCGAAAAACTGACCATGAAAAAAAAACATTGATGAAAAAGTTGCAGAGTACGTATTACTTTAACCACGGTTAACGGTCGAAGCATTTTTTGGCTAAGCCACTATTTTTTTGGGGTGTAATAAAATTGTATCTTTTCCTTTTTTGAAATGTTCTATCGGGCAGTTTGTGCTCATGTTGTTTCTGTCTGTGTGCTGTGCTGGCTGAATGAGTGGACTGGGAACAGTGGTGGGCAGATCCAGAGACAAGACGACTGGACAGTCAGACAACCACAGCTGTACTTATAAATACTGGCTCATCTCATTGGTGCTAAGCCCCTGCACTGGGGCCGTGAAAACACACACACACACACACACGCACACACACACGCACGCACACACACACACGCACACACACACACACACACTAGTAATAATTAAACCTGCAATGTGGCGTGGGCTTGTGGCATTTCCCTCTCCTGCTGTTTTACAGGGGTCTTTGATGCAGGCAGGACAGGTATGTTCACTATGTTGTTTGTCCTGCGTGCCTGACCCCGCCCACTGAATAATATATGACATCACTTTGACCCCGCCCACTAAATAATATATGACATCACTTTGACCCCGCCCACTGAATAATATATGACATCACTTTGACCCCGCCCACTAAATAATATATGACATCACTTTGACCCCGCCCACTAAATAATATATGACATCACTTTGACCCCGCCCACTGAATAATATATGACATCACTTTGACCCCGCCCACTGAATAATATATGACATCACTTTGACCCCGCCCACTGAATAATATATGACATCACTTTGACCCCGCCCACTGAATAATATATGACATCACTTTGACCCCGCCCACTAAATAATATATGACATCACTTTGACCCCGCCCACTGAATAATATATGACTTTCGAGATTTCATTTCATTTCGAGACTTCTGGATCGAAGCTGACGATGATCGACGATGTTTTGTGCTGCTGTATCCAATATCAGTGTCCCCCCCCCCCCAGGACTGTATTGCTGTCAGGGTGTAAAAGCCAAAAACAGCATTCAGAGCATCATGGGACACTACTAACTAGAGATGCATTAATTAACTAACGAAGCCTCTGATTCCTTCAGGCCTCATCACACACACCAGAGAGTTAGCCACAAACCAATGCAAGGTCAATGCGGTCAAGCTGACTGAAGCTCAGTGAAATGTACTTTGTGTCCACTCACTGTGGAGGACATGTCCACTCACTGTGGAGGACATGTCCACTCACTGTGGAGGACATGTCCACTCACTGTGGAGGACATTTCAGTGCGCCTCAGTCAGCCTGCACAGACAGGAGCGTGACCCCGTTGACCTTGCGTCGCTCATGCTCATGTTTGGATGTGCAGAGGGACCCTATAGGTTAGATGTGCAGACGGACCCTATAGGTTAGATGTGCAGAGGGACCCTACAGGTTAGATGTGCAGAGGGACCCTACAGGTTAGATGTGCAGAGGGGCCCTACAGGTTAGATGTGCAGAGGGACCCTACAGGTTAGATGTGCAGAGTGACCCTACAGGTTAGATGTGCAGAGGGACCCTACAGGTTAGATGTGCAGAGGGACCCTACAGGTTAGATGTGCAGAGGGGCCCTACAGGTTAGATGTGCAGAGGGACCCTACAGGTTAGATGTGCAGAGGGACCCTACAGGTTAGATGTGCAGAGGGACCCTACAGGTTAGATGTGCAGAGGGGCCCTACAGGTTAGATGTGCAGAGGGACCCTACAGGTTAGATGTGCAGAGGGGCCCTACAGGTTAGATGTGCAGAGGGACCCTACAGGTTAGATGTGCAGAGGGACCCTACAGGTTAGATGTGCAGAGGGGCCCTACAGGTTAGATGTGCAGAGGGGCCCTACAGGTTAGATGTGCAGAGGGACCCTACAGGTTAGATGTGCAGAGGGACCCTACAGGTTAGATGTGCAGAGGGACCCTACAGGTTAGATGTGCAGAGGGACCCTACAGGTTAGATGTGCAGAGGGGCCCTACAGGTTAGATGTGCAGAGGGGCCCTACAGGTTAGATGTGCAGAGGGGCCCTACAGGTTAGATGTGCAGAGGGGCCCTACAGGTTAGATCTTTGGGGCGGCAGGTCATCATCGTCCACGAGAATGTCAGCCGACGCTGCCGTTCAGAGGCCAGGACAACTGGAGTCACACAGTGTGATTTCACACTAAGGTCCTATGCCAAAATGCCTTTGTCATCCTCCATAACACATTTAACAATAGCATCTGAGCTACTCTCAACAGCAGGCGGGCGCTACTGACAGACAAATCATGTCAAATGTAATGCCAAAAAATGCACAAAACTGCATATTGTGAGAAAAAGAATTGCTGGCAGAGGAACCACAGATTAAATGTCCCTCCTAAACACCGAATGAACTCCACGCCTTGGCTCTTTGCTGTCTGGGTTTGTTTTTCTCAGGTGAACTTTCATAACCATTGAATCATAACTTATTCATCCCCCCCCTACAGTATGTACATGGTACATTCCCCCCCCCCTACAGTATGTACATGGTGCTTTCAGTGTGCACCATGGAAAGCGGGTTGCAGTTTAATTGAGTCCTCTGAGGGAATCATGCTGAGCTTATGACATTAGGAGAGGCAGCAGGCGGCGAGGTCAGCCATGCGTTTGACTGGGAGGTCTCTGACACAGGGAGTTCTGTTACAGGGTTTGACTGGGGGGTCTCTGACACGGGGAGTTCTGTTACAGGGTGTGTGCATGCAGCCATAGCATGTTGCTTAAATGCCTCCAGTGGTGCGGGCAAATGAGCTGACATTGTGAGTGAACTGTTTAATACGGTTCCTCTGAAGGTGTTGCAGTGGACACAGTGTGTAAGCACAGAGCATTGCCATTGTCTTGTTAACGCACTGACTAGTAGAAAGCTTGAGCTATCGTATCGCGAGATTTGTAGCGTCCCTCGCTGCCTCGCGTGCCCCAACTGTGCTCATTTCTACCTACTGCGCCTCATTCGTTTGCCCTCGAGGTCGCAAATGCAGCTTGCATGCTACGCTACGCGTGTTCACCCAACCCCATAGACGCAGCTACGCTACGCGTGCTCACCCTGCCCCACAGACGCAGCTACGCTATGCGTGCTCACCCTGCCTCACAGACGCAGCTACGCTATGCGCGCTCACCCTGCCCCGCAGATGCAGTTCGGCCACAGCATGGGCAGTCTCAATGGGAGTTGTGGACGGGTTCAAGGCATGCCGAGGAGGCGCTGAGAGGAAAAGAGAAGGCTTCTTGTGTGAACGGTTAAGCGTCAGCTCAGCTTGAGCCTGCCTCAAGCAAGCTTCAGCTCTGCTTATGTTAGGCGTCCTGTGTGAACAAAGGCTTAAGGATACTGAACATCGGCTATGGGCAATTTGAGTGAAAAAAGCCTGTAAAGCCAAGCGGAGAGTGTATGTGGGATTTTGTAAAGCTGTAGCCTACTGCCAAGCGGAGATGTGGGAGTTTGCTCATTGCTCGGTTCTCAAGAGAAATTATTTAGAGGTTGGAAAAAGAAAAAAGTGACACAGATTTCATGCATGCTTGCACACAAATACATACACCATCCAAACGGCAGGGCTCCCAATTTCTAAGAGGTTAGTCCGTTATAAATAACTCCCAATGTTCCCTTTACCAGTGCATCAAATTAAATCCATTCTCGCCCCCACCTACACCGTTTGGTGATCGCAGACGCTGACAAAAACGTTGCGCACAAAACCACTGTTCGATCTGCATCATCTGCTAGATATATCAAAGCATCTCAGAATGCACTGAGCAAATCTTTCCACGCAACAGAAGTTTCCCCCCGGGGGTTTATTGGAGGCACTGGCAAGAATACATTCCATAGCTCTCTTTACAGCTTGGCACAATTTGATTTGATTTTTTTCTGATAAGAGCTTTGGAAAGTCTGAATTAAACGTATGAATTATATGGAGAGTGAAGTAAGTAACGCAAAATCAATGCTTCTGCCTTTTATTTTATTGTCTTGGGTCAAATTGAAAATGTTTTAAAGAGAAACCACAGGCCCAGATGTTGTCTGCAAAATGAAGCAGAAAACACTTTGTCATAAACTCATTACCTGCTACCCAAAGTGAATTTCACTGAAAAGGCAAATGCAGCCTGTAAAGTCAGACAATAAAATGCAATTAAAGTATTGTACCCATGTTCACCAAGTATACTATAGACCCTTCTCACGGGGGCCATTTTGTGTCGAAAAGGCAGGGTAAACACAGGTGCAAGCAAAACACTAATGAGGGTTTCAAACTTCCATGATTGGAATTTGGAAACCCTCGTGAGTGTTTTGCTTGCACCTGTGTTTATTCTGCCTTTTTAACACAAAATGACCCCCGTGAAAAGGGTCTATTGGAGTTAAGCTAGTGTGGTCAGTTGATAACTGTGAGATCCACGAGGTCCACAACATACCTGTACTGTGTGGTTGACCTTGAGCTAACACTACTGTGGTGATGTTAGCAACTTGTGTATTATTTTGTGTATCAATTGTATCTATCTGGCCTGCAGCTAGACAGGCAAGTCATGTCGTTTGTATCTATCTATCTGTCCTGCAGCTAGACAGGCAAGTCATGTTGTTTGTATCTATCTATCTGTCCTGCAGCTAGACAGGCAAGTCATGTTGTTTGTATCTATCTATCTGTCCTGCAGCTAGACAGGCAAGTCATGTTGTTTGTATCTATCTATATGTCCTGCAGCTAGACAGGCAAGTCATGTTGTTTGTATCTATCTATATGTCCTGCAGCTAGACAGGCAAGTCATGTTGTTTGTATCTATCTATCTGTCCTGCAGCTAGACAGGCAAGTCATGTTGTTTGTATCTATCTATCTGGCCTGCAGCTAGACAGGCAAGTCATGTTGTTTGTATCTATCTATATGTCCTGCAGCTAGACAGGCAAGTCATGTTGTTTGTATCTATCTATCTGTCCTGCAGCTAGACAGGCAAGTCATGTTGTTTGTATCTATCTATCTATATGTCCTGCAGCTAGACAGGCAAGTCATGTTGTTTGTATCTATCTATCTGTCCTGCAGCTAGACAGGCAAGTCATGTTGTTTGTATCTATCTATATGTCCTGCAGCTAGACAGGCAAGTCATGTTGTTTGTATCTATCTATCTATATGTCCTGCAGCTAGACAGGCAAGTCATGTTGTTTGTATCTATCTATATGTCCTGCAGCTAGACAGGCAAGTCATGTTGTTTGTATCTATCTATATGTCCTGCAGCTAGACAGGCAAGTCATGTTGTTTGTATCTATCTATATGTCCTGCAGCTAGACAGGCAAGTCATGTTGTTTGTATCTATCTATCTGTCCTGCAGCTAGACAGGCAAGTCATGTTGTTTGTATCTATCTATCTATCTGTCCTGCAGCTAGACAGGCAAGTCATGTTGTTTGTATCTATCTATATGTCCTGCAGCTAGACAGGCAAGTCATGTTGTTTGTATCTATCTATATGTCCTGCAGCTAGACAGGCAAGTCATGTTGTTTGTATCTATCTATCTATCTATCTATCTATCTATCTATCTATCTATCTATCTATCTATATGTCCTGCAGCTAGACAGGCAAGTCATGTTGTTTGTATCTATCTATATGTCCTGCAGCTAGACAGGCAAGTCATGTTGTTTGTATCTATCTATATGTCCTGCAGCTAGACAGGCAAGTCATGTTGTTTGTATCTATCTATCTATCTGTCCTGCAGCTAGACAGCAAGTCATGTTGTTTGTATCTATCTATATGTCCTGCAGCTAGACAGGCAAGTCATGTTGTTTGTATCTATCTATATGTCCTGCAGCTAGACAGGCAAGTCATGTTGTTTGTATCTATCTATATGTCCTGCAGCTAGACAGGCAAGTCATGTTGTTTGTATCTATCTATCTATCTGTCCTGCAGCTAGACAGGCAAGTCATGTTGTTTGTATCTATCTATATGTCCTGCAGCTAGACAGGCAAGTCATGTTGTTTGTATCTATCTATATGTCCTGCAGCTAGACAGGCAAGTCATGTTGTTTGTATCTATCTATCTGTCCTGCAGCTAGACAGGCAAGTCATGGCATTTGTATCTATCTATCTGTCCTGCAGCTAGACAGGCAAGTCATGGCATTTGTATCTATCTGTCCTGCAGCTAGACAGGCAAGTCATGTTGTTTGTATCTATCTATCTATCTATCTGTCCTGCAGCTAGACAGGCAAGTCATGTTGTTTGTATCTATCTATCTGTCCTGCAGCTAGACAGGCAAGTCATGTTGTTTGTATCTATCTATCTGTCCTGCAGCTAGACAGGCAAGTCATGTTGTTTGTATCTATCTATCTGTCCTGCAGCTAGACAGGCAAGTCATGGCATTTGTATCTATCTGTCCTGCAGCTAGACAGGCAAGTCATGTTGTTTGTATCTATCTATCTATCTGTCCTGCAGCTAGACAGGCAAGTCATGTTGTTTGTATCTATCTATATGTCCTGCAGCTAGACAGGCAAGTCATGTTGTTTGTATCTATCTATATGTCCTGCAGCTAGACAGGCAAGTCATGTTGTTTGTATCTATCTATATGTCCTGCAGCTAGACAGGCAAGTCATGTTGTTTGTATCTATCTATATGTCCTGCAGCTAGACAGGCAAGTCATGTTGTTTGTATCTATTTATCTATCTATCTGTCCTGCAGCTAGACAGGCAAGTCATGTTGTTTGTATCTATCTATCTATCTATCTATCTATCTATCTATCTATCTATCTATCTATCTATCTATCTATCTATCTGTCCTGCAGCTAGACAGGCAAGTCATGTTGTTTGTATCTATCTATCTATCTATCTATCTATCTATCTATCTATCTATCTATCTATCTGGCCTGCAGCTAGACAGGCAAGTCATGTTGTTTGTATCTATCTATCTATCTATCTATCTGGCCTGCAGCTAGACAGGCAAGTCATGGCATTTGTATCTATCTATCTGTCCTGCAGCTAGACAGGCAAGTCATGTTGTTTGTATCTATCTGGCCTGCAGCTAGACAGGCAAGTCATGTTGTTTGTATCTATCTGGCCTGCAGCTAGACAGGCAAGTCATGCAGTTTTGCTTTTGGATGTGTTAACATCGCTAGCTAGCAAGTGCTAAGCAGCAGCCATAAACATAAAACAGCAACAACAACAACAACATTAGCTTACCCCAAAGTTACCGTTCTCTAAGCATTGTTTTTTAAACACTTCCTTCCTGAGAAGTGAATGGCTGGCTGGTAGCAACTTTCCGTCCATTTTGCACGACATTCAGAATTATTGATCATGGAGCGAATTTTCACACAATTCACACTTTTCCCTGAGTTGCTCGGCTCGGCTCTGATGGAAATGAACGTAGCCTACGTCTGCATGGTGACTTTACTGCTTGTGTTCCTCACCCTGTGAACACATGGTAAATGGTTTTGTGATTTGTGCTTTTGGAGCGACTTGGACATTGTTGATCAGCTGGTAGCTTTCTGTTTACTAAACTGATACTGGAAAGGCTGAAAGGCAAAATGTGTGCGATAGTGCAGGGGATGTCAACCTGTTGTAATTCAAGGCCCACTTCTGATTGTTAAATCATTTCTGAGGACCACCTTCCCAAATACATGATAGGCTATCATTGTGATATCTTGATGTGAGAGGTCCTCTGCGGCCCACTAGATGGCACTCTGAGGCCCACCAGTGGGCCACGGCCCAGTGGTTGAGAAACACCGCGATAGTGGACCTCATGTGTGAGGTAGGCGACTGACTACACTATGAGCCGATATTGACCTCATGTGTGAGGTAGGCGCCTGCACTATGATCAATCCTTGAACTAAAACCCTTTCAAACCCCTCTTTGTTCTGTTTAAGCTTTGCTAAACAGTTAGCATGAGCTCATTATTTGGCATGGGAGTGTCATGACAAACCAGTTAGCGCAGGTTTACGGCCAGGCATGCTAGCTATGTGTGTGTGTGTGTGTGTGTGTGTGCGTGCATGCGTTGATGGGAGGGGGCTTGGCGAGAAAAGTCATAGTGAAGTGACATTTAGAATATGGATGTTTTCATTTTCTCCTTTTATGGCGCTTAGAGACACGTGGAGAGTTTTATTTCAAAGGAATTTGGTGTTGGGGATCTAGAAAAGACTCAATTACCCAGGTTCAACCTTTGAACCAAGATTTCCCTATAGGGAGCAATAGAGGATCACATTATTATTAATAAAGCATCTGCAAGAGTGAATTATGCTTTTTGCTTTTGCCAATGCTGATGACAATGAATCATTTTTGACATTTTCAAACTTATTTCTGTTGAATTGTAGTCTCCATTGTACACATTAGGGCTGCAACTAACAACTATTTTCATTGTCGATTAATCTCGCAAATATTTTCTTGATTAATCGATTAGTTGTTTGGTCTATAAAGTCAGAAAATGGTGAAAAATGTCTCCCAAAACCTCTTCTTGTTTTGTCCACAACCAAAAGATATTCAGTTTACAGTCATAGAGGAGTAAAGAAACTAGAAAATATTCACATTTAAGAAGCTGGAATCAGAGGATTTTGACTTTTTCCCCTCAAAAATTGCTCAAACAGATGAATCGATCATCAAAATAGTTGACGATCAATTTAATAGTTGACAACTAATTGATTCATCGTTGCAGCTAATAGGGGTGGGAATCGTGGAGTAACTCACGATACGATATGGTCACGATACTTGGCCCCCGATAACGATATTATCACGATACAGCGATTCTGCGATAATCGATATATTGGAAGAAGAAAAAAAAAAAACATCACATGGATGCATAACTGGGACGTATCCTCAGTGATGTACCCTGGGGTCATAGGATGTTTCGGGTCTCGCAACATCATACACCCTCGCCCAGGTGACCCAGCCGGGGCTGGCCAAGCCCCAACTTACGTCCCAGTAGCTACCCACGGTCAGCCCTATAGGGAGGGTCGAAGGTGGTCACGTGGTCAGGGCCACTCAATCCGCTGCTCCGGAACTACTCTGCTGGGACCGGGGGAGGGGGAGGGCTCTGGTACGTAGAGGGACCGGGCTCTGTGGGTTGCCACCCGGCCGGGTTCCTCCCTCGTCTCACCAGGTCTTCGACCTGTGCGCTGCACCAGACTCCCCCGCTCCAAACATCTCATTCCGAGGTGATGGTATCTTGGTGGACACCATGCAGTACTAGGGATGGGCATTTCTAGCAAAAACACTATTCGAAATTCGCTGGCCAAATTCGAATTTAATTCGAATTTCGAAAATAAATAAAAAAATGTAATTTTTTTTTTTTTTTTTTTTTTTTTTTTTTTGTGTGAGTGAAATGTTGCATTGTCTCCCCTGATTCTAAGTCTACGGCTTTATTAATTAATATAAAAAGCTTCTGCTGTGGATTTTTAGCTCAAACAAGCATTGCACCACTGAAGTAAAGAACATGTTACATGACATTGACATTTTCGAAAATAAAAAACAGTTTTGACAATCATGAGTGGTTCATTAAATATTTAGTAGGCTCAGGTCTGAGTGCCAAAGGGGTGCCAAAGTCACCCCCTCTCCCTCTTCATGGGATTTCATCTGCCATTAATTTTTCCATAAACCTTGCTTAAAATGCTTATAAAAATTGTTTTACTTGCTCAAACCAAGCGATTTGACTATACTTAGAATCAGGGGAGACAATGCAACATTTCACTCAAAAAAAAAAAAAAAAAAAAATTTTTTTTTTTTTTTTTCGAATTTCGAATTTCAATAATAAAAGTCGACCTTGATAATAACAACGATTATTCGAAAATTCGAAATTCGATGCCCATCCCTATGCAGTACCAGTACTTGGTGGCACTGCAGTCTCCACTTGCGGCTTGAATGGCCCTCCTAAAAGGCCTCTCGTGGGTTGTTGGGCTTCTTCCTCACGGAAGACGCAGGCTGGGGAGCTAACCCATACTGCTACCCGGGT
>NC_139628.1:46230370-46235370 GCF_964638095.1 Poromitra crassiceps | reverse complement strand
GGAACAGGGTCAGTGGTGCATTGCAGAGGCACGTGCACACACACACACACACACACACACACCCACACACACACACACACACACACACGTCTCACACACACACTGACACACACACTGACACACATTAAGCAGCAAAGAGAGTCCACAATGCCAGTAGTCTAATTGGGTTTGTATCCCGCTCCCATGTCCATATCCACCCCAGCCTGAATCCCAGTAATCCTAGTAGTGATACAGTCAGACCCCCCCCCCCCACACACACACACATGTACACACACACACACACACACACACACACACACACATACGCACACACATGCACAAGCACACACACACCCAGAGCCTTTGAAGTGAAGCTCTTTACGAGCGCTCTTCCTCACCCCGCTTCTCACTTTAGCGCTGTGGGCTTTGTCATGCATTAGCCTTCCATCTAATAGTGACCCAGTGCTTTCCTGTTCCACTCAACACAGCGCGGTGACATCGATTACAAGTCCACAATGTCCTGTAGGTGGCGATACCACATCCTCACTAATAATGACTGCAGCAAAATGCTGGAAGTCCCCACATCTGTGGATGCTGGAGTTCTTGCACTCATGGATATTTGTTCCCAAAGAGACAAACAATATATTATTATATTATAAAACGGCTCTCTCAAATCAAACAATCTGATTGGTTCACAGCTGTTGTATATTTAAGCGGAAGAAGCAGGCATCATGGCAGCGAGAAATAAGGTGGAGAGAGCAAAGCACCGAGTAAATGCTTCCCTCCATCCATCTCTGCTTCAAGATGATGAATCACCCTGAGCAACTCCCTGATGCAGAGGAAATACATTTGCTCTCTCACTCCTCCCCCTCTCTCCCCCTCTCTCCCTGTCTCTCTCTCCTCCCCCTCTTTCTCCTCCCTCTCTCCCTGTCTCCCTCACATTCTCTCCCCTCTCATTCTCTCTCCTCCCTCTCTCTCTCCCATTTTCGCTCTCTCTCCTCCCTCTTTCTCCTCCCTATCTGCCTCTCTCCCTCTCTCTCTCCCTCTCATTCTCTCCCCCTCTCATTATATCTCTCTCCCCCTTGACTCTCTCTCTCCCCCTCTCTCTACGCCTCTCTCTCCCTCTCTCTGCCCCTTCTCTCTCCGCTCTCTCCCACCGACTCTCTCTCCCTCTCTCATTCTCTCCCCCTTCTCCCCCCCTCTCTCTCCACCTCTCCCTCTCTATCCCCACCCCTCTCTCTCTGTCTCCCCCTCTCTCTCTATCCCCACCCCTCTCTCTCTGTCTCCCCCTCTCTCTCTATCCCCACCCCTCTCTCTCTGTCTCCCCCTATCTCTCTATCCCCACCCCTCTCTCTCTGTCTCCCCCTCTCTCTCTATCCCCACCCCTCTCTCTCTCTGTCTCCCCCTCCCTCTCCCCCCTCATCTCTAGTTGGGTAGTTAATAAACCATGTTCAGGATGACAGATCCCCCGACAGCACAGTGCTGCAGCGTATACAAATCTGCCTGAACCTCTGAAAATACGCTACAGAGACACAAGCAGAGAGAGAAGAGAGAGAAGAGAGGAGGGGAGGAGGATGAGAGGAGAGTGAGAGGAGAGAGAGGAGAGAGAAAGAAGAGGGGAGGGGAGGAAGATGAGAGGAGAGAGAGAGAAGAGGGGAGGATGAGGGGAGGAGAGAGAAGAGAGTAGGGGAGGAGGATGAGAGGAGAGAGAAGAGAGAGAAAGAAGAGGGGAGGAGAGAGAGAGAAGAGAGGATGAGAGAGAGAAGAGAGGAGGGGAGGAGAGAGAGAGGAGAGAAAGAAGAGAGGAGGGGAGGAGGATGAGAGAAGAGAAAGAAAGAAGAGGGGAGGAGGAGGGGAGGAGAGAGACAGAAGAGAGGATGAGAGGAGCGAGAGGAGGGGAGGAGAGAGAGAGAAGAGAGGAGGAGAGAGAGGAGAGAAAGAAGAGAGGAGGGGAGGAGGATGAGAGAAGAGAAAGAAAGAAGAGCGGAGGAGGAGGGGAGGAGAGAGACAGAAGAGAGGATGAGAGGAGCGAGAGGAGAGAGGAGGGGAGGAGAGAGAGAATATGTTTTCCCCTGACAGGAGAGAAAATGCCTCTGCAACACTCCTCACTGGGTGCATCTGTCTTCATCTGATCAGGTCTGAAAACGGAGTGAGGATACCTGAAGCAGCAGCTTTTGCATTCCATATTGTATTGTTATAGTTTTCCCCTCCTCTGTCACACAGTGTTGCTTTTTCACAAAGTAGGCCTACTCATTTTACAATCATGTCAAATTCGTGCAGCTGTAAGCAGCACGTTTTGGATCTTTTGTGTTGATCATTTCAGCAATGCAGCAGTCGAAGCTGAGTCTGTGCCGGCTAGATTGTCATCAATCGCAGTCAGATGGTAAACCACCATATTGATTTTGGATTGAGATTTTGTTTCTCCAAGAGGAGATGAAATTTATTCCAATTGCACTAAGAAGTCCTCGTAAAACAATATCTGAAAGTGACAATTTTATGATCATATTTTTCAGTCTTCATGAATGTCAATGTGAGTTCCAGTATACACTATAAAAATCAGTTGTCATGAATGGTGAAATTAGCTATAGAGAACCAGGCTGTAAACATGTAAACACGTTTATTGATGCTGTGAAGTTGGGCATTTTAACATGGGGCTAAAAGCTTGGTGTGTTAGCGAGGTTGGCTGGAAATGTCAGCGCTCTGTTTTGATCCTGCCTTTGGACGTGTTAGACCACTCTTGGCTGCACTGGTGCTGCGTGATTTGCAATGCAGATCCTGTGTCTCTCTCTCTCTCTCTCACACACACACACACACACACACACACACACGCACGCACACACACACACACACCAATGGCGCCTGCTGCTGAGTCACATGGCACAGTCCCCAAGCAGCTCCATGCTGTGCTGTTAAGCTTCCTAGCGCTCGCTGTGCGCTTCCTGTTTGTTTCTTTAGTTGGCTGCGCGTTTCCTGTTTGTGTCTTTAGCGATGCTCCTTCCCTCACAGCTCCAGACGACAGGCCAAAGACAGCACAGAGAATGGAGGATGTGTGTGAGGGAAGAGAGGCTCCAGACGACAGGCCAAAGACAGCACAGAGAATGGAGGATGTGTGTGAGGGAAGAGAGGCTCCAGACGACAGGCCAAAGACAGCACAGAGAATGGAGGATTTGTGTGAGGGAAGAGAGGCTGTCAGACATTCAAAGAGTCATCGCTCGATCCTCTGGCCAACGCGACACAGTAGTCGGCTCCGCTCTTATACACTCCTCTGACAAGGCAGGCCTGCTTTCATTCGTTTTCATCATTGCATGCTTTGTTCAAAATCCTCAGCACTTGATTTTAAATTCAGGTCGAGACGCCAAGGTTTCCAAAGATACCAAATATGTGTCTTGGGTTTGAATTTTTCACTTAAGCATGCTATCGCTTCAATGACGCCTTGGAGCAAGTAGATCCAGGACAACATTATAATAACAGGACATGAAAGTAACATTATGGTACAGTATGGAAACAGGACATGAAAGTGAAAGTAACTGTCTGGACACACAAATGCCATCTGATCACTTCAGACTGCCAGCACAAATCAGATTTTGGCGGTGTGGACAGTAGGGGGTGTCAAAAATAATCGATTATAAGATGCATCGCGATGCGGACGTGCACGATTCTGCATCGTTTTTTTTTATTTTTATAATTGAATAAAATATAATGGAAGTACATGCAGTTGTTTATTTGGATCATAATACAATGCAATTCTTCCAAATGCACTTTTATTTTAAAAGTAGCTACACAGTGAGAAAAAAGAAAGTGAGAAAAAATAAATCATGTATTGGGGAAAAAAGTGATGCATCGATTGAAGATGCATCGAGATGCATCGATAATCGTAATCGAATCGTAGCCCTCTGAATCGTAATCGAATCGACTCGTGAGGCCAGTGAAGATTCACAGCCCTAGTGGACAGTTTGTCTTCAAAATTGGATTTGCTTCTCAAATTGGATCTGCCTGCAGCCTTAAACTCTCCACTGAAACACATTCACTTGTGTGGCATCTAATCAATTCCGGTTCACTTCAGGTCTTCCCATAGACAATCAGCGTATTGATCAATAGTACAATAAATATGGAATCAAATGCATCATATTAGTTTATTGGACCATTTTGTCATAATGTCCCCGCTCCTCTCCTCAGTCACGCTCTGCTCATCAGTGGAGGAATGCTTGGGCTGGGCCTGGACCTGGGCCTGGGCCTGGGCCTGGGCCTGGCCCTGGGCCTGGCCCTGGCTCTGGGCCTGGACCTGGGCCTAATGAATGTGCCTGCTGAGGTCTCCATTGTGGACGTGGCCTTTGTTTCAGTGGATCCAACATCATTACCAGCATTACCCTGAGCTGACCCCAGACCAGCTGAATGAACAATGACCTCATTGTTTCCGCGTCTATGTACAGTGAACATACAGCGGTCAGTCATGTTACGCAATGCTTTCCTGTATTCTTTGGCCAGAGTTTTGTGTCATTTTCATGAGTGTACCTCGTACGTGTGTATCGCTGATGAACTGGGTATGAGTCCTGGTCACTGCACTAGTGCCTCCTCTGGTCAGTCGGGGTGCTTGTTTGGGGGGAGGGGAGGACGGACTGGGGGGAATAGCGTGATCCCACGCACTATCATATGTCCTGGCGGTGAAACTCCTCACTGTCAGGTGGAAAGAAGCAGCTGGCGACTGCACATGTATCGGAGGAAGCATGTGTGATGGTCTACAACTCTGCCCAGATCGGCGGAGGGGGTGGAGCAATCAACGGGGTAGCAGGGGGGAATTGGCCAAGTACAATTGGTGAGAAAACTGGGGGAACAATCAGAAAAATTGTGGTTAAAAAAAATCGTGAAGATATTGCAAAAGATGAACAGTGGTGGATGAAGAATATGAGGCAGATGCAGTGATGTTGACCTTATTTCTCTGTGCTGCCTGTCTTTATCTTTATCTTTATCTTTATCTTTATCTTTATCTTTATCTTTATTGTTTATTTGAACAGGGACAGGAC
>NC_139628.1:46207870-46225370 GCF_964638095.1 Poromitra crassiceps | reverse complement strand
GCTAGCTAACACTACATAAAACAAACACAGAAGAAAGGCTAGATACGTCGGACAAGCATGTTTACCAACCGTTTAACCATTTAAATTGAAAGTAGTCGGCCGAAAACAACGAGAGGGTTTGACAACACGCACATTTAAACCTGCCGCCTTCCCCAAGTGGTACCCGGAAGTAAATTTGTTTACATGGTGACGTCACGGTGATTTGGTCTATTGGAGTAACATTAATGAAAGGACACTGATGGAGGCCATTAAGTTCATTTTTTCGATATACACTATCCTCTCTGACAGAGGTAATATGCTGAAATAATTCTTTAACAGATTTGTCTACTTGAAAACAGGAAAGACTGTCAGACTGTCCATATCTGATCAGATTTCCTCCCGACGGCCGCTTTTGCCTGTGAGCATCGGTGGGCGTGGCTTTCCAACTGTGACGCGCTCCGCAGTGTCTCTATTGGTTTGTGGACTAGAGGTTGGCATTTTCACGTCGTAGATTTTTGTCGTTGCTGTTATTTTCGAGGCTAATAGCATTAGTTCATACTTTAATCATCTCTATAGGTGGATGCAACAGCAAAGAACAAGATACAAAAGAAGTCCTGAGGATGATGCAAGTTATTAATTAACCACTGACTATGCAATACTTAATTATAGTAACTAACGTCTATGGAGTAAAGTATCAGTGAAATTGAACTAACTGTGATTTTCGAAGACCTCTGGGGGGTCCCTGGACACCAGATTAGGAACCACCGATTAAAGTGATCACCGACTGGGGGGACTGCCTGGGAAACGCCCAGTGACAGACTTAGCGGGAGGTGCTGTCGCTCTCTTTGAGCTCCACAAGCTTCTATTTATAACAGATAGCTGCAATAGCCCCGGCATAACTCAGAGAGGTGGGAGAGAGAGAGAGAGAGCAAGAGAGAGAGAGAGAGAGAGAGAGAGAGAGAGAGAGAGCAAGAGAGAGAGAGCGAGAGAGAGAGACATAGAGAGTCATATGACCTGCAGCTCATTCCAGAGATAGTGACGGACAGAGCTCTCACTCTGCGCTCCCGTTTCCCATCTATTCTTACACCGGAGCTGCAGAGAGCGTGGAGGATGTGTTGCAACACCCTCACAAGCCTCTGAACAGATTTCCGGATATCAGCATAGAATTCCTGCTAAAGGACTACAAAGCTGTCTCACCTGGAAACGAGGAGAAACACTCACTGCCACAATGCCAGAGGAGAAAGGTAATGACCTTTGTCACCTTTAATACGCTGTAACTTACTGAATGAATAGACCTTGTGGCTAATGATTTGCCTGGACTCACCTTTTACCATTTTAGATATAATTTACTCTCGTCTGTGAGTGATCATGAGTGAGTGACTTCTTCTATTCAATTGCACATAATCACCTACACATAATGTATTTGTTTGTTTATTTATTGATTGATTGATTAATTGATTGATTGATTGATTGATTGATTGATTGATTATTTTTTGACAGGGATGGACTGTAAGAATGTCCCAGAATTAAATAAAACTACCGTAAATGAAATTTCATCAGCATCCAATGTCATCCAAAAAATACATGAAAGCAGAGTTATAATTGAGTGTAAATCCAGTACATATACAAATCTAGTACATATACATTTTAAAATACAACACACGCACACACACACACACACACACACACACACACACACACACACACACACACACACACACACACACACACACACACACACACACACACACACACACACACACACACACACACACACACACACACACACACACACAATTCCTTAATAAAGAACAGTACAGAAATGCTTCCAAAGCCGGTGAGAGCATGTGGAACATTGTGGTAGGCACTGTGCATGTCATGTCCATGTGTGTGTTTCTTTCTAGTGTACAGTAGGTGTGCATTATCTAGAGCCAGTGAACAGGCCCCCTATTATGTAACCACAGCCAGAAGCCTACTGTATGTAAGCTAGTTGTTGTCTTTGAATGTGCACAACAACAACAACAACAAGAAGCAGAGGCTCCTACAGTAGGAGGCTGAATGGATGATATGCTGGCAACAGCAGTGTTGTTTTGGGCCCCTGCCTGCCTGCCTGCCTGCCTGCCTCTGTGACCGGGAGCCCGGCCATCTGGGCTACCACCAAGCCTAGAGAGCCAGGCCCCAAGGAGACATCACTGTGATATCCCTATAGTGACTTACTGCCATGCTGTCATAGTCATACACTATAATGAGATTTACACTGACCTCATTGTACTTTATGGCTTTTTTACCTGCTATGATATCACTATCATATTTGTATAGGGCCTTATAGTTTTCCTGCAGTGCTCAATAGAGTTGATAGTGAGGATAGTGAGTTGGCAGTACTTTTTGGGGGTATTTTCATCTCTTATGCTGATGGTATCACTATAATATTACTATATTATTCCTATGGTGACTTATAGTGTCTATGGACGGTGCCCATTAGTGACGTCATTGTACCTTTTTGTGATCCTTTATCTCCTATGTTTATCACTATGATATTCATATAGGGACTTGTGCGCTTGCATTGCTCAATAGTGAGCTGATAGTGACCTCAAAGTGCTTTATGTTTTTTTTCCTTTTATCTCTTATGGTGTCGACATAGCAATTCTATAGTGATTTAATGTGTGTCTTTAGTATTCAGTAGTAAGTCTATAGTGACCTGAGAGGCATGGTGTTTTCTTCATGGTATTAAATACAGGTATTTGATACATCTTTTTTAATCTCTTAAGGTACCTTCACACCAAGAGCGAAAATCGCGTTACTGGCTAGGAAATTATTCACCAAAGTTGATACATTTCAACTCGAGCGAATGAGCCGAATATCGCGTTAAAATCTTGCTTCTTTCGCCTTATTTGCGCCGCCCAGGGTCTGCTCGCGTTCGTATGTAATCTCACCGTTCGGTGTGAACGCCCAGTTATGGTTTTCCTATAATATTCCTATAGGGACCTATAGTCTGTCTGTGGTATTGAGAAGAAGCATACCAGCATGCATGCACAGTGTGGTAGTGGTAGTGACAGATGCCCCAACACCCTCCAATCATCCCCCAAACCACACACACATACACACACACACACACACACACACACAGACACACATTACACACAGTCCGGTGTCGTGTCCTGAACAGCCTTGTTAAAGCCATCCAGTATCAGCTATGTCTCACGTTCTAAATGGAGGGCTGTAACTGTGTGTGTTGTGTAGAGCAGAGAGGTGTAACTGTGTGTTGTGTGATGTGTGTGTAACTGTGTGTTGTGTAGAGCCGGGAGGTGTAACTGTGTGTTGTGTGATGTGTGTGTAACTGTGTGTTGTGTAGAGCAGAGAGGTGTAACTGTGTGTTGTGTGATGTGTGTGTAACTGTGTGTTGTGTAGAGCAGGGAGGTGTAACTGTGTGTTGTGTGTTGTGTAACTGTGTGTTGTGTGTTGTGTAACTGTGTGTTGTGTAGAGCAGGGAGGTGTAACTGTGTGTTGTGTGATGTGTGTGTAACTGTGTGTTGTGTAGAGCAGGGAGGTGTAACTGTGTGTTGTGTGATGTGTGTGTAACTGTGTGTTGTGTAGAGCAGGGAGGTGTAACTGTGTGTTGTGTGATGTGTGTCTAACTGTGTGTTGTGTATAGCAGAGAGGTGTAACTGTGTGTTGTGTGTTGTGTAACTGTGTGTTGTGTAGAGCAGGGAGGTGTAACTGTGTGTTGTGTGATGTGTGTGTAACTGTGTGTTGTGTAGAGCAGGGAGGTGTGGAGTACCATCACAATGCAGCAAAGCCTATACAGTTTAGTGGTGAGGACAGACAGGCGACACAGACACACACACACACCCAGCCCACGTGCTTCCATACACACACAAACAGACATGTACAGGATGCACGATATTGGATTTTTTTGCTGATATCCGTATTATCCCATATGCCGATATTGTCCAACTCTTTTGGCCGATTGCCAATTTGCCATTTTTCCCACCTAATAATCAAGTCCCTCCTGTTGTGGAATTAACACATTATTATTTATGCCTACTCTTATCATGATGGCCCACTGGCAGATGCAGACATAAATACAACGCTTTACAAAATGGACACATTCACTGGGCAAAATAAAAAAAACTACCGGTACTTCAACTTAGGTTATGTAAAACATGCCATATTTTTTTAATTAATGTAACATTTTCTTTCAAACAAAACCAGCATTGATCATTTGGGCATAATTAAAGCGTCATTTTAGAAATATTTATTTTGGGTCGATGGCGATATTTCAATTTAAAGCCTTTATCGGCGGATACGGATGACGTGCCGATATCATCGTGCATCCCCAATGTGCGCACGCATGCAGAACACAGATACATGCTTCAAGCATGCATTTCATATTTTTATGACATTCTTGCCATTCAAACATCTTTATAAATGCTCACACACATCGTGCACACACACACACACACACACACACACACACACACACACACACACACACACACACACACACACACACATTGCACATGCACAAACCATGGACACACACATCCACACACACACACACACACACACACTCTCCACGTGAGGCTGCGTGTCAGTCTGAGCCAAGGGCAGTGTATCCTGGGTGTGTGATGTAATGTTGGCTGCCTGTCAGCAGTCACAGCGACGCCCGGCACTATTTTGCAGCAGCCGGTAAACAAACCGTCCGCCTGTCAATCCCTTCACCAGCAACATCCCCATTCGCCTTTTTCACATGGAGCCATTTTGTGTCTAAACGGCAGGGTAAACACAGGTGCAACCAAAACATTAATGCGGGCCCCAGCACTGGAACGCCTACAGTAAATGGATTGAAAGTTGGAAACCCTCATTAATGTTTTGGTTGCACCTGTGTTTACTGTTTACCCTGCCTTTTAGGCACAAAATGGCTGCTGTGAAAAAGGCCCAGTCCACCTCCGTCAACTGAAATAAATGGGTTTTCTTACTTTTCATTTGTCATATTTAGTCAAAGTGATTTTGTGGGTTTCACATCATACATTAGTAAATCCACCCTTCCCCATTCTCATGAATTTATCATTATCAAATGAGTTATGATACCTTTTGATCGAGTACCACCCCCCCAGCCCCAGATACATTGTGTGTCCCTGGGGAATTTGGTTTGGTACGTAGTGGTACTTGGTCGGAAAAGTTTGGGAACCCCTGTTCTAGTACATTTATCATGCTTCAATGTACAAGCTATACTTAGTGTCATCCGCTTGGGAAACTCATGTTGAGTGTTGCGTTGCAGCAGGCGGGTACAGATGGCTTATTTTCCACACCACTGGGCTCACGTCGGGTGACAGAATCCGCTGCTGCTCGCCTGTATTGAAGAGGCTCTGCGTTCCCTCTGAGTTAGTCCTGTCAGCAATATCCATCACTATTATTCACTATGATGTTCGAGGATGGGGTCAAATCAGTACAGTATCATATTGGAATGAGGGCCTTGCTCATCAACTTACATGAGATCTCTACATACTGATCTCTACATACTGATCTCTACATACTGATCCCTACATACTGATCCTTACTGTACATACTGATCTCTACATACTGATCTCTACTGTACATACTGATCCCTACATACTGATCCTTACTGTACATACTGATCTCTACATACTGATCTCTACTGTACATACTGATCTCTACATACTGATCCCTACATACTGATCCCTACATACTGATCCTTACTGTACATACTGATCTCTACATACTGATCTCTACTGTACATACTGATCTCTACATACTGATCCCTACATACTGATCCCTACATACTGATCCTTACTGTACATACTGATCCCTACATACTGATCTCTATATTGATCCTACATACTGATCTCTACATACTGATCCCTACATACTGATCTCTACATACTGATCTCTACATACTGATCCCTACATACTGATCCCTACATACTGATCTCTACATACTGATCTCTACATACTGATCCCTACATACTGATCCCTACATACTGATCTCTACATACTGATCTCTACATACTTATCTCTACATACTGATCTCTACATACTGATCTCTACATACTGATCCCTACATACTGATCTCTACATACTGATCTCTACATACTGTACTGATCTCTACATACTGATCCCTACATACTGATCCCTACATACTGATCCCTACATACTGATCCCTACATACTGATCTCTACATACTGATTCCTACATACTGATCCCTACATACTGATTCCTACATACTATAATGTAATAATGTGTTTGAACAGGCCATCTCCTTGTGTGGATGCTGATCATGTAGTAATGTGTTTGACCAGGCCATCTCCCTGTGTGGATGCTGATCATGTAGTAATGTGTTTGTGTGGTACCGGACCATCTCCCTTAGGTGCTAAACCTGCTTCGTGCACAGTGACATGCTGGTGTTTTTGTAAGCAGCTGTACTTAAACAGCTGACGCGCTGCTTTCCACAGAGGCTGTATGGCTGAGTCATGCTGCTCCCGGCTGGGTTAAATGCATACAGTCACTGGCTCTCTGTCACTCCAGCAATGTCACCGCTGCCGACGCATCGCCTTCTGTCATCAGCTCTCTGTCTCACACACCCTAATTACAGCCATGCGTCATGTCAGGCCCACACATGCATCTGCACACACACACATGTAAACACTGGTTTTCTGCTGAATCACTGTCTATTCTGCTGTCACACATGCATCTGGACACACACACACACACACACACACACACACACACACACAGGCATGTAAACACAGATTTTCTGCTGAATCACTATTCTGTACTCCAGTTACGTGATCCCTGCTATTATGCCATACTGTCACCCAGACAGCTTTACTGCTGAGAGCATCACACATTCTCTTATCTTCTGTTTAACTCTCCCTCCTATCTATCTATAAATAAATAAATAAATAAATAAATAAATAAATATAAAATCTGTAAGAAAAAGAACAGATTTCAGTTAGTGAAATCAGTGTGTGAATGCGTGCACACTGGGAAGTCATCTCTTCCAGTGGAGACCATGGCAGGCACAGTGACAGGTGATTGCTACATTGGCTACTAGCTAGCGAACTACTGCAATAAAGTTGGGTTGGTTTGGGCAGCGGCGGGAGGGGGGGTCATGAACCCCAGCCTAAAGTTTTTGGGGGGGTCGTGGCTCCAAAAGGTTGACAACCACTGTTCTAGAGCATAGCTCAAATGCAGAGGATGAATTACCCCACAGGGACAATAAAGGATAACGTATTTAGTATTATTTACATTTAATATACTGTACACGGTTCTATGTAGTGGTGTCATAATTAACTTTGACCCTACTTTTGTACCATTGCAAAAGATTCAGTACTGAATTTTGACATAATACTGTGTACAGTATATGATTTAGTGTGGTATATAGCATGCATATGATATACTGTAGAATGATATAGGGATGTATATGATGTTAGTATGGGATATGGCATGTATATGATACAATATGGCATGTTCACATAATGTAGTAAGTAATAATAAATGTCATGTGTATGATGTAGTAGTATTACATGACACATAATATGACATGGTTATGTAAAATCCTATGAGACATGCTTGTGATAAAAAGGCTATAAAAGCTAGAGGGGCACTCGGAGAGCACAGACCTATCAGCAGACAGGCCAAAGTCCAGTCTGCTATGATATGCAAATGTTGTGAGTCAGATCGGATCCACTCCAAAATGTAATGGCTTCTTCCTTGTTTCATAAAAAAAATCGCCCCAATAGTTTTTCCGCAATCCTGCTAACAGACAACCATATAGACAAATGGCACTGAAATCATAATCTCCTTGGTGGAGCTAGTAATAAACTGGGCTTGATGAGGTATCATATTATTAGTATTGAATCTTTAGTTTAGTCAATGTATTGGTTTTGTGACAATACTATACTATGATGACATTCCAAGGAAATTGAGGGGGAAAAGGAAAAGGAATGACAGCGATGAAACTTGGGAGCATGATCTATGAAAATAATATATAAATTCACACCCCTTTGTATGTCAAGTCTTTGAAAGTGCTTCATTTTGAATTTCCTAGGTTTATTCTAAGTGTATTTTGGGAACGATATGCTATTAAAACAGCTGCACTGCAGAACCTTGATACACTCTATAGAGCCGACGATATGGCAGCAGCACACTGTTGATTGAAAACTTATTGTGAAATACTGTATGGGGGTGTCATCATCAGCATGGGGTGGGGTTTTTCCTCGTGTCTTCACCCTCTGTCTTTCTGTTTGTCTGATATCTCTCGCTGTCTCACACAGCATGTTGTGTCAAAGCTTCGCTAGCTCTCAAACAGCATCATCGCATAAGCCTGTCTCTCTGTTATGAGGCAGAAAACAACCGTTAAATAGGATTATGTTGGAGTGTGTACAAAGCATGCAGGCTAATCGGCATTTTATATGCTCGGTCAAGGTTTCTGGACACGTTTCTCTTCCTTGACCAGCTGAAATCAGAGAGAGGGATGTTAACCAGCTGAAATCAGAGAGAGGGATGTTAACCAGATGAAATCAGAGAGAGGGATGATAATCAGCTGACATCAGAGAGAGGGTTGATAATCAGCTGAAATCAGAGAGAGGGATGATAATCAGCTGACATCAGAGAGAGGGTTGATAATCAGTTGAAATCAGAGAGAGGGATGATAATCAGCTGACATCAGAGAGAGGGATGATAATCAGCTGAAATCAGAGAGAGGGATGTTAACCAGCTGAAATCAGAGAGAGGGATGTTAACCAGATGAAATCAGAGAGAGGGATGATAATCAGCTGACATCAGAGAGAGGGATGATAATCAGCTGAAATCAGAGAGAGGGATGTTAACCAGCTGAAATCAGAGAGAGGGATGTTAACCAGCTGACATCAGAGAGAGGGATGTTAACCAGCTGAAATCAGAGAGAGGGATGTTAACCAGCTGACATCAGAGAGAGGGATGTTAACCAGCTGAAATCAGAGAGAGGGATGTTAACCAGCTGAAATCAGAGAGAGGGATGTTAACCAGCTGAAATCAGAGAGAGGGATGTTAACCAGCTGAAATCAGAGAGAGGGATGTTAACCAGCCGACATCAGAGAGAGGGATGATAATCAGTTGACATCAGAGAGAGGGATGTTAACCAGCTGAAATCAGAGAGAGGGATGTTAACCAGCTGAAATCAGAGAGAGGGATGTTAACCAGCTGAAATCAGAGAGAGGGATGTTAACCAGCTGAAATCAGAGAGAGGGATGTTAACCAGCTGACATCAGAGAGAGGGATGTTAACCAGCTGAAATCAGAGAGAGGGATGTTAACCAGCTGACATCAGAGAGAGGGATGTTAACCAGCTGAAATCAGAGAGAGGGATGTTAACCAGCTGAAATCAGAGAGAGGGATGTTAACCAGCTGAAATCAGAGAGAGGGATGTTAACCAGCTGAAATCAGAGAGAGGGATGTTAACCAGCCGACATCAGAGAGAGGGATGATAATCAGTTGACATCAGAGAGAGGGATGTTAACCAGCTGAAATCAGAGAGAGGGATGTTAACCAGCTGAAATCAGAGAGAGGGATGCGGCAGTTTGACTCGTGACAAATGCATGGGAGCATTCCAGTAGAGGCAGCTGCAGGCACACGTGGGACTATCTGTAGGCAGTGTTTGTCTGCCACGTGAAAGAAAATATTCAGCCAGTCATCTGTCACAGGAATGGTAGGAATCATATGTTCTCACACAAAGGCCATTATTCATTAGACGGCTATTACCCACCGTTTCAGCTTCACTTTAGTGACTATACGAGTGCAGTTTAGCATCGATTTATTGACCAAGCTAAATCTCTTCCTATAGGCTCAGTGTGCACTCTTTGAAGCACTTGTAAAAACAAACTGTTTTGGCTTTGTTTTTACTTGGACTTGTCTTATGTTATGTTTTCCTTTTTGTTTTAATTGTCCGTGCATGTCCTCATTTTGTTTCATTCTTTTTTTGTCTTTTTTCGATAGATTTTATTCACATTTTTATGTAGGATTGCTTACAGTTTTTGTGATCTTGTAAAACACTTTTGTATGTGTGTTTTCATAAGTGGTCTATATATAAATACGATCATTATTATAGTAATAGTGTAGTAATAGTAGTAGTAGTAGTAGTAGTAGTAGTAGTAGTAAATTCCAATGTCAAAACCTCAGCCCTTGAGAAATCAGTCATTTCCTATCCATGTCTGTTTATGTGACGTGACCTTTCCTTTATAAGGGACGAGCCAACAAGGTTGCCTTGGTGTCATTTTGCCAGTGGGGTCAGAGGTCAGCTTTCTGTAGTGGTTGACCCCAGGGTGAGAGGTGACCCTCCTGCTGCCACGGTCAGGTTGCAGGCGTGACAGCACAGGTGGACGACAGGGGGGGGGGGGTCGATCTTATCAAGGAGAGCAGGAGAGACCATACTGTAGCTCATAAAGTGGGTTTATAGTCCCATAAGCTATACATTAGCTCATACATCTTTGTACAGCTATTTCTCAGCTCCTTTTCCCAGCTTTTACCATGAGACTTTCATTCCGGAATTTTGGCCTATAGGCTCCATTCCGGTTTTCCTCGTCTGTAGAGAGGGTGAGATAATGGAGTAGGTTTTGTGTTGGGATGAAGTATAGGAAACTGTAAGGTAAAGCCACGTGTCTGCAGGTCCTTAATATGTCATAATCATTTAGACTCAAAGGTATTGAATTAATACAATACCTTAAGCAGTCTTAAATTCTGTTTTAGAGGACCTGCAAATGTGGTTTCTTGGTGCACACTTTCTCCGGAAATAAAATTAGCCAGTCATGCAGTTATTGTTTTCAATTTTACGTTCTGGCAACTGAAAGGCCATAAAGTTAATTCAAACCTGCATTAAAAAAGTTCTTAAAATTCACTTACCGGCCTGTAAAGGGGAAGGTTAGCCTGTGAGCCACTTCTGCTCTGATAGCATTGTCCATGTTAGCATAAATCCCATAGACATTACATTAAGACCTTGGTTGAAGCAGGCCACACAGTAACTAATCATTTGAATCCCAAACCCTGAGGCCCAGTAGCTAGTTTGCTTTTGGAGCTTTTAGAGAAGTGTTAGCAAGTTTAGCGTACCAGCCAATGACGCTTTTAGCCGGTATGATGCTGATTGAGCTCTATTCAAGGCAAAGACAAACTGTTTAGCTGTCACATGCAAGGTTAACCGAAGCCCTTTTGCATGATATTTTGCAGATTTGGGAACCCCACCTTCATTTGGGTTGTTAGAAAAAAACAGTTGGACCACCTAGTTGCATGGACCACCTAGTTTTTGGAGGTGTCTGTTATTGTGCATGGGTGTAACAATGGAATCATTTTTGGAAGTGTCTGCATGGGTGTAACAATGGAATAGTTTTTGTGCTCACTGCTACAGTGTCTCGACAGTTCTACACTCTTCCCAAAGAACACTTGAAGAACCCTCCTTTCCCTGTGTGTATTTACTGGAAACCAACATAATGATCAACATAAGAACAACATGGGGGGGGGTTACATTCATATGTTTAAGATGGCATAGGAAAGTGAATGTCCCCAAGGTCGTCAGCTTGGCCACCAGTAAGGAAGGACTCCTGCCGTGGTAATGTGAGCTTTTTGATCCCCTGCCCACCCCCACCTTTTCTGCAGATGGTTCACACCAGGAATGCTGCAGAGCACCATGGGATCCCCGCGAGCTGAGGGAACACTCTATTTTTAGGGGGGTGCACTGCTCGAACATGGCTCCTGGAGAATGAATCTGAGATACGGCTGCGTGTATGTTCCGCTGCCCGTGGTTCCTCCTCATACGTGCTGTAGAAGCCTTTTCCTGTTGTGGTGTTGACTTGTTTGTGTAGGCAAGAGGTAGAGAAGGTGTGTGTGTGTCTGTCTGTGTGACAGAGGGAGTGTTGGAGGGTATATACAGTAATGTCCCAAGTCATATCAGAATTTGACAGCCACTCCTGGGATCAAACTTCAGACCTTTGAAACCACTAGGCTGGCTACCCTGCCACTCCTCGCCCTAATGCCACATTCACGTCGTATCGAAAGAAGAGAAAGAATATGACATCTCGTTGCTAAAACTAGGAAGTGTATAACTCATTGGAATGTCGACATCAGTGCTACACGCCAGCCTCTCTAGCGTCTATTGGCTGATCTTTGAGCCAGGGGATGTCACCTTCTATAGAGTACAACGGGTGGTGCACATCACCTTGCACAAAGACCAGCCAATAGCAGAAGGCCAGTTCAGAAATTGAAGAAATTGCGACACCACAGCTAGCAAAAATCTAAATGATCAGCTACATGTATCTTCACACTAATGCAATCAACTCTACTTCTGTGGTCTGTTAATGGTTGCTTTTGAAGTAACTTGTTAAAGAGTTGTCGCAAGAGGCTAACATTTAGCACTATGGATGTGGCCATTCCAACGAGTTAAATGTGTCGACACTTCCTAGTTGTAGCAACGAGATGTCATCGCCTTCTTCCGATACGACGTGAACGTGACATTATGGGTGGCATGGGTAGCCTAGAGCTTTGAAGTTCTTGAGTACGATCCCAGCAGTGTCCATGGGAGATAGAGCCAATTTTGTCCAAGCTACGCAGCTATTCACCTTATTCCTGGACTTACGTTTCCCACGATTCTCAGTGTTTGCTGGTTGTCGACTTCCTGTTTACATTTTTTTCACTAGCAAGGACGTGCGCGCCGCTGTCAAAGAGTGGGGAACGTTTGGCTTATTTTATCCGAAATGGCTAAAAATAGTAACGTTGTGTGGTTGCATAGCGGCGATATTTTACAAAAACGAGGTGAATGTCAATTCACTGGTACTGTATGGGCTTATTTTAGCCGAAATTGCTAAAAATAGTATGTGGTTGCATAGCGGCCGCTTTTGTTTTGAAGGCTAAACGTCCAAACCGGAACTCTTATTATTTGGTCATTGAACAGAGCTTTAGCGGTCTCTCTCTTTCAAGATTCGAGATATTGTCACTCCGTTTTATTGTGCTGGGGTGCTCCATTACAAGACATAGGTAGGTACAAAGTCACAACAATTATTATGATTATTTTCAGTCTCTTTCGCTATGAACGGTCCTGGGCGGAAACAGGCAACCGGCAGCTGGAAACAGGGAGGGAGGGTGTCATGGAAGCGTCCACGGTCTCACCAGGAAACTCGCGAATACGCCTCTGTTTGGGCAAGTGTGTGGTATACAGTACGTGCATGTACTGTATGTAGGTGGCAAGCTGCAAACCTCCATCGAAGTCTGCGTGTCTTTTCCCCAAAGGCTTGCAGTGGTGTGAGTGCATGCAGTACAGATACAGCATGCCCGCCGCGTCGCATAGCTCAGATAGCTGCCTGGCTGGCGGTGACCTTTGGGACAACGGCCCCAGTGGTGGCCGTCAGCCAGGGAACACGCACCAGAGAGGCTGATTGATGATGTGGACAACTGGGCCTGGAGAGGAGATGGATGGAGGGGAGCTGAGGGTTTCTCCCTGTCCTCCATCACACACTGTGAAGACTCATTTCTTCCACCAGTAGCTTACGTCACCCTCTTCATAATGAATGATCTCCCCTCTCTACTACGTCCTCTACTTGATCTCTTAAAGCGTCCACTTTCTCTCTCTCCTATGCCCTTATTCCATTTTACCATGCAGCACTCCATGGAACATTGTGAGGTCATAAAAGGCCTTGACCTTTGACCCCCCTTTCTACTGTATGCTGACATGATCAGGAGTTAATGGCCACTTGGGGCAAAAGTGAGGGGGGTAAAAAATGTGTACCCATTTCCCGCTGTTCAGTTTTATTCGTTGAGTTGTCACATCAGGCGTGAATGTGACCACTGCCCCCTGTGGTGTGGGTCAGCGCACATGATTTGTGGGTAGCCAATGACTGGAGGATTCTGGGAGAGGAGAGAGAGCTGTGTTTGATCAGCCTGAAGCAGTAGAAGCTGTTGGCACTTTGCAAACAACTTGCATAAGAAATAATATGGTAAAAAAAAAACTCAACAATGGAAAGTGGAAGTTATTGTTTTCACATAACCATCTGGGAACGCACGTGGGGAAGCGTTTCAGAGGGCAGGCACTTTCAAAAAATACCTGGCAGGTGATTGGATGAGGTCAAAGAGAATGATTGGATGAAACATGTGTCTATCACATTTATCACGGGCTCGCTTCTCGCTGGCGGCACACCAAAGCCCGCCCATAGCTGCCTCATAGGATGCTGATTGGTGCGAACCACTGGCGGTTCTGATTCAAACCAATAAGATTGGAGCGTGGCAAGATGGATTTGTGATCGTGATCTCATAATCTTGCGCGAATCCATCTTAGAGTGGAAGTTGAACTGACTGCAAAGAGAGATATGGGAAAATGGTCCCATCCTTTTTTATGAGGCTAAAGAAATCCTTGTGATTATCATGATATTGATTTCAACCATATCGTCCTGCCCTGCCCTATCACTGAGGTGCCCTTGGGCAAGGCCCTTAACCCCAACCGCTCCAGTGGAGCTGCTCCGTGGCCAGCAGATCAGACTGTGGTCAGCTTCCAGGTGTGAATGTGTGTGAATGTGAACGTGTCACTCCTGAAAAAGAGAGCATTGCTCTCAGTGAGACTCCCCATGTATAAATAAAGGTTAAAAAATATCCAATAGAAATGGCTCTGTAAAGTACAAAAATGACCATAACAATCCAATCTTCTGGAAAACATTCTTGATGGTTTGAAAGTTTGATGATCTAGGACTGTTGCACCCAGTCACTTTGGTCAAGAGCTTTGATGTAGAGCAGGGTTTGAAATGGGTTGAGACGGAGGAATATGCATTATTCATTTGGTCCTCTAACTAGGCTATAACTGTATAAAGCTGCTGTAGGTGCATTTTGAAGGAAAGATCTCTGTGAATATTCAAACCAACACAAGGAATGACATACCTCTCAGGCTCCCACTGACTCCTCCTAATTGGTACTTCCATGTTGGCTTAATTTTTCAGAACTGGATGTTGGGGCTTGATCAGGCAGTAAAGACATGCAGGATCCCTCCAACAGGTGCAAGGACGGAGCAATGCATGCTGGTCCTTAGCTACCAATCCCTTCTGTCTCCTCTCCTCCTCCCATCTCTCTCTCCCCCTCTCTCTCTCTCTCTCTCTCTCCCCCATCTCTCTCTCCCCCTCTCTCTCTTTCTCTCTCTCTCTCTCGGACCCTCGCCTTTGCCACATGGTTGCAATCAGACCTTTTGTTTTTTTATGAGGACGCGAGACTTTCCCCTCCTAAATTCTTGTCTTTATTGGCCGGCGTGCCCCACATGTACACGCTCAGGACGGGGCGGCTTACACGCCAGTAAAGCATCGTTCAACTTCCTATCTGTGAAATCTCGGAGCGAGTGAAAACACTTCAGTGGATTCTAGCGTCAAATCCAAAGAAAACTCTGCGGAGAATGTCCATCGCTCTGATGTTTTGATTATATTTGCTGACCTCAGGAATGTCCAGTGTCTCCGAGCTGCTCGCTTTGCTCGTAACCTGTAAGTATCCATTTAAAGTCCGATTTGGGGATCGGACTGTTGAAAAAACTCTGGACAAAACACTGGAATCATGCCTGTCTAAATATAATCATTATCATCCTAAGGAGATCTAAGGTTGTTCAGGAGGCTGTTTGTCTTAGACACACACACGCACATACATATTCTCTCACAAACGTACCATTTTTGCTACTGCAGTTGGACGCAAATACATTCTCGTAAACAAAAATTAACTTTCAAAATGCAAAAAAAAGTCCAATTGTAATACCTGCTTCCAACACTAAAGCCCCCCACACATGAGTGAACTAAACTATAGAGTAAGTGGTGCTTATAGTTCAGTGAAGATCAGACCATCTTTAGAAGAGCCATTATCTAATCATAATGTCTTTATGAGGGGAGGTGCTACAGCAGAATAAGATATGGACATTTTCAGCTATCTTTATTCAAGAGCGCGCTCTATCAATTTGAGAGCAGGATTTATTGATTCATTGATTTTGTAAGGCTTTCCCTCAAACCCCGCCCTCACACTCAAATAGCCGCCCGCTCACGCTTAGGCCCAGTCTCGACCAAAGATTCAAGACCAGTCAAGTTGAAACTTGCAACTACTTGCAACCAGCACCTGTGACTTGACAATTAATATTGATCTAGAGAGAAACAGGAGAAAGAAAAGAAAAACAGAGAGAAAGAAACAAGTGACTTACTGATCAGATTTACCCTTCAAGCATCTCCCTACTATTCATAAAGTCCCCTAGTATTGGCAGTATTGGCAGTATGGTGAGGAGAGTCATGTTAGTATTGGCAGTATTGGAAGAGTCATGCTACAACAATAGCTGTGAAAATGGGAAATGGCCCACAACAGTACACGAAGCAAAGCATTGCAGCTCCAGCCAAGCTGTTGCTGTTTACTTGTTGTTGTTTATATTGAATCTCATTCATTTTGCTGCCCTCGGCTTTGACAATGTGTGGAACCACCGGTGCCAATAAAACATAAAACACCCAGTGAACTGAGTCACGCTGAGAGAAGGAGAACGACCAGAAGAAACAACTTCTTGGAAACAATTCTGCTCGCCTTGGAGCTATTATCCCAATGTTCCCCCTCTCTCTCTCTCTCTCTCTCTCTCTCGCTCTCTCTCTCTCTCTCTCTCTCTCTCTCTCTCTCTCTGATTCAATTGATGAAGTCCCCCCTTTCCAAGCCCAATTAGCGGTAACCGTGGAAACCGATGAAACCGGTCGGACAACACAAACGTTTCCCCTGATGAGACAAAGGGGCCTCTCTCATTCGGGGCTGATCCCCGGTCAGTATTGGAGGTGACGTGAATCCATGAGTATGCGTGCGTATCATGTGGCGGTCAGGATGAAAGAGGGGGAGGGAGGGGCGAGGCGCTGGAAGATGACATGGGTGATGTGTGCTGCGCCGCGTGCGTTTGGGGTCGAGGGATGCTGTCACGATGTTTCATCACCGTCCATCCACATCAATGTCCATGTTCCCTCAGCAGGTTCCCCCAGTCCTATGTTCCCTCAGCCCTGTGTTCCCTCAGCCCTATGTTCACTCGGCCCTATGTTCCCTCAGCCCTATGTTCCCTCAGCCCTATGTTCCCCCAGTCATATGTTCCCTCAGCCCTGTGTTCCCTCAGCCCTGTGTTCCCTCAGCCCTATGTTCCCTCAATCTGAGAACCCAGAGTCTATTTTTATTTGACAAATAGACTCTGGGAGAGCCCTACTGTTTTTCCCGGCTTCCTGTACAGCGCACCTATCCTGCCACCATCACTTCCTTTTCCGCGTCCATTTCCAGATTGATGTTCCCTCAGTCCTATGTTCCCTTGGCCCTATGTTCCCCCAGCACTATGTTCCCTAAGCCCTATGTTCCCCCATTCCTATGTTCCCTCGGCCCTATGTTCCCCCAGTCCTATGTTCCATCATGTTCCCCCAGTCCTATGCTCCATCAGCCCTATGTTCCCTTGGCCCTATGTTCCCCCAGCACTATGTTTCCTAAGGCCCATGTTCCCTCGGCCCTATGTTCCCCCAGTCCTA
>NC_139628.1:46197870-46202870 GCF_964638095.1 Poromitra crassiceps | reverse complement strand
TGTATTACACCCAGCCTGGGTGTTAGCCAGCGGGCTAATAGCGCCAGATCTGAAGAGGGGAAGCATCAACGCTTTGCTAGCCATGCGTCATTAACACCAGGCGATCAAGGGGATTGAATTCATGTTGAGTTAATGTTAGCCCCGTTAGTGTTGGCCTGATATCAAGCTACTCCTGGTGGAGTGCTAATAGTAAAACACAACCAACCTCTTCAACATTCTACACAGTTGCATTGTTAAAGTCAGTGAAGAGTTAAACGTTTTCTTCACTCAACACTGACAATATGCAACACCTAAACATGAGTTTTAGATGCTAATTAGGGCTGCAAACATTTTGTCTACTTTTATAGGTATACTGTAAAATAAGGGTGGTACTCACAATACACTCGGGAACGATATGCATATAAACCTACAACTGGGGTTGATGCAATCTGGGAATCAATTGGTTAAAAAATAAATAAATTATTTTTTGAACCTCTGGGGGCAAGCTCGTATCAATACCCAAATAACCGGAATCGGAACTCAACTCGCCCGGCCGCACCCCTTTATGCGAATTTTACCAACCCGCTTGCGCTACTATTAGGAGCGCTATTATCCCGATTCTAGTCGACCATGCCGACAGATTTTCACGAAAATTGAAAATCTGTCTTGAGAGATTAGGTATGATGTAACCCATATCAGCCAAAAAGTGCATGTGGTCAAACAACAATACCTTTCAGACCATTCATTAAAACCTGGGTGTTGGTGACATCATTTACACCAGGAAGTAGATTTGTCATTCTAAAGAATCTAATCTGTTTGAGATTTTACATTAACTTTATCTCTTGTTAAATGATATATGAAATTGCTAAATGCTATTCTCTTCTAAGCAAACAAAGTTAATGCTTGTTTATGTCGGCGGTGTGAGTTTACCCACCTTGGTATTTACTACTACTACACACCCCACCACTCCTCCTACTTAGGTCCTGCGCTGTAGCTTCAAGGGCCGAAGCCTTTAACGAACACTAATTGATGTTTTCGCGGCAGCAGCTATCAACACCGAGCTTTGCAGTGGCGATGGAGGAAGTGTGTTTTATTTAGGTAACTTGTGTCTGGCTCTTTGCATCCTGTTATGTCTGCCTCTCAGACGCCTTTAAGCCGATGGTGAGACGTGGCAAAACGGCCGAGACAGACGTCCCCACCCCCCCCCCCCCACCCCCCTCCTCCTAATCTGTCTTCTCGCTCGCACGAGCGTTTGACGGCAGCGGGGAATACATCACATCATCGCACGAGCATTTGAAGGCAGCGGGGAGTACTCAGCCGCCAGTGAAACACATGCAGACACACCCAAGCAGGCAGGCTTCCATGCAAATGTTCTTCTATCTGTCTCTCCAGCCTCTCTTTCATTGACACATTCACATAAACACACACAAACGCAAAGACGAGAACTGGATGTTTTTTATTATGCTCGGTTTTATGCTCTATAAAGCTGTCTTTTCCTCATAGTAGCTGTAGTGGCTGCCAGCCCAAAATATAGCCAATTATGCTGCATTCATGTCCTATGGGAAAGATAGTAAATATGTGTTTCTTGCTTGAAAATACCATTCACCTCCGTTTTCAGGCGAAGAACTTACATTGCCAAGAAGTGAAAGCTAATAGGTCGTTCCATTGCAACATCAGCAGCACGCAGCAGCAGAGCTATAGCCTGGGTAAACCCAGCCTCCACGTGACCTGCTCTCAGACCTGATCTCAGACCTGATCTGAGTCACTAAAGTACCAGTAGTGACTGAGAGCAGGTCTGAGAGCAGGTCACGTGGAGGCTGGGTTTACCCAGGCTAGCAAAGCTATGCCTCTGCCATTTTGGCGTGAAGGGGACTACCGTAATGACGCCAGTAAAACGTCTCGCCTATAAAGTGCCATATTCTCTACCCAAATGGCCTGTGTTCTTCACGCTCATGGTGTGTCTCTCTGCGATGGTTCTGTGCTGTTGTCCCATTGGTGCAAGGAGGCACTTTCAGTCCAAAATGGCTACAGCGCTGCGGTAAAAAAAAGCTCCAGACTTTCATCTCTATGGCTTCTATACTCTTTGTTTCAGGTGGTGAATAATATTACACATTACTGTTCACCCAGCTTTCAGATGGTAATACTATTATGCGATCTTGAATTCTGAATTCTGATGTCATCAGAACCAAACAGTCACGTGGTAAAGCTGTAAAGAACTCAAATGCATCATCACTCACAAAGTGTATGTGTGTTAAGTGTGAAAAGGCTGATCAGGAGCAAACAAAGTCTACAGAAAACGTCCCTCTTAGTGTTTTGTTGCAGAGTTCAACCAGAACTTGGACTTTGAACACTTATAAATCATCCTGACATTTATTTTTCCCATAAGCCATGAACGCAGCATGCTGTAATTCCAACAGCAGGGCAGTGGTTCACTGGTCCCGTCATTTGTCCTTCTTGTGAACCTACTAGGCCTCTATCCACTTTGCACAGTCTGCCTTGCCCTTCCATTGAATTGAAAGGATCACTCACTTAACTTAACTTAACTTAACTTAACCTAACTTAACTTAACTTAACTTAACTTAACTTAATGGAGTTGTTGTTCCATTTAGGTGTGACTCAAAATTTGGGAAGCACACATATGGGAAATCACATTCTTGTTGTAAATAGATACATTTTTACGGGGTGGCCACAGGCTGTAGCCAAGCCGACTAGAACAGGGTTTGTCTGTATGTCTGTCTGTCCCCAAGTAGACCAATCACAGCTCACGCCGCTACTGTACTGTACATGCATGACATCACGAAACAGAAACTTGACACCATCGGGCATCAAACAGCACTGAAGTGAAATGTGCCACACGTGATTCTCAGCCCACCAGAAATGTTATCTGCATGAATAACCACGCCCCGAAATAATGCCAATATCTTAGTTTAATGTAGCCCGGTAAACCTAATCGTATGAATATACATTCGGTTTCATTCTGCAGACCCGTCTGCCCTCCAGCACTTTTCAGAAAATACAAAGTCCACGGGCCAATAAAAGACCTGCCTCGTAGTTGACAAAGTAACCGCCCAATCAGGGATGCCGCTGGAAAAACAGTAATGGTGGCTCCCGATGTAACCCGCAACCAGCAGTAACGTCAACGTTCGTAGAGTTTACACAGAGGCAAGTGCAGTTATTGCATAGACTTAATAACAATTAACAAGAATATGCACCAGCAAAGTTTCTCAGCGGAAAATACTTTTTTTTTAACGTTTTTTCTGAGTGGATTTTTAATTGGGCTGGATCCGACGCTGATTGGCTGAAGGAGTTGTCTGTCAAGGTAAGTACTCCCGCCCACTGAAATGACTGTGGGCGGCTTGGAGTCCAGACTGATACGTAGAGTGAAACAGAACGTGAGATCACGTGATCAGGATGCTTTTAACCAGGCTTAGTTTAATATAGATGCAAAGGAACATGCAATCGGCCCGTCACAACACGATACCACAAAGTCTCTCCCCTGGCTCTCCGGCCACAGCAAGGTGCATGATGTCTCTCCCCTGGCTCTCCGGCCACAGCAAGGTGCATGATGTCTCTCCCCTGGCTCTCCGGCCACAGCAAGGTGCACGATGTCTCTCCCCTGGCTCTCCGGCCACAGCAAGGTGCACGATGTCTCTCCCCTGGCTCTCCGGCCACAGCAAGGTGCACGATGTCTCTCCCCTGGCTCTCCGGCCACAGCAAGGTGCACGATGTCTCTCCCCTGGCTCTCCGGCCACAGCAAGGTGCACGATGTCTCTCCCCTGGCTCTCCGGCCACAGCAAGGTGCACGATGTCTCTCCCCTGGCTCTCCGGCCACAGAAAGGTGCACGATGTCTCTCCCCTGGCTCTCCCGCCACAGTAAGGTGCACGATGTCTCTCCCCTGGCTCTCCGGCCACAGCAAGGTGCATGATGTCTCTCCCCTGGCTCTCTGGCCACAGCAAGGTGCACGATGTCTCTCCCCTGGCTCTCTGGCCACAGCAAGGTGCACGATGTCTCTCCCCTGGCTCTCCGGCCACAGCAAGGTGCATGATGTCTCTCCCCTGGCTCTCCGGCCACAGCAAGGTGCATGATGTCTCTCCCCTGGCTCTCCGGCCACAGCAAGGTGCACGATGTCTCTCCCCTGGCTCTCCGGCCACAGCAAGGCGCACGATGTCTCTCCCCTGGCTCTCCGGCCACAGCAAGGTGCACGATGTCTCTCCCCTGGCTCTCCGGCCACAGCAAGGTGCACGATGTCTCTCCCCTGGCTCTCCGGCCACAGCAAGGCGACAAGGGGCACGCTGCCCCCGGTGAGAGAGCCCATCCCCCGGCCACTGCGGGTTCAAATAGCGACCCCCACACCCCCCATGCACAAACAACAAGCCAACCACATTATTCCCACGTCCACATTGGATCCAATGACGCCATGGAAGTCACGTCGTTATTATACTGTCTTCTTTCCTCTTTTTTTTTTTAGATCTACAGTACACACATTCACCGGATGTCAGAACACGCCCAAAAGGTCACGACTTGCAGCGATAGGGTTTCTCCAGGTCGTTATTAACCCGGGCCCAATGTGTTTCCTCCTGGAAGTCAGCGTGCTAAGTGGGCGCTGTTAGCCACATGTTTGAGGGGACTTGCGGTCAGATCGGCCTTGTTACAATAGCAGCTGGTTGTGATGTTCTCACTGGGGTGTTGGCTGTTTGCTGTCTGCTTCTTGGAATGGGGTGCGCGTGCGTGCGTGCGTGTGCGTGCGTGTGTGTGTGTGTGTGTGTGTGTGCGTGTGTGTGTGCGTGCGTGTGTGTGTGTGTGTGTGTGTGTGTGTGTGTGTGTGTGTGTGTGAGGTGCTGACCTCATATGCATGGGGGTGGAAAAAGCCTTTAGGACTATTAGTTGCATCACTATTGTGTTATGGCAATCAGTGATAGAGAGGAGCACAACAGACATATTATTTAGAGGAAAATGTCACCATCATGGGACACTAAAACTCTGGATTGAAAGCCAGAATATGCCATACTACTATGACAGT
>NC_139628.1:46187870-46192870 GCF_964638095.1 Poromitra crassiceps | reverse complement strand
TTTTCATTGAGTTTGGGTTATAGGCTTTTGGAAAGCTGATACTGATTAATTGCTGTTGAAACTGGCTGATATTTTGATATTTGACTATTCCCGTGCAGTTCCCCTCCCCCCGAAAAGGGGCCCCACCCGACCAGAGCAGGCGCTAGACCAGCACTCATACCCCACCGGCTTCCCACCCGCAGACACGGCCAATTGTGTCTGTAGGAAAGTCTGACCAAGCCGGAAGTAGCCTACCACCACCAGGGAACTGAACCCGGGGTTCCGCGGTGCTTTCTTCCCCTTCTTTGTACCTATACATTACCCAGAACACTTTTTTTCCTTTTTCTTTTTTCTTTAGAAAAATCAGAGAGTCTGAACCAAAGAACTCTCCTTTTTCTGGGCGTGGTGGTCCTGTATCTCCTCTCCTCTCCTCTCCTCTCCTCTCCCCTCCATCCACCCAGCTTCCCATGCTGCTGCTGGTCGTTATCTCACTCTCCACACAATGCCAGCCATCTGAAGCGGATGTCAGGGAGCCGGCCGCGGCCTGCTGGAAAGTATGCCGTCCACTTCCTGACCAAACATTCCGTATTGTTGTGTTGTTTTATTGGCTGTGCCGTAACCCTGGGAGAGCCCGATAAAGAGGGGGGAAAAAACAGCGAGCGGTGCACACGGTGCACAAAGGTTGTCCAACATGTCGGTCAAAGTTTTTGCAAGTGGATAACGGCTGGGAGAGTTCGGACGTTACGCAACTAAGCGGGGAAATGTGACAGATATGGGAATTTAGCAACGAGCAAAACAAGACGTGTGAACCTTGTTTCTCCAAAGGGGTGTTTCTAAGAATCATCTTCTGATTGGATTGCAGAATGGGTTTGGAATGGTCATCCTTTGGCAGGGCATGTACACCAGCACTGTGCAAAGCTTAAGAAACACATCAGAAGCAAAGGAGTTAGGAGGTTTCAACACATCAGGAGCAAAGGAGTTAGGAGGTTTCGTACAACAGTGACGGACAGAAGACTGTATTTGCTGTGTGAATGCATGTTTTCTGTCCCTTTAGGCTTGCTGTACTTTAGGGCCTACAGTGTAGGCACAAACTTGCATGCAGATGGGTGGATGCAATGTTGACCTCTCATTCGTTCAGTTTTGCAACACCACCCGCTAGATATACCTCCTCTCCTCTCCTCTCCACTCCTCTCCTCCTCTCCTTCACTCCACTCTCCTCTCCTCTGCTCTCCTTCTCTCCTCTCCTTCCCTCCACTCTCCTCTGCTCCTCTCCTCTTCTCTCCACTCTCCCCTCTCCTCTCCTCCTCTCCTCTCCTCTCCTCTCCTCTCCTCTCCTCTCCTCTCCTCTCCTCTCCTCTCCTCTCCTCTTCTCTCCACTCTCCCCTCTCCTCCTCTCCTCTCCTCTCCTCTCCTCTCCTCTCCTCTCCTCCTCTCCTCTTCTCTCCACTCTCCTCTCCTCCTCTCCTCCTCTCCTCTCCTCTTCTCTCCACTCTCCTCTCCTCCTCTCCTCTCCTCTCCTCTCCTCTCCTCTCTCCTCTCTGTTTACTGTGTGACGTGCTGGAACCTGTCATGTGGCTGTTTCTGTCACTTTACACTCAGACTTTAATGACAGCTGGGAAACCCACAGCCACTGGTGTGTGTGTGTGTGTGTGTGTGTGCGTGCGCGTGATTTCATCCACATTTTGTACATATGTGCTAACCTCATACTTTCACGCATTCCTGCAAGAGGTTGTGTGTGTGTGTGTGTGTGTGTGTGTGTGTGTGTGTGTGTGTGTGTGCGCGCGCATGTGTGTGAGTGTATGTGTGTGTGTGTGTGTGTGTGTGTGTGTGTGTGTGTGTGTGCATGTGTGATTGCGCGTGTGTGCGTGTGTGGGTGATGTGTGAGTGCGCGTGTGTGTGTGTGATCTCATCCACATGCCGTACATGTGTCTTACCTCATACCTTCACACACCCCTGCAAATTTGAGACTATGCATGTGTGTGTGTGTGTGTGTGTGTGCGTGTGTGTGTGTTTGTGTGTGTGTGTGTGTGTGTGTGTGTGTGTGTGTGTGTGTGTGTGTGTGTGTGTGTGTGTGTGTGTGTGTGTGTGTGTGTGTGTGTGTGTGTGTGTGTGTGTGTGTGTACTGCAGGGTGCTAAAAGTTCACAGAGCACTCCTGGGGCGCGACAGCAAGCAGCACAAACATCTCTCTTTGTGTTTTTTTTTCTTTCCTGTCGTTTTTCTAAGAAAGAAAGAAGGGAGGGGAAACCCTATCAGAGCGAGGTTTCCCCCCCGGGGGCGTCGCTGCTCCGTGATGTCATGCGGTCGCCACGGTTACCCTGTGGCGGTTGTTTATTCTGTGTAATTAGTGTGTGTGTGTGTGTGTTATATGAGAGAGAGAGTGACCATGAGTTTCTGTCATGCATTTTCAAGGGGCCGGCAAGCAGACAAGTTACAGCCTTTCCACACACACACACATACACACATACACACACACACACACACACACACACGCACGCACACACACACACACACACACACACACACACACACACACACACACACACAGTGATGTTGGCAGCCAGACGTGTCAAACTGGCTCTTCCATCCACAATACCTCTTTATACTGTTCCTTTCAATTGAATGCACAGTAGATGGGTGTGTGTGTGTGCGTGTGTGTGTGTGTGTGTGTGTGTGTGTGTGTGTGTGTGTGTGTGTGTGTGTGTGTGTGTGTGTGTGTGTGTGTGTGTGTGTGTGTGTGTGTGTGTGACTGACTAACTGTGATTGTTTTGATAGATAGTCACATTTCACCTACCTGGGTGATGCACGGCAGCCAGTTTGCACCAGAACATTCCTTTCATATTTTATACGTTTTGTTTTTGAATTTGTTCGATAATCATACGTATACATCTATATTATATATAATCTGTTTTCTCTTCCCCCCCCCCCTGCAGTGTGTGGCAGTGACCTGGCCCAGGGGGGCTTCTTCGTGCGTCAGGGGGAGTACATCTGCACCCTGGACTACCAGCGTCTGTACGGGACACGTTGCTTCAGCTGCCAGGACTTCATCGAGGGCGAGGTGGTGTCGGCGCTGGGCAAGACCTACCACCCCCGCTGCTTCGTCTGCGCCGCCTGCAAGTAAGAGGCAGGGGGCGCCAGATCTGTTTGGGGTCCTGTGCGTACAGATGATGCAGGATTTCTCCCAGAAATGTTGTTAGGCCAAGTGTCTTTAGCCCAGTTTACACCAATGATTTTCAACGAGACAGTCAATGGTGGTCAATGTTCAATAACGTTAGCTTGCTTGCCCATGCGGACAAATTGTATCAAAATGTTGCTATCTAGCTACTGTAACGTCACTGTAACGTCACTGTTTTGGCCGCTGCTCACGCTGATGGCTGTTCACAGATTAGTCTCGCTGGCCAGCCTCCTCTCCCTTCCGTCCGAGGAGTCTGGCGCCGCAGGTCTCCATAGTGGGATTGCGATGATGGGCGGCGCTTAGCGGCAGTGCCCTTGGAAAATAGTTTCCAACAATCCAATTTGCCGTTTTCAGCGTGTAGCAACGAGCTAGCGTGTAGGTTTCTGCCGTTAGCTTGCTAGCTAGTTAGCGTTGTTGTCTTCACTGAGGCGTCAGGGCAGTGTTTACAGCGACACACAGGGAGGAGGGAGCGGAAGCCGTTCTGATTGACATGGTCGGAGCCAATCCGGCTGCCACCGAAACAGTCGCTCCAATGGGAGAGCAGAGTAGAGCAGGGGAGGGCTTATCCCAGTTGCCTGTTTCCGCGGCGCCAGACTCCTCGGACGGAAGGGACAGGAGGCTGGCCAGCGAGACTATTATTCACAGATGGACAGCCAATCATAATGCGTGACGACGTGACCATGGTGGCCATGCGTCCCCCCTTGGGGAGGACAGTTTGAAATGCTTCGTCCGCCCACCAGCGCAGCCTTGAGACGGACACTCATTTGTCCTCCTTTTCAGAGCATCCCTAAAGACAGCAAAGATAGCTTTCCGTTTGACTTTTAATAATGAGAGGCAGTTACAAAATCCACATCTGTCTCTCATCTGTTTCCCATTTGTTTCCCATTGTTATTTAAAAGAACAAAACTCTCCAAGTTGCATTGACAAGAGCTGCGATAATCACAAACAAACTGTGATCCTGGGGGGACTGCCAAGAGGTTCGAGAAGACAGCTGGTGGTTTGGGAAAGTGAATGAGTAACACGCTCCTCTCCCTAAATAACCTCTGTTGAGGTGCTTTTGAGCAAGACGCTGAACTCCCCCCGCTGCTCCAGTGGAGCTGCTGTGGTGAACAGTAGAAGACTTGTGGGTTTGACTGGGCGGTTAAAACAACAGCATGTGGTAAAAAGGCACATTTCGCATATTTGTTAGTTATTGGTTAATTCTTTTTGATTCATAGATATGTAGAATATGAACATTTCTGAAGCAAAAATACGTTGCATATCATCATATCATATCGTCGGAGTGGATGGAGGGCGTAAACACTTGCATGCTCGTTCCCCAGCATGTTCAAAGTCTTTTCTTTAAGCCAAACCAAAACCATAATCCTAACCTTAATAATTTTTTGTTTTACTTTCCTAAACATAACCAAGAAATTGTTGTTGAGAAATTGTTTAGCCATGCAGACATACCGAAACTGAAATACTGAAATACTGAAAGGTCTACGCTTGTTTTCATGGATTTCAATTCAGATTTGTCTCATGTTCCGTTCCAGCTGGCACGAAACAGATCTCAAAAAGCTTCATAGACCGCCTGATGTTCCTCTCAGAAGTGAATAGACGTATTGTCACGCCAAACTCATGTATCTGCATCAGCTGCTTTGCCTGATGGTTCCTCACCCTGCACCTTCTCCCAGCCACAAGACCAAAATCTGAATTTACAAAACAAAACCATCCGTTCAGCAACCCAGGCTCCAGAATAAAACATTGGCATTTTATGTGTCTGAAAAGCATTTTACTTTTCTAAAACGTGGAATTTTACGTTTAATTACCTTAACTTCGGGTTAATTCGAAAACCTTTCCAGCGTTAAA
>NC_139628.1:46160370-46182870 GCF_964638095.1 Poromitra crassiceps | reverse complement strand
CTACGGCTATTATTACTGCTGCTACTACTACTATGCTGCTACTGCTACTACAACTAGTAGTACAACTGCAGTGGAAATTAAGGGCATATGACAACGTTAAATTTTTTATTGCTGTACAACATTATCTGGCAATGTATTACAGGCTGTATTGCATTTTTAACCCATGTACATGGACATATTTCCTTACATTTATTATTATTTGGATCAATTATCACACAGCGTTTACATTATGAGTCACTGCTCTCTGATCCGCTGTCTGGTCCTGTGTCGTCCCTAACAGGGATGGGATCCCTTACTGCGAGGTGGACTACCACGCCATGTACGGCATCCAGTGTGAGAGCTGCAAGAAGTACATCACTGGAAAAGTCCTGGAGGTAGAGTAGAGTGCCAATCACTTATAGTCCTTTGTTTTCAGTCCTTTATGTTACAAACTCCAAATGTGACTTGTCTTGTGGCTGCATTGCATTCTGGTCTATTGAGGCTACTGTTGATGGAGAAATTGATATCTCTGCCTATGATGGGTTTTATTCTGTATGGTTGTTGAGAATTGATGCAAAATCTAGAGCAGCGGTTCCGACAGTAAAAAAAAAATGTGTTTAATGTAAAAAAGAAAAGAAAAGAAATTGAGGGTAATGTTTTGGCGGCACACTTGCAATACCTCCGCGGACCACCAGAGGGTCGGGGCCCACAGGTTGGGAATGGCTGATCTAGAGAGAAGTTCTTGCTCTTTGAGGGACTGTCTGACTCCATCAAACTCAGTTGGAGCTCCTAGAAATATCTTGACAGGACATCATGTCGTCTAAAGACAAATACACCACCACATGAAAAAATGACTGTAGGAATGCAAAGTACTTTAGCTTTTCCTTAAAACAGGCACTCAAGGAAGAATATAATTTCAAAGGAGAGACCATATCTGCCAGAATTCCGATGCACGTCGACGATAATTCTTCAAGTGCCGGTAATCTTCTCGGGAGATTCATTGTTTAAAAGATGGAACCTGATAAGTTGACCACAAAAGTGAACTACAGTATAATAAATGGGTCGTCTAAATGAATATAATAAATACACAGACCACTGATGGATGGACAGATAATACAATGAATGGGTATAAGGAAGAATGATTCAATGGGAGGACGGATATTCTTCGACTACAAAATAGCTGTAATATCCATTTACTGATGAATGGTGTACTATTCGTTAGAACACGGCTCTCTTGAATACTCGATTCTGATTGGTCAATCAACAATATTCACCGGTCATTATTTCTCGACAACCGACCGCTGCTCTGCCACACCTGGATTAATCAGTTGATAAGAGCTTTTTGTCAGCAAGACACTACTAATTAGGCCAACCAGTTGCAGCTGTGGTGTCTTGTGTGCCAATTACGAATGAAACCGCTTTGTCGTTGAAAACGCTATTAAAAAATCTATTTGAATAATTATTTTTGTCAGATTATTGAATGATTTAGTTGTAGGCCGTGTTCTAAGCGGGATAATGTATATTGAGGCGGTGATTACTGGGAAATAATGACCTTCAGGTGAACGATTAAGCCCTCCGCTGGCGCGTCGGGCTCAATCCACCTGTCGGTCATTATTTCCCCCGTAATCACCGCCTCAATATACATTATCCCTTACATATACCATTATATTCCTACCACTTACTTTGATTATATGAGTCTATATTTCATTTCCAATTCTGGGAGAAATCTTATTTTGCTGCAGCCATTCAGCCATTGGAAGTCACAATGAATGGTTCAGTAACAAGTTGATTCAGCAACAAAAGGTTTTGTATTACAAAGTAGAAAGTATAGTGTCAGCATGAAGTAGCACTTCTACAATGGCCACACCTGTGTGTGTGTGTGTGTGTGTGTGTGTGTGTGTGTGTGTGTGTGTGTGTGTGTGTGTGTGTGTGTGTGTGTGTGTGTGTGTGTGTGTGTGTGTGTGTGTGTGTGTGTACTGTATATAGTATATTTTCCTATTATACAGATTTTCTTTTTCTCTGTATGTTCTACTACCATTATTTTACACACCCTATTCATATATCTCACACTTTATATACTTATAGTTCCAGAATATGTTTAGCACCCATTTAGCTTATCTCCAGTATTATTCAATTTTTCTTAGCTGAACCTCTATTGCTGCTTGAATGACCCAATTCCCCCACAGGGATGATGAAAGTTTCATGTGGTCTTATATACACCACTAATGCAGGCTAGATGCAGGATATGTGAAAAGAAGAAATACTGTATATGATGATAAGGAATATTCATAAAAAGGAAAATTTTTAAGATAGCCACCACTATACAGTACAGATCTGGGAGCGATTGGACTATAACCATGATACAGCATAAGGCCGTGTGTCTATCTAGCGTCTTTTTCCGACCGTTAAACGCTGGAAGTATGCTGGGAAGCGCTGATCTCAGCGCACAATATGCAAGGATCGCAGTCTGAAATGAACGTTAGCTCAGTGCAGTAGCTAGCTTGATAGCTCACAGCTAACATTAGCTAACAACACACATACAGTGATTTAGCTCAACACTCACCAGAAATATTAAGTGTCTAGCCAATCTGCTCCCACAATTGAGCCTTTCTGTCTCTGTTGCGATAGTTTCTCCATGATTAGTTGCCAGAAAAGGAGCACCCGACACCAGCGTCTTTCCGAAAAGTTAAAATATTTTCAGCTGCGCTGGGAGTCGGGCGCACAAAAACGCATTGTTAACATCTACACTTTTTACCTGTTGAGTTTTTAAGCATTTGCATATTTTGTGAGGCAACTCAATCTCCAAAACAATAGAGGCAAAGTGATGGCTTCAGCACTGTACCAGAGATTTTCAATCCGCCATTTATTTTCCCATGGACATTTCGTAAAATGCTTATAAAAATAGTTTTACTTTGTCAAACCAAACGGCTCAGCTATATTTAGAATCGGGATAGATAAATGTCTATGGGAAAATAAATGGCCGATGAAAATCTCTGGTACAGTCCTGAAGCAGGAAGTGACGTTCCACTTTGGCTCTCTATTGTGAAATACATGTAGGCTACAGTAGCAATGTTGGTCCACAGAGCTAAATGTTGTAGTTTCACAATAACGGCTCTACAGTTGTTGATTCTCAATGTCTACAATTGTAGGATCTCAACGTCAATTTGAAAACATCAGTTAATTTGAAAGCATCACATCGGTTATGTGTAAATGTTGGTTATCTTTAGGGAACTAAAACAACGTTGGTTAAGGTTGGGGTTATGGTTTGGGGTTACGGTTCAAAACGGGAGGCTCTCTGGATGAGGAAGTTGAAAGAGGAGGAAACTACCGGTCCGCCGATCCCACTCTTTTGCCCTTACTTGTCAGCGACACGCAAACGTTACCTTCTAACGATTTGAAGTGGGTTGTGTGAGGACACCAGCACAGACTTTGCCTCTGGAAATGGAAGGAAGCTGTGCGTGAACTCCTGTGAGAATTAAGGATTATGCTTTAGTCCCATAATTGTAGCCCGCCGTGTGTCGGCCCATAGAGAACATACAGCCAGCCATATCTGCTCTGCTGCCAGGCTATTCGGCACAACCTCTCTCTCTCTCTCTCTCTCTCTCTCTCTCTCTCTCTCTCTCCCTCTGTCTCTCTATCTCCCTCTGTCTCTCCCCCTCCCCCTCTCTCCCCTCTCTCTTTCTCCCTCTGTCTCTCCCCCTCCCCCTCTCTTCCCCCTCTCTCTTTCTCCCTCTGTCTCTCCCCCTCCCCCTCTCTCTCTTTCTCCCTCTGTCTTTCTCTCTCCCCCTCCATCTCTCTCCCTCTGTCTCTCTCTCCCTCCCCCCTCTCTCTCCCCCCTCTCTCTCTCTACCTCTGTCCCTCTCTCTCCCTCTGTCTCTCCCCCTCCCCCCCCTCTCTCTTTCTCCCTCCCCATCTCTCTCTCCCTCTCCCCTCTCTCCCCCCCTCTCTCCCTCTGTCGCGTGATTTCTAACCCCACATAGGATAAGCAATAACCACGCCCTGTGGCGCCGGGATTGGCCAGGAGCATTGAAGCTTGGGACTAAAGCACCTGGGGTTTTTCATCTTTTAAAATAAAGATGTTTAAAAAACTATTGCTTGTTACATTTTCAGTGCTGTACCTTTTCTCTGGGTAAGAATTGAGCTTGAAATTAACGATATGATACATTATATTATATGAGCTATGAACGTGAACACAACACCGTTTATATTATTGCATGTTTTTGTAGATTGTGTAGATTACAATTATTATACTTATTATTATTATTATTACTATGGTAAGGAAGGTAGGTGACCATAATTCAATAATTTCAATGTCCGCTCTCGAAATCGCTGTCCGTTCTCAAGAGCTATTCAGTTGGTTCATGAAATCGCTGGGCTGCGTGCCCTCCAGTGTTGCTCCTGGCCAATCCCGGCGCCACAGGGCGTGGTTATTGCTTATCCTATGTGGGGTTAGAAATCACGCCCCTCTGTCTCTCTCTCCCTCTGTCTCTGTCTCTTCCCCCCTCTCTCCCCCCTCTCTTTCTCCCTCTGTCTCTCTCCCTCCCCCTCTCTCTCCCTCTCTCTCTCTCCCCCTATATCTCTCACCCTCTGTCTCTCTCTCCCTCCCCCCTCTCTCTCCCCCCTCTCTCTCTCTACCTCTGTCTCTGTCTCTCCCCCTCCCCCCTCTCTCTCTTTCTCCCTCCCCCCTGATCTCCCCCCTCTCTCCCTCTGTCTCTCTCCCTCCCCCTCTCTCTCTCTCCCCATCCATCTCTCTCCCTCTGTCTCTCTCCCCCCTCTCTCTCTGTCTCTGTCTCTCCCTCTGTCTCTCTCCCTCCCCCTCTCTCTCCCCTCCATCTCTCTCCCTCTGTCTCTCTCTCCCCCCCCCTCCTCTCTCTACCTCTGTCTCTCTCTCTCCTTCTGTCTATCCCCCCCTCTCTCTTTCTCCCTCTGTCTCTCCCCCTCCCCCCCTCTCTCCCTCTCTCCACCCCCCCCCCCCCACCCCTCCATCGCTCTCCTTGACGCTGGGCTAATGGCTTCGACCGCACTCTCTGCATGACCTCTCCCTATTCAGACGTGCGTGGTGTTATGGTTTCATTGTCAGTGTCTCTCAGGTAGCACTCCGGCCCTGCGGTCCACTCCGTGCTGTAAAACAAACGCCACACACAGGCTCTCGTTCCAGAAAGTAGCCACCTGACCTGCTGCAGACAGACGACACCCGCAACCAGCGCTCACCCTCCTTACTCCACCGCTGTCCAACGCCGTGCATTTTTGTTGTGTGCCATGGTCATCGAATTGTGTGTGTGTGTGTGTGTGTGTGTGTGTGTGTGTGTGTGTGTGTGTGTGTGTGTGTGTGTGTGCCTGACCTGATTCAGCTCGTGCGCGGCCATGTCGTTGTTGCTCTTTATAGTAAGGGAGAGAGAGAATACTTGCAAACTGCAATAATAAGAAAAGAAAACAAGACGTAGCCAAATTCATTTTTTAAATCTTCTCTCTTTACAACCATCCACCGGAAGTAGCAAGCAGACCTGCTTTATGGCACAATCCAAATCTTAGTCAAAACGTGCCATTTTCAGCGTTGTTGTTGTTGTTTCACAGCGGTGGAGGCATGTGAGAGCGACACACGCAGGGAGCGGAAAGGGATTTCCCTTCACTCTGACTGAAATGAACATGATGAAAGAGAAGAGAGAGAGAGAGCAAGAGAGTGAGAGAGAGAGAGGACAGAGAGAGGAGAGAGAGATCAAGAGAGAGAGAGAGAGAGATGGATAGAAGTGGGTGAGAATAGGAGTCCAGTGGAGAAGCAGGTATAAATCAGTGCAGGAGAAATGTGGAGTGAAGCAGCCATTTGTGGTGCACACACACACACACACACACACACACACAGTGATGGAGGGAGCGACACCAGATACTCTCTCTCTCCGAGGAGGAGAGGAAGAAAGCTTTCAGACGGGGGGTCCTGGAAGCTCCCACCGTGACCTCTGAACAACAGCCTCGTCTCTCTCTCATCCTCTCCTCTCTTTCTCTCTCTCTCCTCTCTTCTCTCCTCTCTTTCTCTCTCTCTCCTCTCTCTCTCCTCTCTTTCATCGCAGCCCGCTCTCTCACACTCTCTCCTTTCATAAACACCTATCCGCTTACAATTTTGGAGGGGGCAGCGGAAACATAAGAAATGGAATATGTGTGTGTGAGTGTGTGTGTGTGTGTGTGTGTGTGTGTGTGTGGGGAGGGGTGTGTGTGTGTGTGTGTGTGTGTGTGTGTGTGTGTGTGTGTGTGTGTGTGTGTGTGTGTGTGTGTGTGTGTGTGTGTGTGTGTGTGTGTGTGTGTGCAGGTGAATACATGTGTGTGTTCCAATGACATCATCAACATCTTTTCCCCATTGTGTTGGGCTATCTCAGGTGTGTGCTTGCTTATTTGGTCCTACACTTGTCTGAGCCACTGTTCCACCACAGTGACTATATAAGCAATCAATGGGCCATAGAGAGTAGACACGAGAACATCAATTTTATATGAGCAAGTTTTGCCAATTATTACTTTCCCCTGGAGTTTGTCAAGAACCTTCAGCTGATATCGACCTACAGGCACACTTGACTGGGCTGAAAGTATTCCCTGGACCGCACACTGCATCACTGTTTTTCTATTCTCATCTTCTAAATGGATCGCCATCCCTTCCCTGAGTGCAAGTGCGAGATGAACGGAGAGAGAGAGAGAGAGAGAGAGAGATGAACAGAGAGAAAGAGAGAGAGAGAGAGAGAGAGAGAGAGAGAGAGAGAGAGAGAGACCTAGAGGAGGCATTTGGAGAAAGCAGATGGCCTTTACATAATCAGGTAAACAAAGAGGTAGAAAAAGAGCAGCATCTAGTCGGAGCCTCACCTGCCCTCCCACCACTTGGACATTTCAGTACCTGGTTGCCAGTCTCTCTCCCAGAAAACCCCCCAATGTGCCATGTGCTATGTCATTAACCCAGAGCTCAGCAGTGCCTTCAGCCACAAGCCTCAGACCTGGCAACCGCAGCTACAGCCCCATTCCTAACCCCAACCCCCACCCTTATCGGCCTGCGGGAGGTTGGATATGATAATTCCTCCTCATGCTGCCTGGCCTTCTGACAGAGGAAGGGTTTGATTGTGGCTCTATCTCCTTTCCGCTCCTCTCTTACTTTCCATGTATTCATTTCAATCCCGTCCCGGACTTTTATCAAAGTCAACTTCCTCTCTCTCTCTCTGTCAATCTGTATCTCTCTTTCTCTCTCTCTCTCTCTCTCTCTCTCTCTCTCTCAGGTCTCTGTCTATCTGTATCTCTCTCTCCCTCTCAGGTATCTGTCTTTCTGGATCTCTCTCTCTCTCTCAGGTATCTGTCTATCTGGATCTCTCTCTCTCTCTCTCTCTCTCTCTCTCTCTCTCTCTCAGGTATCTGTCTATCTGGATCTCTCTCTCTCTCTCTCTCTCTCTCTCTCTCAGCTCTGTGTCTATCTGGATCTCCCTTTCGCTTCAGTTCTCAAGTGTGCGTTCTTGGCATGACAGGAAAGAAGCCTACTCAATGTCGCCAATATTACAATGTGAGGTATTATGTTACAACAGTATAAGCAGCAGTAACAGATAAGTAAACAAAAATCAACAAATACTGGTGTCATCAGCAATTATGCAATAGAGACACGTTCATTATCTACTCAATACAATTACTCTGTTCAGTTAATTGTAATGTCCTCCCTGTATCTAGGGTGTAAAATGGAGTTTGGGGGAATACTACTGTATATAGCCGTATACTATATTAATATGTTACATGTCTTCCATATCATATTTACTGTAATGACAGTGTTCAGGTTTTCTGCTGCTTCATGAAATGCCATTGGGAGGTTAGAGAATGCCAAAAAGGGCATACATTGAAAAATGAAAAATTCTAACTACTATTTCCTTACAGGATTTTTATGATATTTCAATTCTAAAATTCAAAGCACTTGACAGCATTGGCCTTTCTAGCGTTTGGTTTCTTTTTTTTAAGTATCTAGAAGAGCTTTTCTCTCTGTGTCAAGTCTTTCAGCACATTTTTGGCCCCTGCAAGTCTGTCTTTGTCATCCATTCCTTGCAGAGAGGCAGGGTGTTATCGGTGTTATCGGTGTTATCCAAGAAATAGGGTGTCGACGTCCTATTTTCTGATACCATCCCATCGTGAGACGGGTGTGTGGGGGGGGGGTTTCTCAGAGGCATCGTGGGTAATCAGGCCAAGTGGGATACTGTGCAGGGCGAGGGGGGGGGGGGGGGGGGTGGTAGAGATTCTAGGCGAGCAGGATTGTGGCCAAGAGGTTGCTAGCTGAAATCCCTGGACTGGCGTCGAGGGAGACACTTTACGATGCTGAAGTGCATTAACTGCTACACTCTCAGAAATACCCTTTTTACCTGGAGATGTACCTTTTTGACAAAACAAAAGGTACAAATCTGCATAGTGTTTTTCTGACAGTGGACCACTGGATGAACCCCATCGCGTCCTCAATTTCCAATGACTCCCAAAACGACATATTATGAGCAAAACGGTGCTTGGAGGTGATACACCTTACGTTGGTTAGTTTGAAAACATCACTTTGGTTATGTTTAACATTGGTTATGTTTGGGAAACTAAAACAATTTGGTTAAGGTTAGGGTTATGGTTCACATCGGGGGGGCGAACCGCGTCTCTCGCGACGAGGAAGTTGGAAGACGAGACAAGTTACCGGTCCACCGACCAATCCCAGCCCTTTTCACTCTTACGTGTCGGCGAGCTATCTCAACTAGAAATATTGTGCGCTTCAGCTCACCTGGCACCGTTCATTTCTAGTGTGCTTTGTTGGTTTGCTCTTGAGATCTCGCCCGCTCACCTGGCCCCCGCGTGCTCACCTGGCCCCGCGTGCTCACCTGGCCCCGCGTGCTCACCTGGCCTCGCGTGCTGTGTGTGCTCACAGACGCAGCTCGGCCACTGCACGGGCCTCACCCGCTCAACTGCGCATGCACTTCTCGCATGCGCAGTTGGGCAGTCGTGGGCCGCGGAACCCCTCGCCTTACTTACAGTATAGTGGTGAGATCTCACACTGTTGTTACTGTACGTTAAAGACCACCAGAGGTCGCCGCTACTTCCTGGTTACAGCTCCCGACTATGACGTCTGCACTGCATGCACCTACTCACACGACTGCAAGAGGTCGCTTTCGGAAACATCGGTTGTTTTAACCCCCTTGAAAATGGACCAATGTTGTTGTTGTTGTTGTTCTTGTGGGGACGTCCCGGGCTGGGATGAGCACATATGTTTGACGAGCCCAGATGCGATCCGCATGACCTGAGCTCAGTATCACAGACACATCCATCATCGCTGCGGCGCCCCCCTAGCTACCCCCACCTCGTGGATTCCTCTTCAAGCTGTGGAGATAACATATCACTCCATTACACCATCTAAATGTCAACCCATGTAGTAAAGCCCTGCTACAATGCAGGCCATATAAGAAATGGACAACCACTGCACTGTCATTGTGGTTGGGACGTTTTGAGGAGATCGAGGTCCACCAAAAAAAGACTTGCGTCCTACTGAGATGTTTCCAGTGCAGGTACATGGAGTGTGATGGGAGAAGATCGAGAGCAAGGCCTTGTTTCTACAGTCGCCATTTTGCACCAAGAGACGTTCAACAATCATGGAGAACTCCAGAGAGGAGCTAGATAAACAGTAGTCTAATAGCTTCACACTAGTAGGGATGCATGATGATATCGACAATCGACATCATGATTCATGGGTGGGGGAAAGTGTTTCAAAGACAGTACATTACTGCTGCTGAGTCAAGAGCAGCTCTTAGGCAAGAGCCCCACCTTGTGGTTGCCTCAGAAAATACAACTTTTTCTTTGTTGTCATTTTTTAGCTTGTACCACTTTAATCAAGTTGCTAATGCTAACTGGAATCTGACTTACAATTAGCTTAGCAAAACCTAAAAGGATCAACAATACATTTGAATAAACTATTATGGAATACTTAATAGATGGCAATATAGTATAGAGAAGCAAGCTCATGCTTACTGGCACAAACACACACACACGCACGCATGCACACCCGCATGTGCGCATGCACACACACACACACACACACACACACACACACACACAAATACATTTGTCTGGTTTAGTCGGGGTTCCTATTGGCTGTCTCAAATTCTAGGTTAAAAACAAGTGCTTTTTACTATAAGTGGTCCTAGACTTACTGCTAAATCTGTATCATATTTGAGATCACTAATCATCATTATATAATGATCTTTTTTCACTTATTTTTGACCTCTTTATAATTAAATAATAATGCACTTTACAATTGTATTTGAAAAGGAATATAAACTCTTGGCTGTACACTGCTACATACACTATACTGTATGTAGCACGTGCTACGAAAAAACTGGTCTGTGCTATGAGTGAATTTACTGGAGTAGCACACGTGCTACACTGTTTTGAAAACACATTTCTTGTTCAGGTTTGGATTTTGTGTGCCCTGTATGCAACATAAATGTCCTTTGCCAGTCACAGACCTGTTCAAGTGATTTTCCTAATTATCATAACCTGTTCTGTATCGTGTTATGCCCTGCAGGCTGGAGAGAAGCATTACCACCCCACATGTGCCCGTTGTGCCCGCTGTGAGCAAATGTTTGGAGAGGGAGAAGAAATGTACCTGCAAGGTAAAACCAGTCTCCTCTGAAAGAGTTATGTGGAGGAGCTGATAGGCTTCATCAGCATTGTGGGAACTCGTTTGGCAATGGCTTGAATGTAACAGACAGTTCATTTGTATGTAAAAGTTAAACACTAGAGCTAAAGCTACGTTAAACGGTCATCTTAACTTATATGGGAGCAACAGAGCAAATAAGGATGATGATTTTGTTGTTGTCTATATTCTCATCACTTACATGTAACTGGTACGTTGACCAAAATGGAACATCTGACCAAAACTGTGGAGGCACCTCTGTCTTCTCTGCCCTCTGTTGTCCACATCTTCTCTCTCTCTCTCTCTCTCTCTCTCTCTCTCTCACTCTCTCTCTCTCTCTCTCTCTCTCTCTCTCTCTCTCTCTCCTTTTCTCTGTACGCTTCTCTTCCCTCTTTCTTTTCACTCTCTCTCTCCATCTCAATGAACTGCTGTGAGAGTCCACAGCAGCAGTCTATACTGTATATCAGCACAAATCACAGCGCACAGTGGGTGTGCCTGGGCCCCCTAATGAATTGGATTAGCAACTCTTTGACTGAATAAGAGCTGTATGAGTCACGCCTGCTCCATGTTATTTACAGCTGCTGTGGCCTCCTCACAAAGAGCAGCAGCTGTAACTCGGCCTCGGCTGTTTGATTTACCTCCACTCTTATTCAACCGCTATTTCTTACCCACGCAGGAGGTGATTTACTAGAGGAAATAGCTTTCTGACACCATAACCATAAGATTAACTCACTGCAGCCCGTACAGTACAGCATGAGTCATGCATATTTTAACCCATTGATACCTCATGCAGCATTTGTGTGTGTATCCCTTTAAGACCGCGAACCGCGTGAACGCGGTTCGCGGTCTTAAAGGGATACACACACAAATGAGAGATATACAGGCAAATGCTGCATCAGGTATCAATGGTTTAAGGGGGGATCTTGATAGTTTCAGTCAGAATGAAGTGGAAAAATCATTCAGCAGACATTTTCAGTTCACCGCCACTTTTTCCTCGCGTGTTTTCTTTGTAACCATTTCTTTAACTAATAAGACGAGGTGTATGGGGGGGGCACGGTGGCGCAGTGGTAAGTGCTGTCGCCTCACAGCTAGAGGGTCCTGGGTTCGCTTCCCACCTGGGACGCCGTGAGCACTGAAGGAGTGCGTGCCCGTCCGCATGTCCTCGAGTGCCCACCGCCCGGGTGGGGTCGTCAAAAGGGCGTTTCTTTGTGGAGGTTTGCATGTTCTCCCCGTGCCCCCTGGGGGGTTTCCTTCATATAGGAACCCCTTCACCACAATGTGCAATATCCTGGTCGCTGATGTGGTGCCTCCTCTGATCGTTAGGGGCGCCTGTTCTGAGGGAGGGGAACTCGTTGGAATAGCGTGATCCTCCCACGTGCTATGTCCTACCGGTGAAGCTTCCTCTGTCAGGTGAAAAGAAGCAGCTGGCTACTGCCCATGTCTCGGAGGAAGCATGGAGCCAGTTTCGGCTCTCCCCAGATCGGCAGAGGGTGGAGCAGCAACCAGGATAAATAAATAAAAAATTTGCACTAATGGGGGATAAAAAATGGGATAAAAAAATCAGGGGGGGAAAAAGCTATTAAGACGAGGTGATCACCTGGAGGAGTGTGTATGATGAGGAACATCACTGAAGATGTTCAGTGTTATTCAACTCTCCCCAGATCGGCAGAGGGTGGGAGCAATGACCGGGAGAAATCCGAGAGAGAGAGAAAACGTTGTCTCTGACTGTACCTCTCCTGTCCCCCCCTCGCTCTCTCTCTCTCTCTCTCTCTCTCTCTCTCTTGTGCTTGCTCTCTCTCTCTCTCTCTCTCTCTCTCTCTCTCCCTCTCTCTCTCTCTTTCCCCAGGATCTTCTATCTGGCATCCTCCATGCAGACAAGCAGCCAGACAGGAGGAGAAGAGTAAGGTGAGTGGACAAGGATGGCACCACAACTCTTTACTATTTTATAATGCTACTATATACTTGGCAACAGACATGTTTGTAAAACAAACAAACAAAAACATCAAACCTCCATTTGATAAGATATAGTCCAAGAAAATATCATATGTGAAGATATTAGTTGTTGGAGACTTAGTATTGGATTGTAGAACAGTACACTGTATGTGGAGAGTGTGAATAGTGGTGGGAGAAAAGTCATTCTGATACATTCTCTAATCGGGATGATTTCTCGTGAATTGAACCATGACGGAATTAAAACTTTTCCTCATTTTGCTTGGGACCTCCTGGAGCCACCTCAAGGACCTCCTGGAGGTCTCTGGACCCCATCTCGACGACTATGCATCTAGGCTACTTCAGCTCTCACACAGTTAGGTTCCAACTGCATATCAGTAGACTTCTCCCACACTGACTGCTCTCCCCTTGGAGTTATCACAGGAGTTGGGGGAAAAGAGTGTAACTTTTTAGATGACATGAGCTGGACCAATCAGTGACAACAAGGAGGATGCAACTGACTGAAGAGGTGGAAGAGTGTCAAAGACTGCGTTCAAATTGTCTGTTTTGCTTGGAAGGTTCCTAACTGAGTGAAATGACCCAGAATTGGCCTACACCAATATCAGCCATCATAAGAGCTGTTCGACTTCTCTATAAGGGAAGGAGCTTCAGTGCTTCCTGACTTAGCTTCTTTAGCATAGGCTACACTGGACCATTCTTTATGAAAGGAAAGGAAATACTGCAGTCCCACAAATCCTTGGAACAGCTTAGCAGCAAGGAACTTGCTAATGCAGAAAAATGCAAATTTTCTCAGCAACTGAGCAGGAAAGTGATTTGACAATTGACATCAGTGTGACTTGTATGCTAGTCAGCTAGTGTAACCATCCCACTGCAGCCCAGGCTCCCATATCAGCCCAGGTCCATTCCCTCCTCCCCTCTCCATCCCTCATGGTAACCCCTCTCCTCCCCAGAAGCAGGTCCGGATACAGCTCAATGTGGTCCCTGAGCAACAGGTGGGTGGTCCATGTGCACCCGCCCCAACCCCACTGACACCCCACCTACTGTACAACCTGCTGCATGGGTTGACGTCTTTCTTTACTCCTCTCCTGACACTGTAGTATTTGCTTCATGTTGCTTCATCTTCAGCAGCCACATCCCACCACTTACTATAGGCGCTTTTCAACCACATCGCAGTCCTGACTGAGTCCCTCCAGGATTTCCAGGAAAAGTTGTTTTGTGATTGTTGTGATCGAAAATGCTTGATTTTGCAGCGGCTTTTCTCAAAAATTGCAATGCAATTTGCAAAGAATTATGTGAATGTTTTTTTGCTGTAAAACTGGCAAAAATTGCAAGTTGGGTGGAGGCGGGGTGCCACTACCCAATGGCAACTTTTCTTAAAAATGTCAATGCAATTTGCAGTTTTATGTGATTTTCTCTTTATTTTTGTTATTTTTTATTTTTTACAGTAAAATTACAGGAACTGGCAGAAAAAAATTATGAACCTGTTTTTGTGGAGAAAAATTGCAAGCCCCCACAAATATTGTGGAGATTGGTTGAATTTGCATTCATTCTTGGGATCGCAAAATCATAATTTTCTGGAGGGACTGGCATACAGTAGTACTGCATCGTATGTGTTGAAGGGCAGCCGTCATGACTGTGCCATCATAGACTGTTGGTCTGAGTGTTGTTGGCTCTGTGCCATCATAGACTGTTGGTCTGAGTGTTGTTGGCTCTGTGCCATCATAGACTGTTGGTCTGAGTGTTGTTGGCTCTCTCTGCTGAAGTCGTGTGGTTGGACGGCTGGTCCATGCTGATCACCCACACCAAGCACCCGGCTGCACTAATATAGACCTCACTGTACTGTGTGTGTGTGTGTGTGTGTGTGTGTGTGTGTGTGTGTGTGTGTGTGTGTGTGTGTGTGTGTGTGTGTGTGTGTGTGTGTGTGTGTGTGTGTGTGTGTGTGTGTGTGTGTGTGTGTGTGTGTGTGTGTGTGTGTGTGTGTGTGCGCGTGCGCGCACGTGCTTGTGTGTGTGTGTGTGTGTGTGTGTGTGTGTGCGTGTGTGTGTGTGACATCAGCAGTGACAGGCTGGAAGTTGAACCACTTCTCTCACCTACAGTAGATGTTTGCTGTGTTGCTAGGAGACTAAATGCAGCACTGTGTAGAGGTTAATGGGTTTTCATTGAATTTTGCCACCAATCTGACTGTTGCATAGGTGAAGCATGCTTGGATGGATAGAGGATAGATCTAATATCTTTCTCTCTCTGTCTCTCTCTCTCACTCTCTGTCCATACCATCACTATGCATGGTATTTCAACAGTGTGTGTGTGTGTGTGTGTGTGTGTGTGTGTGTGTGTGTGTGTGTGTGTGTGTGTGTGTGTTTCAGGTGACCAGGACTTCGTCTGAGAGCATCACCTCGGTCCCCGCCTCCAGCGCCTCCGGCTCACCCAGCAGAGTCATCTATGTAAGACTGCTCCTCCTCTACACAGCACCAGGGGGCGATAGTAGCACACATCACAGCTGTGTCCTGTCAGGTTCTAAAGCAGCACTGTCTGATTCACAAACTCTCTGTTACTCATTGTATTTCCCTAGCCCCACCCATCCCCTGAGGCGAAACCACTCCATAAACACATTTGCAAATTACTGTTGGATGCACGTCTGACACGGTTGTGATTGCCTTATCTGAACCATGGATAAAATAAATAAATAAATCTGACACAAGTTTGATATCAGTAATGTGGTGGTGTCTCTGGTTGCCTGCTGCAAAGACATTTCCCACTGAGGTTATAATAACCTGAAAAGAAATGAGTGACAGAAGTAGCAGTTTGAGGTACAACTTCTGGACTTTTGTTGTTTCAAAGAAAAATATCCTTCACTGCAGAATCGACGTTGTCGTTAATTTAATTTGTGTGATTTTGTGGTAATGTTTTTAGGTCTAAAACCTTTTGTGTGGTTTTCAAGGTTCCCACAGGTCCTTGAAATCCTTGAACAAAATATCGAGGCCTTGAACGTTTTTGAAAGAGACATAAATAGATCACTGCACTATCGCCTCCTCTGGTTGGTCGGGACGCCTGTTCGGTGCGGAAGGGAACTGGTGGGAATAGCGTGATCCTCCCACATGCTACGTCCTACCGGTGAAGCTCCCGCTGTCGGGTGAAAAGAAGCGGCTGGCTACTGCGCATGTGTCGGAGGAAGCATGGTGCTAGTCTCAGCTCTCCCCAGATCGGCAGAGGGGGTGGAGCAGCGACCGGGGCAGCACGGGGGGAAGCATTACTTCTACAAATGTCTTTTTTCATTCCTCCTTTCTGCTTTCTGTTTGTGTTTGTTTCCCAGGCCAAGCTAGGAGAGGAGATGCTGGACTACAAGGACCTGGCAGCCCTTCCAAAGACCAAGGCCATCTACAACATAGACAGGCCTGACATGCTGTCCTACTCGCCCTACGTCAGCTACCCGTCTGAGGAGAGACACTACGGACTCGGAGAGGTAGCCGCCTCTCTGTTCCTCTCTCACTCCTCTCTCGCTTCCTCCTTGTCCTCTTGTGGTACGAGGGGTTGGAAGTGCCAAAAATCAAATGATCAAAATAGATGTCTGTGAGTTGAAAAATATGAGGGATCATTTGTTTAACAATCCGATAAATCCAATGACGGTTTGATTCAAATGGAGGTGATTTGATGAAACACAGCTGTTGTCATCACTATCTATCATTCATCATTTACCATTGCAATTTCTTTAGTAGTATGTAGTACTTCGATCAATCAATCTACTAATAACATACTCTCTGTGCTCCATTCATAAAATTGGTATGGGAGTGCCTCAGTTGTCTTCTCTGTTGCTTCATCTCTGTCTCTTTCATCCCTCGCTTCAGACCTCATTGTGCATTCTATTACAAATTATTGGGGGGATTTTATTTTTTATTTTATTCTGCTATTGTAGCTGTGAAACCGTCAAGCACACCTCATATTTGTACCCATTGAGGAGCACTTTGACATTATTATTATTGATTGTTTTTGACTTCCCCTTACCTTACCTTACCATCCCTTCACCTTGCTCTCCCTTCATCATCGCCCCTCACTCTGCTAATACATCCGGCAAACAGCCATTCATCATTGACCACGTCTACATGCACACAATATTCCGGTTGCCCTTATTCCGAAAAAGACAATGTTCCGACTAAGCTGTTTACATGCTAATGAAAATTAATATTCTGCTAATATTCCTGTTTACAATGCCATGCATACTCCGATTACTGTAACGTAAAACGTCCCCATGATGTCGGTCTACTGTACGTCCTATGGCTACGTTTGTTCATTCATTCGCTCGCTCAATCACTCTCTCTCTCTCTCTCTCTCTCTCTCTCTCTCTCTCTCTCACTCACTCTCTCTCTCTCTCTCTCTCTCTCTTCTTAACGTGTCCCTGATGGCTGCTACAGTGCATGAACATACTTACACACCATTTACAAACAACTCATTTAGCTAAAGAAGCCAGCTGGCTACCTAGTTGTCTTTTTGCTATTCTTACCAGCATCATCTGGAACATTTGAGGAAACCTTTCGCTGAAAAAGTCGGTGTTACGATATTTGCGCATGCAAATACCTGTCTTTCATAATGGTTAAAAGTAGGTGTGTTTTCCCTTCCAATCAGCTTTTAAAGTGCTTTTCTTTAGGCCATGCATCTCTGGCTAGTTGGTTTGTTTACAACGCAGCCAACCATAAACAGGCAAGAGGTTGTGTGTCGCAGACTGGTGTAAAAACCCTGATTGAGACGCAAATTCCAAATGTGCTGTACACATACAGTACATGTCCAAGAATGCTCCTAAAACGTGAATAATATCTAAAATGCTAAATTCGGAAAAAGGCCTAATTATGAAAACCCAAGCGGAATATGCTCTTCACATGACCCTCATCAAATTCAGAATATTGTCATTTTCAGAATAATAGTATAATATTAGTGTGCATGTCAACGTACTGAATGGCACATTCACTTTCCTCCTTCAAACACACACTCATTCCTGGGCAGTGGACTCACTCCTCTCGTGCGGCTGAGAGCGTGGACAGAACGGGCGTACCTTGGACAGACTCTGTTCATTCCTGCAGCAGGAATGCATTATGTCTCACAGTACAGTAGACGTTGTTAGTCACTGAGGAGGAATGATCACTGGCATGGTTTTTGGCCTTTACCTCATATGACCTCACATATGAGTCGCTCCTAACTCTTCCCCCTCTTCATTCGCAGTCCCCCCAGCTGCTTTCTCCTACTCCTACCGAGGTAATATACTGTCTACCCGCTGTCTTCATCCTGCAGCTACTTCCTCTCATTCATATATCATGGCTTCTCCTGTGTGTGTGTGTGTGTGTGTGTGTGTGTGTGTGTGTGTGTGTGTGTGTGTGTGTGTGTGTGAGGGAGGGGGGGGGTGGTTAGATGGGGTTTGACCGATATGGGTTTTTTAAGGACGACACTGATACCAATGAAATGAAAGCTGCATGTGAGCAACAGCATCAGCATCCGACATAAACAAAAACAGTCCACGAAACAGGTCTTCAAACCATTGATAGTTAATAAGCTTCAAACACTAGCGTATCCCCTCGCATCGCTCCCCCAGCTGTGTGCCATCTCTTTGCCAATACTATTGTGTGTGCAGTGTTGATTAATTCCACAATAAATATCTAATTAAATTATGACCGGCCAATTTTACGTTTTTAATGAAAGGAATATATTGGCTACATATGAGTCTGATCCTATTTTTAGACGGAGCCTTGCATTGAAAAGGGAATAATGTTACAACAATGTACAACTCTGTGTGATCCATGTTTTGGTTGTTATTCTCTTTTTTATTTGCTTATTGGTAACAGCACTTTGGACATCACAGTGTGCATATTTATTTGTGTTATCTTTATGTTAGCCATGTTATTTCCCTAGATCCCGTGTTTCAACCTGATTAATCCAGCTCATTAAAACATATCAGAGATGGAGACTCGCCCACATTCCTTTCTGATACTTTGATGATGAAGTGACTCAGCGCGTGTTTCTCAATACTATGCACTCATGTCTTTGTTTAGGGCGATGGGGAGAAGTCGCCCCGTCAGCGGAGGCCCTCCAGCCCCAGCTCCAACAGCTCCCTGGGGGGTTACGGACGTTACACCCCGTCCCGCTCCCCACAGAATTACAGTCGACCAGGTACACACACACACACACACACACACACACACACATGACAAGACAAGACACCCAACAACACGAGCAGCAGAGGGACACACCTTTCTACAGCCAAGCAGCACTCCATGGATTTGTTTTTCTGAACACGTACAGTATATTACTGTTGTCATGTGGAGAAAAAAAGTATTTTAAATTTGCACTGGGCAACTTTGCACTTTGCCCCAAGTGGCAGCGAGAGATAAGTGTTTGTGTTTCTTAATTGAAGGATTTCATTAGCCAGAAATCATGTAACAATACATCAGTAATGCTGTTTTTCGTACTTTCAGACATTGTGAAGATGGGTTTTCACCTGACAGCAGTGTGCTGACACACAATTTTGTGAAGTGATGAATTCTTCATCGACAGAACAGAACTACACTAAAACCAATATTTTATTTTTGAATGATTTGCACGTTTGCTATGTTGATCAATCTCAAAGACTTTATCAGCATTGACTTAATATCTTTCATGTGATCTGATTGGACATTCAGGGCCAGAGCAATGCCTTGGCGGTAGCAGTCAGGCCCGTGACTGCACCTCCCTTCCTTTGCCCCCGACCGTCATGGGTGGTGTTAAATACCCCTCCACCTTCGCTAGGGACTCATCCTCCCTGCCCATGTACTACTCGGGTGGGGCTGAAGGTAGCGGTAGTGGTGGAGGTGGTGGTGGTGGTGGTGGTAGTGGCAAGTATTCGCCCATACCCACAGGGGGCAGTGGAAGCTTGCAGCTACAGCTCAACCCCACCACCCTGGCCATGCTGCAGCAGCATAACTACATCCCTTACTTCAGAGGTACCCGAGCACGGTGAGACAAGGGCCACCACCTGGTCCAATACAGATGACAGACCACTTACTGAAATCATTGCTGCTGGCAGACACAAAACTCTCCCAACAGGTTTTAAAAGCATTCATAAAAACATCAGATGCTGCATTTTCTGAAATATTTCAAATGAGAGGTGCCTCTGTTGGGTTTCTGTGAGTGGAGGCATTTGTTGATGGTGCTCTTTGGTTTAAGGTTGTTTTCTATCCAAAAGAAATAGTTCTAAGGTAGCCTGCTCTTCAAGCACACACACACACACACAAACTAAATTACAAACTAAGAAGTGTAATGTAATAACACTCCGTTACAGTACTTACGTATTTTTGTATCTGTAATGTACTTTACTTGAGTATTTATATTTCTGTCAACTTTCACTTCTACTCCACTACATGTCCTAATGTATACTTCGTCACTACAAAATAAAATCACATGACATTTGGTAGCCTGTTAGCAGCTTTGGTGAATCAGTGCTCCTATGTTGCAAGTTATGTTAATCATGATCCAATCCATTCCAGTTGGTGGTGGTAATGCACTGTAACTGTTAATTGCCAACCGCTATAAAACTCAAGAAGATTTCCAATCAAGCCTAGGCCTGCTTACATTTACTTGTACTTTTACTTTCAGTAAATACTTAAATACATTTAATATCAGAAAATTTATTTTGATACTTAAAGGGTAACTTAACCCTAAAACTTTTTTTTTCAGTTTTAAATCAATGTACCGGTATATGGCTTTTGAGGTGTGTTGCTGAAGGATTCTGGGCAAAATCTGCACATTTGAGAGTAAACTGTTACGAGTAAACGAGAGGGCCGTAAGTAACCGTAAGGGTTGAAACCTACTTTTGCAGTCGGGTCTGCCCATTGGCTGATTTGGGTTCCGATGACATCACGGAGAACCCCTTTGCCCCCCAGACTCAGTCTGAGTCAGTCAATTACACCAAAAGCTTGAGCTTTGATTTGCATTTTTTTTTAAATCCCAAGTAGAGGCAGGTCTGCCACAATCATGGGGGCCTTAGTTCCCCTTTAAGTACAGCAAATATCAGATAAGACCTTTTTTAACGTAATATTCTAATAGGTGATTCAGCTTCTACCAAAGTAATTTTCTGCTCAAATATCTTTACTTGTACTCAAAGTGTGGCTTTCAGCTACTTCATCCACCGCTGAGTACATAGCTACGATTTCTTCTTGAAGAGTCTAGATCAACAAGTGCCTAGATCATGAAACCTGCTCAATCCATTAACGCACATGTCAGTAAGCATATCTGTTCAAGACCAGAAACATTGAAACACAATCAAACTCTGGTAGCAGCAGCAGCAGCAGCAGCAAGGTGCTGGTCCGCTCTGTATTGGACTGAGACTAAAGGCCCTGATGTGTGGCGTGCTGTGATGCTCACGGTAGTTGGCCCTGCCCGTTGGTACTGACCTCACTTCGCATGGGCTGTGGTTAAGCACCAAATTAACCATGAATGTTGGAAAAGCCGCACTCTGGGTCTTTGGGTTCACCATCGGTCCATGAGTCATAATGGGAAACAGAACGTCCTGCCTGGCGCGTGTGTGCTGCCTTTGGGTTGTTCTGCTATTGTTTAATCATTGATGAACGATTATTGATGTTAAATGTGGAGCCATCACGCTATCCGTTAATGCTACATCTGATCACGATACCGCAATTCCCTCGAATCAACATCACAAACCGGTATTACAGTAGTATACCCATTTCCCTTGCACGCCGCTGCCCCTACAGACAGCTTTATCCTATTCAACCACCTCCCTTTGCTTCATCTTTTCCTATCCCTTGACCTCCCCCCTCCCCCAAGGGCTCAAACAGGACCCCCTACCTGACCCTAAACCTAGGACAGCCCTGCATCTCAATTTACCTCCTCCTAACGGTAAACGCATCGCTAGCATTTCTCTATCTGTGTCTCCCCTTCCTAGTGGAATGGTCGACAGGTTTCGTGATGTTGTGGTCCGGTATTGTGGTGGTGTCAGGTTTCGTTGGTGTGCATCAAGGTTCATGTGTAGGACCACTCCGTTTTCCCATTCTGCTTGCCTTGTTTACTTGTGTCTGTGGACATGGTTGTTGTTGTGCATGGTCAACTTGACGTAATTATCTCGACTTGTTTGTGTTTCTGTTACATTTGGCATTATTTTGATGAAGAAGGTGGACGGTAACTTCTGTTTTTATTTTACTTGTCTGTTTAGATTGATGTAAACATAATTGTTTGCCTGCCTTTGACTTCTACCTTCTTCTTTCTGAATGATCCCTTGTTTGCTGTCATGTGTCTGCCTTTATCCCTTTGCTACGGTTTTGTTCTTGAGGTTCTTCATTGCAGTGCAGGTTTCTTATTTTGGTGACCTGAGAATTAGGTCAATTGAGCTTTATTGACGGGGTGACATAAATCGTCTTGATGAAGTTTGTGGTTTTGGCAAGAGCACATAATAAAGGTCATAAAGTATTGCTTATCAGCAAGTGCATGCCTTGAAGACAACTCCCTTGACCAAAGCATTGACGATGACGGACATGTTTTAACTGCAAGCCAAGGAGATAAGACAGAGAAATGTTCCTTAACAAACTTAGCAGCACAGTTAGCCAGACCGCAGACATCAGGCTTTATATAGCAGCACAGTTAGCCAGACCGCAGACATCAGGCTTTATATAGCAGCACGGTTAGCCAGACCACAGGCATCAGGCTTTATATAGCAGCACAGTTAGCCAGACCGCAGACATCAGGCTTTATATAGCAGCACGGTTAGCCAGACCGCAGACATCAGGCTTTATATAGCAGCACGGTTAGCCAGACCACAGACATCAGGCTTTATATAGCAGCACGGTTAGCCAGACCGCAGACATCAGGCTTTATATAGCAGCATGGTTAGCCAGACCGCAGACATCAGGCTTTATATAGCAGCACGGTTAGCCAGACCA
>NC_139628.1:46137870-46155370 GCF_964638095.1 Poromitra crassiceps | reverse complement strand
GCAGGAAGTGACGTTCCACTTTGGCTCTCTATTGCTTTTATATGGATTTTGTTTCAGAGGCTGGCAGGGCGTGAAACAAGCCAGAGAAATGACCCACATGTGTTGTTGTATGTGAGCCATGTTTCTGCTGTGGCTTAACGTGGGACAGTTGTTCTCTGACACAGGGCCTGTCTGGGTCCACTGACACTCAGATGGATTGGATCAGCCTCAGGGAGAAACACACTGTCCCCATTATCCTCCGGAGGCACTTCAGCTAACATTTCAGTTAATCCAAGCAGACTTTTATCGACTCTTATCTGTTTGTCCGTGTTAATATTATTAATTTGTGGTGAAGGTCTGAATGGTTAGGTTCAGAAAATTGGTTTAAAGGGACAGTTCACCCAAACATATTTTTCCTCTTACCTGTAGTGCTATGATAGAGAGTCATCGAAGAATCTTCTCATATTAGCAAAAGAATGCTAATATGAGACAATTCTTCAATGTCTTGGGAAAATATCTTCATTGTTTTTTGAATGTCAATGAATTTTCTGCATCAAATGCCCCATTGCACTTCAACAAACACCAACAACATGATATATTTTGAATATGTTGCATGAATTTAAAAAAAAAAAAAAAAATGTTGATGTTTCTGATGTGCCATAATGAAAATGACGAATGTCCCGTGTCCAGTCGAGCTATGCCGCCCCCGCCTTTGGCTTCTTCAAAATATCTCATCCCTCGATAACTGCTAACTCATGCTTCTTTTTTCCCATTCTCTCTCTCTCTCTCTCTCTCTCTCTCCCTTCCATCTCGGCTTCTTCCATTCTCTCTCCTCTGCCTCTCCTCCCATCTTCAGAGACTAAGGTCAAAGATAATATCTATAGAAAACCCCCTATCTACAGACAGCATGGTACAGTCCACGTTCTCTTTTAACACTCTTTTGGTCTGGTCTCTGCACGATGTGTCGCATGTCAATCATTTCTTTCATTCATCCATCCCAGCTCTCCTTCCTTTTCTCCCTGCACTCGTCTAATAGCCTCCATGGATCTACATGTATTAGGGTTGGTCTAAGAGTACATGCATCAGACCCATTCTATGCTGTAAGATCTATTTACTAGACAAGTGCAGAATCAAAAAAGGGTGGAAAATTGGGACACAGGGCCAATTTTCATGACAAAATGCACCAAAGTCCATCTAATCAGTGTATGGAGATAATGGAGTCCATTTTAAGCAATGCAGCTCAGAGTTCTTGATAAAATAAATTATTACAAGACCATGATTGTACCTGTGACCCTGCAGGATCAGACGCCCTTCCCTCTAAAGTCATATTTTACTTAGTTTAAAGCTACACAAGGCTAAAATAATTCCCCGGACTATATGCCATAAAATAAGTTATCTCAGGTATGGACACTTCTCCACCTACAGTACAGGAAGAGTTGTCCCAAGTTGTCTTTGAGAGAATGAAAAAAAACAGAGAATCATCTTTACAATTTGAGATGGATTGTATGCTTGACGTTGCGTGATCAGTTAAGACGCACAGCTGTTCATTTTCACAGCTGTTCCTACGGTGTATAGGCTTTGTGCCTTAGATTAGCGGTGCTTGAACATGATGCGTCGTTTTCGCAGAACCGCGGGGCTTCTCATTCGTTCTCATCGGCCACTCCATCACCTGATGTCTCGGTTGGCGAGACAACTTTCAGGATCTTGATATCCTCCGTCCTCTTTTTCTTTTTGATTATTTTGGAACCGTACTTCAGCAGTTAGATATCCCATCAAAAGCGTCATGGAGAACACAAGAGCGCACAAGAACACAAATTGAGAAAGTCCCAGAACTGTCTCGTAAACAGCGTGAGCAGCGCTCTGTCCAAAGAAACCTGGACTCACCAACGTTAGATCGTTATCCTTGCGTCCCTTTGGTATCCGTTTGGTAAAGTCACGTGATATTACATGATTTCTGCGTATTGAAGTTGCACGTTTTTGGACTTCAAAAGCAGGAATAGTTACCTCTCCATGCTATTTGGAGCCACCAATGTGCAAAGTTGCCTGCTGTAGCTTTAAATTAACCACACTAGAGGGAATAGCGCAAGACTGATCTTAGCTCATTGTTTTCAATGACCCATCTTCAGTTTTGTTACGTTGCCATTTTTTTTTTCTTCCAAAAATTCAAAATTTTGTTTCGGATATTGATTTGCGCATCCCATCCACGCATGTCTGCATCCATGTCACCAGCTCATTGGTTGGTTTTTAGTCGTGATGCCATGACTGTGTGTCCACTGTGAGTGGTTGGGAACATGAATCACTGTGTGAACAGTATGGATGTGCAAATCACCGTGTCTCTCCCCTAACCGCTGTTTGTGTATCTTCAGTTACATTGTATTTGTACATTGTGATTGTTGCACTCAAGCCATAGGGTGTGTATCTGAATGAAGGCAGGCTTAGTGGATGATGAAGTAGCCCCGTCCTAGGAGCTCTTATCGCCTGTATAGGAAATATCTTTCACCTTTATCAGCCATGACAAGTCAATCAGCCACATATGGCTTCCACAGATTGATGAGCTGGCTGTTGGCAGTTTAGATTGTGTGGAGTCAAGCAGACATGAGGTCACTGACAAGGGAATGACTGTGTCGTATGCTGTCTGTCTGCTGTATGTCTGCTGTCTGTCTGTCTGCTGTCTGTCTGCCCTAGAATATGAATGCATGTAGATCTGCTCCCTACCAAGGAAACATTGCTCCACAAACTCCTTAAAGGATACGTTCACCCAAAAATTAAGATTCATTCATTATCTGCTCACCTCCATGCTGATGGAAGGACGGGTGATGTTTTTTTTAGTCCACAAAACACACAACAGAAAAAAGAAAATGACTCACCTGGCGTAAACCCAGATACCCCCGATATGCCAAATTGACTTGAAAAGACGTCACTTACACCCTGTTTTTAGCTGAAATCTGCACTTAGCCACATATTGCTGTGAGAGCTGTTACCCTCTACAGTGACGATTCCAGCTAAAAAGAGGGTCTATATGACGTCTTTTCAAGTCAACTTGGCATCTCAGCGCTTCTACACTTGGGTTATGCCAGGTGAGCAGTATGGAGGCATTTTATTTACTTATTTAGTTAGTTATTTTTGTAATCTTTTTTTACGTTTGAAAGTTGGTCACCATCCACTTCAATTGTTTAGGAGAATGCTGCAACGGTGTTTTGCCGTGAAACTCCACAAATGTTTTGTGGACTAAAAAACGAAGAAGAATGGGGGTGAGTAGATAATGACAGAATTTTTATTTTTGGGTGAACATGATTGGAGTTGGGTCACAGTTTGGCCCGTTGGTCTTCTTACCCCAATAGGTGATGAGCGGATCGGCACCAAAATAATCTCCGTGGCCCGGTAGATAGTTCTGTCCAATGCGCATGCTCACTCACACGCTTTAGCAGATGAAGTAATCCTAGGCGATGCATTTTGGAGCTCCCCTTAGATGCTGTCCACTGTTGATGATGTCATAATCCCAGGCTGATCTATGATTGGTCACAGTGTGTGTTAGTAGTAGTGCAGTAGTAGTGGAGCTGTGAGGCAGATGATACTGTGACATCCTGTAACATCTGACTGTTTTACAGCCTCTAGAACATCCTGGCAGGATGGAGAGGACGGCAAGGTGGGTCTACGGTGTGCGTGTGTGTGTGTGTGTGTGTGTGTGTGTGTGTGTGTGTGTGCGCGCGCCCGTGTGCGTGTGTGTGTATGTATGTGCGTCAGGGCTGGGTATCGTTTAAAAAATTACGATACCAGTAATACCAATACCAGTACCCTTAAAGTGATACGATACCGATACATTCAATAGATGTTTTTTCTACAGGCTAGTATAGCCATACTTTTGAACCTTTCGCTGGCATCTCGGCGCGCTGAACTGCCAACTGTTGCATTAAATCGAACAACGGTGATTGGCTGCGAGTAAAACCATACAAATAGTATTTTTCTTCTAAATCTGTTGACAAAAAGGATGGAATGCAGGTATTTGGAGATAGTTTGGAGAATTTTCGATACTACTTGGGTTGTTACCGTTTACTAGTACCGATACCCAGCCCTAGCGTGTGTCCATGTGTGCTTATGTTTCTGCACACGTCACTCTTTTTCTCCATATCTGCCTTTTTCCATCACTGTTTCTCAAACTGTACAGATGCATCCTTTCATTCTAATTCACTAACTCATATGTTCCATCATTCATCCTTCTTTCCATCCTTTGCATCCCTCTCTCTCTCCCTCTCTATCTCTCTCTCTCTCTCTCTCTCTCTCTCTCGCTCTCTCTCTCTCTCTCTCCCTCCATAGAGGACCAGTTGGATGATCTTGAAGAACGAGATCGACGGACAGACGGGTCCAGAAGACCTGGATCCCCGCAAGTCAACCTGCAGCCTGCCCACCGACACCTCCCAGCCCAGTGAGTAGCCAATCACAAGCTCAGCCTGGCCTGATGCACTATGACTGGTGATTTCCGGCTTGTCCGTTAATATTTAAAGGAATTTAATCAGCCAATGAGAATTCAGGATTGGGGCTTTCCATTTTATAGAATGTTTTTCTATTTAATGCAGATTAATTTGAATAAATGTGTTTTTTCTTGGCAGATTTCCCCTACAATAAGTCAGCTTCCTTACCCGGCTATGGAAGGAACGGCATCTACAAGGTGAGCTTCCATGTTTGTATACCTTCACAACACGTAGTACAGTCTTAAGTAAGCGGCTCCCAACCTTTTCTGACTCAGGGCCCACTTGAAAATTTCAAAAATGTTTGCCGCCCACATCCGACTGTAAACCGTATGCGTTCTTCTCACAGCACTTTTTATAAAAGGTGATGTCCCATGCATCAGTTAATCAGAAACTAAAGGTGAAGGGCTGTCTGCAATAGGCTAATTAACAAATCATGTATTACAAATTAAATAATGTATCATGCAACAATGCATTTTCAGACATAATAATAATGTCGTAGTTGATGACGTAACTGGCCGATCAGGGCCGCCGCTGGGAAAACAGTAATGGCGTCTCCCGCAACGAGCAGTAACATTATTAGAGTAAACACGTAAGTGCAGTTATTGCAGAAATAGACTCGATAACAACAATTAAACAATTAGAACTAGAGCGGAGTTTCTCTGAGTTTTCGCCGTTCCTCCGACTGGATTTGGATTAGATTTGGGGACACTGATTGGCTGAAGGAGTTGTCTGTCAAGGCAAGTATTCTCGCCCACTGAAATCGATGTGGGTAGCTTTAGAGTGAAACAGAATGTGAGGTCATGTGATCAGGGTGGTTTTTAGCAGGCTACCTTAACCCCAGTTCTGATCCCAAACTAGAGGAGGAGGACTTTCCTCATCTTCCTCATCTACTCCACCTCATCCACATTTGGTGCATGCGCGTTGCGCGAGCGGACACATATAGAACATACAGACACAGCTGCACGCACACACAAACACACACACAAACACACGCACGCACACACACACACACACACGCACGCACGCACACGCACACACACACACACACACACACACACACTCACACACGCACACACAAACACTTGGTCGTCCCTCTTGGCTCCAGGCTGTGTGTATTTCCACCTAGACACACATGACACAATACCCTAGGCGTAATTACAGCTAGCTTTAGCCAGCGCTTTAGTCTCCTTTGTTCTTTTGTCTGATTCTGGCCGGGCAGAATAAAGGTTGGCCTCCTAAAGCCTTGGCAGGGGTGCGCTTGATTTGTGTTGTTGGCCGTCCTGAGAGTTGTGGAGCGTGCGCTGAGGTACTGGAAAGTGACTCGTTAAGGGCAGCGAGGTGTGCCTGTACGTTGCCACAGTGAGGGGGAATAAGCCAAGCGTGCATACAGATTACACTGCCTTTAAATCAGTCTCTCCGGGCTTTGCTGGGTCATTAGAGAAGATGCTGGAGTGTATTGTTGAAGATCACTAGGTGGTGCTGTTTCTCTGCTATTTGTCGCCCAAGTATCTCTACTGAATAGTCTAAATCAGTGGTTCTCAACGTGGGCTCAGGAGCATCACTCCACACAGTTTATTGATTCATTTATTCTGTCATCTAAAGATGCGGTATTACCGTGTTTGTTGATGGATGGAGGACAGATAGACAAAACAGAAGCAAATGAAAGCACATATTTAAATAAAGATACAATCAAATTGTGTGTTTTTATTTATGCAAACAACCAATATAGATGGCAATAAGAAAGGAAAAGGATAACATTTCGCATTTTGGACTGTTTACACTGACTTCAAGACGGTTGAAATTATTTTCCGGGATGGTTCCGGCGCAGCGATGTAATCATTGACAGTAAATGTAACTCTACTACTGCTGTTTATTTTGGTGAAAGTAATGCAAAGGTAGCGTAATAAGTAACAAGTTACTCTACACAGACAGTAATATTGTAAAGTAACTTATTACTTACAAACGAAAGTATCTAGTAATATGTAGTATATTACAATTTGAAAGTAACTTGCCCACAACACTGCTATTATTAGTGTGTGTGTGTGTGTGGGACGTTACGTACTGTAGCCTACTTCCTCTTGGTCACCCCGAAAGAATGTGAACAAACGACGGACAAGAGGAGCGAGCGGTGACTAAAAGGTGTTCAGTTGAACCCAGGCTTGAGATAGACCAGGGCACTGTAAGATATGGCCACTAAACGTGTGTGTGCGCGTGTGCATGTGTGTGTTCCCCCAGGCTGCGGAGATGGCTGAAGACGATGTAGACCCAGACTCCCACAGCTGGGGAGGCATGAGAGGTGAGAATGGAAATGAATTAATTTAAAACTGAGCCTGAGTTACAGCCTCTGTAAGGCACTAGCATAAACCCATCAAGATGTATGACCGATATTGAGAAACCGCCACTTGATATGACTGAAACTGGGAGATTTACAAGAGAAATGACCAACTGGAACCACAGCGGGAGAAAGGGTTAAAAACAGGGAGACTCCGGTGAAAGTCAATCGGGAGTGTTGGCAGGTACACTATGCACCCAAGTGCCTAAATTGTAAAATGTAAGTGCAGATCTAAGATCAGCGACAATCCCCTCGTTAAACTGTGAAGCATTGCAACTCTGGCTGCAGATCAGTAACTAGAGGTAACGGCGTAGAGGAATGATGTCATCTTTCCAGCTGCAGAATTATTTGTGTGTGTGTGTGTGCGTGTGTGTGTGTGTGTGTGTGTGCGTGTGCGTGCATGCACGCGTGTGTATGTGTGTGTGTGTGTGTGTGTGTATGTGTGTGTGTGTGTGTGTGTGTGTGTGTGTGTGTGTGTGGATGCGTGTGTGTGTGTGTGTGTGTGTGTGTGTGTGTGTGTGTGTGCGTGCATGCGCGTGTGTGTGTGTGTGTGTGTGTGTGTGAGGCCCGAGGCTCTGTATTTCCTCGGTTGTTTGGAATTCAGGCCAACTCAGCAACAGTTCCTAACGCCTTTGACGGCGTGCTCTGAAACCAAATCTCTGCGAGGATAACCACTTATTTTGTTCACCACTATTTAGCTGTAATTTATTTCCATGCTCTATTATGGTGGTTTTCATAATGGCTCTGCTATTGGCTAACACCTCATTGTTCCACCAGATTAACTCTCTCTCTCTCTCTCTCTCTCCCCCTCTTCTTGTCCTCTCTTTGCAGAATACAAGGTAAGATGACCCACACTTGCTAATACTTTGTACAAACGCACTTTAATATTGTTGGCAGCTTTGCTCGGACATCAGCTTATAATTGTGTTGTGCGTGCGTGTTCCAGGCCTACCCCTATGAAATGCTGGCAGTGACGCACAGAGTGAGAGTGAAGCTTCCCAGAGATGTCGATCGCACCAGACTGGAGGTGAGCTCTCTCTCTCTCTCTCTCTCTCTGTCTCTCTGTCTCTCTCTCTTACTCTGTCTCTCTCTCTCTTACTCTGTCTCTCTCGGCTCTTTCACACACAGATCGCGCAAAAATTGCAGTTTAGGAGTCCCGCAAACACCGCACTCTCGCCACAAAAATTGCTTTCACACTGTTAGGATGACGTCATCATTCCTACTTTGACGTCGTCATTCCTACTATGATGTCATCAATCACTGATGATGTCATGATTCATAAGCGTCTTTCATGCCTTTCGCTGGTGATGTCATAACACAGGTGATGTCATATTCACATCTATAAGGGCCTGTTCCTGCAGGTCCTCGCTAGTGATTCATAAATCTAGATTCACGTCAAGGATCATACCAATCTCTGCAACGTCTGCAACCTGCAACTCCTGCAACCAGCAATCCCTGCAATCTCTGCGACCGTTCCCAAACCTCGAACTGTGCAGCCCCAGCCATTAAGTCCCACAACACCCCAGCTTCATCAACTACCCGCGAATAGATCCACACGTCTAACACCGATCCTGACAGTATGAATCACTCAGAAATGGATTTAGCGGATAGATTTCCACCGATCAAGGAGGAAGACCCTTGGTGGGTGCGAGACCTGCCTTCGGCCACCCGACAGGGGTTTGAAACAATACTTGAGCTGATTGCTCAAGCTGCTTCTAGCTCTGCCCAGCAGGAAAGAGTAATCCAGGCTCTGGCTTCCGAAGCCGCTGATCGGCACGCCCTCTTGATTGGCCGGCTAGATCGTCTCGAAGGGCTAGGCCCCCAGGGTGTCTTTCCGCAGCCTCTGCGAGACCTCGCACTTGAGCCAAGACGCCTGATTGCCCACCAGGAAAAAGCAATCCAGGCTCTGGCTTCCGAAGCCGCTGATCGGCACGCCCTCTTGATTGGCCGGCTAGATCGTCTCGACGGGCTAGGCCCCCAGGGTGCCATTCCGCAGCCTTCTGCCCCTCCTGCCCCAGCTTTCGAGCGCACCGCCGTTCCGGAGGTTTCCAGACCTGCTACTCCCCCGTCCACAGCGGCCGTTGCTTCTAGCTCTGCCTCTCGGCCGCCCCCAGCTGCTAAGGGCATATTCTGGGGGGGAGTTCGCGTCATTCCAGAGCAGGGGCACCCACATTTGAGTCCCTGCAGCCATCTGTACCGTGATCTGACCGGCAGGGTTCGCATCACACCAGAGGAGAGGCAGCGCCGTTTGGACACCCGGAGCTGCCTGTACTGTGGTCGAGCCGGGCATTACCTCTCCTCCTGCTCCCGGCGTCCAGTAAGTGGTCCCACCGCTCGCCGGCCCGTGGTACTCTCAGTGGATCAAGACTCTACGTGTCCAGCCGAAGAATCTGTACGGTTGGGTAGCGTTCCCTGCAGGACCCAGGAGTGGCAGTGTGTCTCCAAGAGGGTTAACGAGTTGGAGAGGACTGTCGATCGTCTCATTGGGAAGTTCAATCGCTGCCTGCAGATCGGCTCCGTCCCCCCGCAGGGGGCCTCCGAGTCTGCTGGCCCTGAGGCACAACCTGAGGCACAACCTGTGGACCTGCCCCTCGCCGAGTCTGAACCCGTACCTGAGGCACAACCTGTGGACCTTCCCCTCGCCGAGTCTGAACCCGTACCCCAGCAGCAGCCAATTCCTGTCCCTGACCAACACGTAGGTTCCAGCCTCATGCTGGGAGGCTCCCGTAGTGTCGTCAGCCCTCGGTCAAGAGCAAGAAGAAATAAGAGGCGTTTAAAGGAGGAGACGGTGGGTGACCTCCCCAAACTACAGGTCGGGAGGGCAGGCCTCGCTGTGTCAGATCCCCCTGCGGCTCTGCCTTCGGAGACGGCGGCATTTGACCCTTTTGATGGTCTCCAGCCTCCCGTGTTTGGATCGTGCCCCGGGGGATGGCCGGCCCCAGAGGATCCACCGGACCCGGTGGAAGTTCTATCTACGTATCGGTCCATCTATGGCTTCGATATCCTGTATTAGGGAGGAGCACCTCCACTGTCCTACACCCCCTTTGGGGTCTGACCACCTGCATCTAACCACCTGCTGAAGAGCACCTCACTCTCTTACACCCCCTTTGGGGCCTAACCACCTGCGTCTAACCACCTGCGGAAGAGCACCTCCACCAGAACCTACGGATTTTTGTCTCCCAGATGCCATCCTTGATGGTCCCATTGGACGCCAGGTGACGTCCGTTGAGGGGAGGGTACTGTTAGGATGACGTCATCATTCCTACTTTGACGTCGTCATTCCTACTATGATGTCATCAATCACTGATGATGTCATGATTCATAAGCGTCTTTCATGCCTTTCGCTGGTGATGTCATAACACAGGTGATGTCATATTCACATCTATAAGGGCCTGTTCCTGCAGGTCCTCGCTAGTGATTCATAAATCTAGATTCACGTCAAGGATCATACCAATCTCTGCAACGTCTGCAACCTGCAACTCCTGCAACCAGCAATCCCTGCAATCTCTGCGACCGTTCCCAAACCTCGAACTGTGCAGCCCCAGCCATCAAGTCCCACAACACCCCAGCTTCATCAACTACCCGCGAATAGATCCACATGTCTAACACCGATCCTGACACACACAGAGCCAAGCAGCAGGGCCACATTCCCGTGCTGCAGTGTACTTTCAAGTGAAATCCCCTGCTCCCGGATTGAAAGGCGACCGCCCGCATATCAAACAGCTGCAGTCTGCATAACGTTCGTCGGGGGAATAGTATAGGCTATAAATGCACATGACTACTTAACGTTAGTAGTTTTTGTAAGGGAATGCACAGAGCTGATTTTGAGAGGGAATATCCTCAGACCAACTCGCCACAGACAGCTATAGCCCTCTGAAGCTTATTATTATATCCGTTAATTTTACCTACTAATGTCAACATCATTTGAGCATAAAACCTAACCGCACGGAGCATTCCTCCTGGCGTCCCTGCAGTCATGATTGTATAGGCTACTTTTTTTACTTTCACTCCTGCACTTTCTTGATACATGAGGTGATTTCCCCTGTAATTTTTTTATGAATGAGCTGACCATTCGCACCTTTTCCGGCTCGCTGCGACGACGCTTTCAAATGGAGGCGGGTTGCCAGGTAACCCAGCGCTGTTACTACCTACCGTCGCGGGACAAAAGGCGTAAAACAATTGTCCACCAAAGCGCGTTCACGACTTTCACATCGGAGGCGCGAATCCTATTTTCCGTGCATTTTTCGGCTTTCAAGGCCGGTGTGAAAGAGCCTTCTCTCTCTCTCTTACTCTTATGCACCATTGATGAGGAGGAGCTCTGTTTTGGACATTATGTTGCTAGCGTGATTTGTGTGGTTCTTATGATGTGTGTTTAAAGTGATTGTGTAAATAAAGGGTTTTGAAAAAAAGTATCTTACTCACTCACTCTCACTAGCTCTCTCTCTCTCTCACTCTCTCTATTGCTCTCTCTCTCACATTCTCTATTTCTCTCTCTATCACTCTCTCTTTCTCAAGGTAAAGGTAAAGTCCCACTGATTGTCACACAATGTGTGAAATTTGTTATCCGCATTTGACCCATCCCCTGGGGGAGCGGTGAGCGGCAGCAGCGCCGCGCTCGGGAATCATATGGTGATCTAACCCCCCAATTCCAACCCTTTGATGCTGAGTGCCAAGCAGGGAGGCAAATGGGTCCCATTTTTATAGTCTTTGGTATGACTCGGCCGGGGATCGAACTCACGACCTCCCAGTCTCAGGGCGGACACTCAGACCACAAGGCCACTGAGTCACTGGTCACTCATGCTCTCTATTGCTCTCTCTCTATCACTCTCTCTCACTCTATCGCTCTCTGTCTCTCACTCTTGTCCACTCTCTTAATTCCCTTGATCCCTTCTTCTCCTTCTATCATGTATCCCAGTTATCTGCGGCTCCTTAAAAAAGACTAAAAAAGTCATAAATTATTTAAATACGATTTAAAATGTCTTAAAGCTGCAGCTTCGCACGTTTGGCGGCCCCACCTGGCAATGTTGGAAAACTGCACACAGTGCACTCATTACAGACCTGGTTGGTCAGTGATGCTTCATAACAAAGATACCAAAGGGATGAGAGTGTAACAGATTGGATGTTAGTGAGTGTAGCTTTCTCTGGGGGGGAAGTGCTGCTCACTGCTGTTTATGAGACACCACCATCCAGCCAGGCCTGAACGGTGCTGCGGTGCCATGGCAGAGTGGACCCATCATGGACTTCACGTCCCTAAGCAAACCATTTCCGGTGGTCCTTTTTCTTATACTGTTTGTTTATAGCTTCAGAACTTTCATTGGCTAAGTTGAAGCTATGTCTGTCCGCTTTGACAGGTTTTTGTTTCTTTATTTTTGTTTGTGAAATTGGAATTCAGTTCAGGTCACATTTCCACCGTCCTTCCATCTTCTAAGGCTGGATGGAGTCTCCAGTCTGTCCACCCTGTGGTTTAGTCGTGCGGTGTGTCACCCCGATCCTCCTCCGGGCCTGTCAACAAGATCCATGAACCTTTTTCCACATTCTTCCCCTCTTTCAAGCATGTAAACCTTCAGTAACTCTGCTACAAACTCTCTATGAACCCTCCATCCTGGGAATGTCGTCCCAACAGGAGTCGGACCGTCGGAATATCGAGGTGTTGCTGACGCAGGAGATACCCTCTGTGGTCGGGGAACACCACACTGGAGTTTGCCTGGTCATGAGTTATGAATTGTGTTCCAGCCTTGTTATTCCCACCGCTGTTTGGTCCTTTTGACCCGACAGTGTTTTGGGTTTGCAGTCTGGAAATGGTGGAAAGTAAACACCGGGAAACAAATGGGACTCAAACCTGCTTGGTAGAAGTGGGATTCGTGCCTCGTCTTCTTCCATTTGGAGACTAAAACGCTCGCTCCCGGGAGGCAGCTAGTATGGAGTACCGCAGCGATGATGAATTTTTGTAGGTTTTATCCAGAAATCGCCGCCATTTGGTTCTTCAGTGGAAAAGTCTATGGGGTTTTAGAATGCGGATTTGACTTATATGCATAAAATAAGGTCTGTGGTTAACAAAGGTTTATGGGAACGCGAATTTGGGTTCAGCATGATAGTCTTAACAACCGTGAATAAGCGAAACCCCCATGTTAAATCCCCATAGACTTTTCCACTGAAGAACCCAGTAGTATTCTTTCATTCCTGCGGCTCTCTATACTTCACCCCTTGCACCCTGTTTTTTGCCTTAATTCCACTTAAGTCGCTTTAAGTCAAAAAAATAAAATCATTATTTGGCTAGTCAGAATTAAATCGTAAATAGTAGAATTAAATAGTAGATATCTGAAACTGGAATTACAGTCATAATTCTGAATTGACAAATGTGATGTCATTTGTCCTAGGGAGAATGTCATTGTGAATATCTGAAATGTTCTTTTTGACTAGGAAGAATTTAATTACTGATATCTGCAGTATATACTGTATATATCAGACTAGCTATGAAAGCTTTTGAAACGACTTGTCATTCACTGATCCCTATAGTTCCAGACTTGTCAAGAGTCCCTGTGGAACTCTCTTACTGTATGTTTCCATGAACACACACTTGGCTGTCAGGTGGACTGGCTAGCCCATAAGATTCACATGATGTGTGACACGTTTTTAGCTCACCCTTTGACTTGACAATTTGACACTTCTGGACATGATTTGAGTTCACACGTTGACAAGTCGCCTCAAGTCATGACCGGTGGAGTGTGAGAGTAATTAGCCGGTGTGTGTGTGTGTGTGTGTGTGCGTGTGTGTGTGTGCGTGTGCGTGTGCGTGTGCGTGTGTGTATGTGGTTTAATGTTAAATTGCCGTAACTTTTTCGTTGCCTCTGTGGTTGCCAGTTGCCTTTACTACCAATGAGGAGCGTCGAGTTGCTGCTCTCCCACCTTCAGGAATGTCATTAGTCGATGGTTTGAGGGCAGCGTTTAAAGACGGTCTAAATGCGGTTTCAGAGGCGTTTTACACCCTGACAGAAAGAACATTATGGAGTGAAACGCTGATTGCCTTGTCATTTCTGTGACATTTTAAAACCATCAAAATGGCTTTCAAAACCCATAAAGCTAGAATGGGTATCTGGAATATAGCTCCCAATATTTTATTGACTACAAAAAGCAGTGGTTCCAACCCAACAGTGTCTTCATCAGGAAAGTGACTCGCATGACAGGTAGAAGAGTATAGCAGTAAGCTAATGACATCACATCCTGTCAGTCAATTACAGTAAGCAGCCTACAGCTCTATCTATACCTGCCAACACGTTACAGTAAGCAGCCTACAGCTCTATCTATACCTGCCAACACGTTACAGTAAGCAGCCTACAGCTCTATCTATACCTGCCAACACGTTACAGTAAGCAGCCTACAGCTCTATCTATACCTGCCAACACGTTACAGTAAGCAGCCTACAGCTCTATCTATACCTGCCAACACGTTACAGTAAGCAGCCTACAGCTCTATCTATACCTGCCAACACGTTACAGTAAGCAGCCTACAGCTCTATCTATACCTGCCAACACGTTACAGTAAGCAGCCTACAGCTCTATCTATACCTGCCAACACGTTACAGTAAGCAGCCTACAGCTCTATCTATACCTGCCAACACGTTACAGTAAGCAGCCTACAGCTCTATCTATACCTGCCAACACGTTACAGTAAGCAGCCTACAGCTCTATCTATACCTGCCAACACGTTACAGTAAGCAGCCTACAGCTCTATCTATACCTGCCAACACGTTACAGTAAGCAGCCTGCAGCTCTATCTATACCTGCCAACACATTACAGTAAGCAGCCTACAGCTCTATCTATACCTGCCAACACGTTACAGTAAGCAGCCTACAGCTCTATCTATAACTGCCAACACGTTACAGTAAGCAGCCTACAGCTCTATCTATACCTGCCAACACGTTACAGTAAGCAGCCTGCAGCTCTATCTATACCTGCCAACACGTTACAGTAAGCAGCCTACAGCTCTATCTATACCTGCCAACACGTTACAGTAAGCAGCCTACAGCTCTATCTATACCTGCCAACACGTTACAGTAAGCAGCCTACAGCTCTATCTATACCTGCCAACACGTTACAGTAAGCAGCCTACAGCTCTATCTATACCTGCCAACACGTTACAGTAAGCAGCCTACAGCTCTATCTATACCTGCCAACACGTTACAGTAAGCAGCCTATAGCTCTATCTATACCTGCCAACACGTTACAGTAAGCAGCCTACAGCTCTATCTATACCTGCCAACACGTTACAGTAAGCAGCCTACAGCTCTATCTATACCTGCCAACACGTTACAGTAAGCAGCCTACAGCTCTATCTATACCTGCCAACACGTTACAGTAAGCAGCCTACAGCTCTATCTATACCTGCCAACACGTTACAGTAAGCAGCCTACAGCTCTATCTATACCTGCCAACACGTTACAGTAAGCAGCCTACAGCTCTATCTATACCTGCCAACACGTTACAGTAAGCAGCCTACAGCTCTATCTATACCTGCCAACACGTTACAGTAAGCAGCCTACAGCTCTATCTATACCTGCCAACACGTTACAGTAAGCAGCCTACAGCTCTATCTATACCTGCCAACACGTTACAGTAAGCAGCCTACAGCTCTATCTATACCTGCCAACACGTTACAGTAAGCAGCCTACAGCTCTATCTATACCTGCCAACACGTTACAGTAAGCAGCCTATAGCTCTATCTATACCTGCCAACACGTTACAGTAAGCAGCCTACAGCTCTATCTATACCTGCCAACACGTTACAGTAAGCAGCCTACAGCTCTATCTATACCTGCCAACACGTTACAGTAAGCAGCCTACAGCTCTATCTATACCTGCCAACACGTTACAGTAAGCAGCCTACAGCTCTATCTATACCTGCCAACACGTTACAGTAAGCAGCCTACAGCTCTATCTATACCTGCCAACACGTTACAGTAAGCAGCCTACAGCTCTATCTATACCTGCCAACACGTTACAGTAAGCAGCCTACAGCTCTATCTATACCTGCCAACACGTTACAGTAAGCAGCCTACAGCTCTATCTATACCTGCCAACACGTTACAGTAAGCAGCCTACAGCTCTATCTATACCTGCCAACACGTTACAGTAAGCAGCCTACAGCTCTATCTATAACTGCCAACACGTTACAGTAAGCAGCCTACAGCCCTATCTATACCTGCCAACACGTTACAGTAAGCAGCCTACAGCTCTATCTATACCTGCCAACACGTTACAGTAAGCAGCCTACAGCTCTATCTATACCTGCCAACACGTTACAGTAAGCAGCCTACAGCTCTATCTATACCTGCCAACACGTTACAGTAAGCAGCCTACAGCTCTATCTATACCTGCCAACACGTTACAGTAAGCAGCCTACAGCTCTATCTATACCTGCCAACACGTTACAGTAAGCAGCCTACAGCTCTATCTATACCTGCCAACACGTTACAGTAAGCAGCCTACAGCTCTATCTATACCTGCCAACACGTTACAGTAAGCAGCCTACAGCTCTATCTATACCTGCCAACACGTTACAGTAAGCAGCCTACAGCTCTATCTATACCTGCCAACACGTTACAGTAAGCAGCCTACAGCTCTATCTATACCTGCCAACACGTTACAGTAAGCAGCCTACAGCTCTATCTATACCTGCCAACACGTTACAGTAAGCAGCCTACAGCTCTATCTATACCTGCCAACACGTTACAGTAAGCAGCCTACAGCTCTATCTATACCTGCCAACACGTTACAGTAAGCAGCCTACAGCTCTATCTATACCTGCCAACACGTTACAGTAAGCAGCCTACAGCTCTATCTATACCTGCCAACACGTTACAGTAAGCAGCCTACTCTATACCTGCCAACACGTTACAGTAAGCAGCCTACAGCTCTATCTATACCTGCCAACACGTTACAGTAAGCAGCCTACAGCTCTATCTATACCTGCCAACACGTTACAGTAAGCAGTCTACAGCTCTATCTATACCTGCCAACACGTTACAGTAAGCAGCCTACAGCTCTATCTATACCTGCCAACACGTTACAGTAAGCAGTCTACAGCTCTATCTATACCTGCCAACACGTTACAGTAAGCAGCCTACAGCTCTATCTATACCTGCCAACACGTTACAGTAAGCAGCCTACAGCTCTATCTATACCTGCCAACACGTTACAGTAAGCAGCCTACAGCTCTATCTATACCTGCCAACACGTTACAGTAAGCAGCCTGCAGCTCTATCTATACCTGCCAACACGTTACAGTAAGCAGCCTGCAGCTCTATCTATACCTGCCAACACGTTACAGTAAGCAGCCTACAGCTCTATCTATACCTGCCAACACGTTACAGTAAGCAGCCTACAGCTCTATCTATACCTGCCAACACGTTACAGTAAGCAGCCTACAGCTCTATCTATACCTGCCAACACGTTACAGTAAGCAGCCTACAGCTCTATCTATACCTGCCAACACGTTACAGTAAGCAGCCTACAGCTCTATCTATACCTGCCAACACGCCGATTTTTGCAGGAGTGCCCCTTTTTTTAACCCTTTCTCCCGCTGAGCTCCCAATGAGTCATTTCTCCTGTTAATTTCATATTGATACAAATCAAGCGGCTCTAGGGGCCTGAGTTTTAAAGGCAGAGTGACGTATCATATGAAACTAGATGACCTAAGAAGGCATCCATTGGTACATGTCATGC
>NC_139628.1:46090370-46132870 GCF_964638095.1 Poromitra crassiceps | reverse complement strand
TTAAGAGAGGCACTGCAGATCCCCATCGCAGACGTAGAGAGGGTTTACGATTCTACAAAGGTGTCAACCACAGAGCATGAGAGTGACATGCACTCACATCAACAAAACATACAGTAACAAAAAGTGAGATTATTTTTATAAGCTATTTTTGACTTCTGGAAAGGATGACCGAAGCGATCGTGAGATGCTGAGAGAAATCATGATTTTGTTACACAACAGATTTTCAAAAGCCCACGCTGACTTTGTTAAATGAACACTCAGCCGATCTTCAACCAGCTTTGTATCATCGTTACATCATCAGTCGTTTAGTTTGACAGTTCTTGAGAGTTGATTTGAGTTAAGTTGTCGAGCAATGATGTCGTACATGCACAAATGACATCACTGGTCCACAACTTAACTCAAATCACTCTCAATAACTGTCAAACTAAGAGTGCTTTCTCACTGGGAACGATTGCTTTCGTTCCGTTCCGTTCCGCACCCGGGAACGATTGCCCTCCCCTCCCCTCTCCCCCGCTGGTCAGCTTTCACATTACAACATTTCTTGCGCGCTCGGAAACGGAACAGAGTGCACTTGCGTCATCAACTATGCCTGGAGTTTGTCCTCGCCCGTGTGTTGTCTATGTGGTTTGGAACGGTTGGCTTTCACACTCGCAAGTGTTCCCTGCCCGGGGCACGCCAAAGCGCTCCCCAGACCACCTTTTCAAGTGGATCCTGTCACGGTTCCGTGTTGCGCGCCCGGCCGCGGAACGGAACGCAGCGTTCACACTCCGAAACTGGGGTCAATTTGGGCACGTGTGTGCTCGGGAACGGTACGTGGGCGCCAGTGTGAAAGCACCCTAAATTAATGCCTGCAAAACTGTTTACAGTTTTCTGATATACAGTACCACTGATTTTGTAATGATACAAAGCTGGTTGAAAATTGGCGGAGTGTTCCTTTTTAGCTTCATAGCCACCCATACACAGACCTGCAACAGCACTTAAGCATAACAGGTGAGGTCTTGCTTGATTTAAAACTAGATACTATAACTGTGTTATACCTTCTCAGATAGAGATTTAACTCTTTATATGTTTGTTGTTTGAAAGCCATGTTGCATAAAAAGCTACACATACTGAAGTACATCAGCTTCGCTTGTTTTCTCGACAGTAAAACCAATCACCTCCGCAACTAACATACTGTAAGTTGTATGTGAACATTATACTGGACATATACCGGATATATTTGTCTCCAAGGTTGCTATACAAGCCATGGTGTATAACTGCTTTTCGGGCATGCGTGGGAATGGGAGAATGGGGTTTGTCCAATGACCTCAGATTTAGACATGTATGAAAAAAAAAGTCAAGTCATCCATGTGGTTTCTAATTTGTTTCCAGTCAGTCTTTTGATTTGAGTGAGTGATTATTTGCTGTTTCAAATTATTAAAGAGTAACAAAACTGCGGACTCATATTTACATTCTGTCATTGGCTGATCTTTGGTGCCAGGTGATGATGTCACCACCCATTGTACCTTGAAGATGACATCACCTGCCACCAAAGATCAGCCAATAAAAGACGGCAAGTTCAATAGTATGCTTTTCACTGTTAGATGTCAGACTTAACACAGATTTGGATTTGTGGTTTTAGTTCCTCTTTAACATCAAGTGAAATGCCCAGGTCAGCAGCTTACCTTATCTTGTGTTAGATATTTATTTATTTTTTGCGATTTTAAGGGAAAGGTTTCTTGAAGTCTAGTGGCAAACATGGGGTGTAGTGTCAAATGAATGCATAGTGTCGTTGAGAAGACAAATTTTGAATAGAGAAAAAAAAACATAATATTTTGATTTTAATCTGAGTAAATGTATCAAATCAAAATGTTGGTCCTGTAAGTAACACACTAACTGTTGTCATAAACCGTCATGTCCTCTCCTGTCTTGATTTAATATCATCTGCTATTAAAGTGTTATATTCAAACAACAGAGTCACCATGGATTGGAGTGCTTCAATGAGTCAACTTTTTTTTTGTAAAAATGCTTCATGTCTAGTCTACAATATGGAATGATAGGCCTATTACATTCAGTGAAGTGTGTATACTACAATATGGATGCAGACAATATTGGAAATATTTTGGCCCATTGTGACAATATTTTCTCCCCACCTAATGTCAGAGAAGATCGTCTCTTCTGTAGTGGAATTAACACATTATTATGCCTAGGCTACTCTTAAAATAAAACTAGATATTTTTGCTCCAAACGAAAGAAAGCCCTTCTGAAGTTCAAAAAGTCTTTTCCCAGCATTTAAGTACTGTGGAGGGTGTCACCGGCCGAAGAGGAGAGAGAGGGTATACAATGGATTCAGCTGTAGAAACATTGATCTGAGTCAGAATCATAGGCCGCTGGTTGGAATATTATTTAGGAGGCCTCGAGTATATAGCCAAAACCAGCGTACTAACTTAGTTAGTCGGCCTCGAGGAAATAGCCAAAACCAGCGTATCTAACCCTGAATCAAATTGAAAATATACAGCTGATGAAGGCGTCTGAAGCCACGTTCACACCACAGGTGAATTCATCTCAAATGTGATTTCTTCCTGCACAGCCCGTCCTCACAAGGAAAACATTGGTCAATTTTGATTTGATGTTTGGAGCCACAGAGAAATATCACTTGTGATTGGTTGACAGATCTTATGATAGCTTTGCTATTGGTCAAACCCCTGGTCATGCTTGGCTAAACCCCTCCCTAATAATAATAATAATAGTGGTGGTGGTAGTAATTATTAATAATAATAATAATGCTGTGTGCTTAAATTCACATTATTGTTACACTTCAATGAATGCCATCAATATTTATTTATTGAATGGGGAAGAACATTTGCGAGGAACATCGTGAATAGTAAAGTTTTATTAAATCAAATGCAAATCAAAATACACATGTACATGTCATAAACAATTAAGATCTAAGATAAAAAAAGCATCAAAGGAGAGGAGACTGAAATATTACAAGAAAAAAAGATTTAGGTATCAGCATGTAAAGGCAGCATTAACTAATGTTAATTAATGTAAACAGGATTAGCAGTTATTGCAACAACAAAAAAGATTCATAAAAAAAAACACTTCAAAATGTCAACATGTAAACTGCAAATTGAAACAACTCCACTCAACTGCAAACTCTGAAACAAATTATTCAGCGTGTGCAGGCAGCACATGCTGCTCACACATATTGCAAAAAAAAAAAAGGATCCGTTAAAACGCTCTTCAAATATAAACTGCAAATGTAAACTCAACTCCACTCAACTGCAAACTCTGAAATAAATTCAGTGGCCAATGCTATAGCCAGGGCATCAACTGAGGCCTGAAATGTATTTTTGCCGCTTCTGGGTCATATGATCTAGGGGGCATTCTGTCAGAATCTGTGCCGGTGCGCAAGCGTCTGTGGTGTGTCGCAGTGTATTTCTGATCAGAGTCCAGCTTTGCTTGGAGTGTAGCACACAGGTTTGCGAGCTCCTGGCTGCGAAAGGAAGGCGGTCGCACAACCCAACCAGGCAGTCCATCAACTACGCCATCTTCTTCATCGGACATCATGTCTGTTGTGGCGCCTTTCCACAAGTCCATGTCATTTGCCGTTAGTACACTCCGCCTTGCTTCCAGCAACTGTGAACATCAGTACAGACAATCAGTACAACTCAACTCAAAGTGACACATACTATTGTAACAGAAAAATAATGCAAATGCAAATATGCATTTTGTTGTCAGTACTTACCCTCTTCCTTCTCTGTCGACTCTTGGCCGATGTCTTCATCGCTTCGGCCTGCCCCTCAAGGTCTGGTTGGCTGTAACGGTAACTACGACGTAGTGTTTCATAGTACGTCTTACAGGCAGCTGGAACACAATTAAATGAAAACTATTACATTAGGAGGTGTGTGTGTGTGTGTGTGTGTGTTTCAAGGACCCTTTTCCCCAAATTCAAGCACCCAACACAGCATGGATCAAGGTTAATTACTGTTACATAGAATTGAGGTAAAGCGCACAACTCCTTGTATGAACAACAGACCGGGTGCCTGGATAATAGATAACAATAAAAGAGGAGAGCTAGCACGCACGGTAGGCTACGGTAATTTGAACAAAGCCTTTTATTGGGCAGAGAAAAATAGGACGTTTCGGCGTAAAGCCTTTGTCAACAATGAGAAAGAGACACATTCAGAAATATACAAACACACATCAAAAGGCTTTGTTCAAATTAGCCTACCGTGAGTGCCGGCTAATTATTATTTTTATTATTTTTATTATTATTATTGTTGTTGTTATTGTAAGTTGTTATTATTATTACTACTATTATTATTATTATTATTATTATTATTATTATTATTATATTATTGGTAGTGTTATTGTTGTTACTATTATTATTATCATCATCATCATTGTTATTATTTGTATGTTATTAATATTATTATTACTATTATGATGATTATTTGGTTGTTACAAGGTGTCAGAGATCTATAGTTTTGAACCTCATAGGCCTATGTGGACAGCCTGGTAAACCAGCCTGTCACGTGAACTCACATTTCATTTGGTTCCCCGTGAAATGTGAGTTCACGTGACGGGCTGGTTTACCAGGCTACTATGTGGAGTGTTTGGTGAAAAAAGGTCAAATCTATAAACGTCAACGAAAATTTTGTTTGCTAAAAATATGTTATGTAGCCTATGTAAAAAATGATTAAATCGATCATTTTTCAATAGCTACATTTTGACTGGGTTGGTAAATATTCTATAAGGCCGGAATTTTGGAACGATACTGGTTGCATTGGAGAAGTGAAATTTGCAGTGACGTCAATGAGAGCCAGACGTGATCTGATCACTTATTTAGTGATCAGATTATTTAGTTATTTAGTCTATTTAATGACACTGGCATGGCACTGTTGGCTATTATTTCTTTAGGGTTTGTTTATTTTTTGTAGTCAACTAGCCTACATTCTATCTTTCGTTCTATGATTGTGCATATAGACCTACTGTATATTCAGACTCAGAGTGCAGACAGTTCCTGACATTTTGCATTGTGCAAGGACAGTCAGGTTTAATACTGCCTTCATTTCACCACTGCTGTGAAATAAATCTTTTACTTGATTTCGATTGTTTGCACTCTTGTTCAGAATCGCGCGGGACTGGGCACAGCTGTCCCGCTGGCTTTTGCTTTCTCCCCCACTCCGCTGTGGTCGATCTTCGGAGTGGGGGGGTTTTGTGTGTGTGTGTGTGTGTGTGTGTGTGCACGCGCACCTGAAAAGTATGAAACAGGCAAATAATAGACTAATGATACATGCATGCCATTTACAGTAATAATAATAATAATAATAATAATAATAATAATAATAATAATAATAATAATAATAAATTGTATTTGTATTGCACTTTTCATTTTGGACAAAATCCCAAATTGCTACAGAGTAAAAAATTAAAATTATGAAAAGAAAAAATGAAAGGAGAATAAAAAAGAAATAAAAAGATTAAAGAACATTAAAAAGAACGTAAAAAAAATCACATAAAAAGCCAAAAAACTAAGGAAAGCACACAAAACCAACAACAAAGGAACCGAAACAACATGGCTGGCACTTACAGAGAATGGCATCTCTATCCACATCTGAGTTATCTGGGCTCGCAGCTACAGATGACGCCAGAAATGAAGTCACAGCCTCATTGTTTGGCGAGTTCATCCTGTGAAAACACAATGTATATGCTTATTTAACATACTTTTAGAGAATTCCCCATTAATTTTCACCCATAGACATTTTGAAAAAATCATTGTACGGTAACCTACCCTTCCTGCGGCTTGTAGCGCCTCGGGATACCCTCTGCGTTGTGAAGACGCCGAACTGTTTCCTATAAAACATGTGAAAAGGTTAACCTGAGAATTTGATTAAAACCCTTATACCCTGCTGGTCCACCCAGCCGGTGCGAAGCAATAATCGCGTAAGTGTAATTTGGAAAATCCTGGAGCGAAAAGTGTAAGATTAAGCACAGGTTGTTTTTATGGTTTATTATGGTAATTCACGTTGAAAAAAATAGAAAAACATCGTCCTGGCACCCAGAAACTCAAATACTCCTTAAACGTCTGCTGGGGTCCACCGGCACGCCCATTGACTCCCATTAAAACCGCCTTTTTGAGACCTCCAGGAAATTCTTACAAAATTAATGTATTTAATTTTTTTCAGCGGGCATCCTGTACCAAATACCTTGAAATTTGACCTTAATATCTAACCTTCGGGTTGATTGAACATTTGGTTGAGTTACAAGGCTTCAATTCCATTGCATAGTTTTCCCATTGACTTCAATGTTAATTTTGCAAAAAAAAAAAAAAAAAAAATCGACTCCCAGCCACTTTCCCCAAAAATAATTATTTTTCTGATCTTACACCTCTCAGTTCGACTCAAGACATCAAATTTGTAGTTTCTATTGTGTTTGCCCCCCCCCGCTATTTCCCCAGCACATCACACAGCACAGCACAGCAACCAATTACATGGAGATTTACATGAAAAGTACCCTGCAGTTATCAATCATGGAAAAATGGTCATATGACCTGGGAACGCGGATTTTCCGGTGCAAACTAATTATTTGAAGCTTGGCCCTTATTTGATTCCATAGGATGAAGCTCATTTGCGTTTCTTGTGAAAACTAGCTGTAAGTCGAAAATGGGCAGTTTCATGTTTTTTTTTGTAAAACTTACCTTAGTTGAAACTACATCGTATCTCCGCGCCCGTTCGTTGTAGAGACTCATGACGAGCATTTTCGGAATCGGCATCAAAAAGTGACTCTAGATGTGTAATCTTGTCGCGATCATTGCCGTTCTAAGAGGTTTCAATGACTTCCGCGTTGAGACAGGCAAAAGCTGCGAGGCGCAGCGGGCCACAGTAACATCCGATGCCCACGAAGGAGCGCCTTGGGCGGCGGAGGCGGTCAGAGCGTCATCCATGGAGGCCAGTTCTGTGCTCCCTCACTCATGGCCTAAATGGTGTCGCTCAAGCGTGTGTTTTGAGCAGGATGTTCAACTACGCATATGAGGTGGGAGGAATGGAATCAGGAACGGATATGGATCGATAAAAAATAAGAAAATACTTACTTATAAATATAAAAAACAAGTACTAATATCAAGATCCATGAAAGTTAAAAAAATGCAAATTTGCAATTCTCAAAAGATGGAAGCTGGGATAAAGTAATTCCTCCGCCAAAAATGTCATCAATCCATAGCTATGATAATCCCACCACAGCGCCACCAGGTGGCATTCATGGGAAGGGAAAAAAATAATATTTTGTGTTTTCTACTGAAAATTTTATTGTACAGAAAATACAGTAAACTGGCATTTGAGGGGTTAAAATTCAGTGAGCATGAAATGTTGATATGAGGTATGAGAGATGAAGTTACCAATGGATAAGAATCAATAAAAAATAAAAAAATAATTAATTAAGACTATCAAAAATAAGAATTAATATCACGGTCCATGTACATGCACCAGCAGACGTTTAAGGGTTATCGGATTAGCAGGGTACAAGGGTTAAATGGTGTGCTAAAGGTTGCAATAGGTTTACAAATAATTCTTACCGCAATTTTGCTATTATGAGCACGTCTCTTCCGCCTATAATCCTCCACAGCGGATCTGGGGCCTGCTTCTGCTTCCATAACACCAATTCTCTCTGTCAAAGAGTCCAATTTCGCATCCATTCTATCAATTCTGGTCGTTAGCTGGCTATACTGGTGGCTAACCTGGCGGGAAAATCCACTAATAGCGGTCAAGATCGTCTTTAAATCCGTGTCTGTTGTGGGACTGGAAAGTGGTCGAGACGAGCGAGGAGTCTCAGGGGTCCTGGAGCCGGTGAAGGAGAGAGAACGTGCCGAGTTCATTGTTGAATTGAGTTGACGTGAGGCTTCCATCTCCTCAGCAAGGCTTTCCTCCCCTTCGTCCTCATCAGCCACATAGTCATCCTATGCAAATGTAATGACAAATGACCAAAACAATTAAATTCAAATTAAATTAAATGATCAATATAACAACATACAGCCAGACAACAGACTTTAACAGAATTTACAATGATTTATAGCTGCATTTAGACTTTTTTTTAAATGTAAAACAGGCTATTAAGCCACAGTCAGGTCAGGTAGCACCAATTGATTGAGACATTCATACTTCTTCAGGTGATCAGCCATGTGCATTAAGGTGTAAAATATGTGTAATGGTAGCTGCCTGTCGTCTGAATCACAACAATACACTTCATTGTTCACCAGTCAAATCACTGTTTTAAAATGTAAAGCAGGCTATTAAGCCAGTCTGGTCAGGTCGCAAGCAACGATGTCCATGTTTTAGTGCAATGAATGTGGTTATTTTCATTCACATTTTAGCTGTCTGACAAATGAGTGTAAAGCTGATTTTAGAAAGAAAAAATGTAAAGGGTAATTCCGTGCTTACCTCAAAATCAGAGATATTTGCCTCTTCATTGTGCGCTGCATCGGAATCGCTGGAGTCAAGGAACAGACGAATGCTTTCGTCATCTTCTGTTTCGTCTAGAAGACATGCAAAGCCACACACAGATCCATTAGTGACGCATATTAATAGACAGCCGCAGTCATGACGTGTTTCTTTCTGTAGCCACACCCGGAAGTCCGGGCTCCCCAGGAGAAAACGTCAATGGCAATCTTCACACACCTGAGTCACTTTTATGACTTTTGAAACGTAAATGTGTTTCTCTCTATAAAAAGTTTTGAGATAAAAGCATTACACCAGTGGTTATCAACTAGACTACTTTTTTCCCCCTACCATTTTGTGGATCAGTCAGTGGGAATGTGAACTGTTCTTCTGCCAGGCCATGATGAACAAAGGGCTCGTCTGCTCTTTCACCTGCAAGCACATTAAAACACATTTTTACCAACTCACTCTAGATCTGGGTACAAACCATCAGTTAACAAAAGTTTATGTGAGAGACACTATGAGAGTGGAGCAGGATAATCTTCACACACGTGAGTCACTTTTATGACTTTTGAAACGTAAATGTGTTTCTCTCTATAAAAAGTTTTGAGATAGAAGCATTACACCAGTGGTTATCAACTAGACTACTTTTTTTTTTTTTTTTTGCCTACCATTTTGTGGATCAGTCAGTGGGAATGGGAACTCTTCTGCCAGGCCATGATGAACAAAGGGCTCGTCTGCTCTTTCACAAGGAAATGCATTGAAAATGCATGCTGTAAATATAAATATGTTTTCTTTCTTTTTTTATACACTACCAGGCTAAAGTTTGGACCTGTGCACAACTATGAAATAACACACATAGAATCATGCAATGATGATGAAAGTGCTTTGTGTGTCCAAACTTTTGACTGGTACTGTATAGACTCGTCCAATTACACACAGGCTGTAACTATACAGTATAGCGTTAAATTGCTTACCGCTTGTCTCTTCGAGATCTCCAAACATCAACGGTGTATAACTGCAGCTGGTAACGTTAGGGTTTTGACTTGATGGCAACGTTACTGCATCTGAGCTAATGTTGGCCCGTTTGGATGTTCTCTCCCAGACTCCATTGCTGAAATAGCGTTTTTTATGCTCAAAATACTGCCGGTGAGAGAGTTCGTTGTCACAATGGTCACAAACGCGCCGAGGTCTTTTCTTCTTCGATTGTGAGGCTTCCATCATGCAGGTTTAAAGAGAAATGAAAATGTTCGTGTTAGAAGTTCCCGCCAGACACTTCCTGAATGCTACGTCGCTCACGTCATCACGTTAAACGGCTCATCCAATCACACGCGAAGCCTTGTTCACATGAACGATCTTCTTCTTCTTCTTCTTTCTATTTCCGGCAGTTTAAACGCAACATGGCGTATTACTGCCCTCCTCAGTTCTATACTTCAACTACTCCCACAATTGAAAAAAAAATAAAAATTGAAAAATAAATAAATAAACACTATATCCTCTGATACAACTCTGATTCATGCAGAAATTTCAGCACTGCCTCTGTGATCAGCTGGTGGTTCTTATTCTTCAGGCCAAAGAAAGATTTTAGAGAGAAAGAAGAAAGTCCTACTACTGTTAACCTCTTATAAAATATTTCCCTTTCTTTCCTATACCTTTTACATTCTAGGAAAACATGCTTCACAGTTTCAGGCTCTCCACACTCACACCGCCCATCTGGATGTTTTCCCACAATGAACAAGGTACTATTCAATCCACAATGACCAAGCCTCAGTCTACATATCTTGACCCTATCGCTCCTAGACCCATAGCCAGCCAAGTTGATTTTGACCTGAGGCTGCAGAGAGAAATAATACCTCCCCTTGGTCCCCTTTTCCCACTCAGCCTGCCACTCAGCTTCAACTCCTTTCTTGATCTTCTCTCTGAGCTCAACTCTTCCCATTGAAATACTTATTACTTCTTCCTTTTTCAGGCTCTCCTTTGCAAGGGAATCAGCTGTCTCATTTCCCTCAATCCCAGCATGCCCTGGAACCCAGCAAAACTCCACTGCACAGCCTGCCTTCTCAATCCTATATAAAACTAATAATATTTCATGAATGAGATCAGGCCGAGCTTTAGACCTACCTGCACTCACAGCCATCAGTGCAGCAGCCGAGTCAGAACATATAATCACCTGGCTTGGTCCCACTTCCTCCACCCACTACAATGCCCAGAGAATGGCAAGTAATTCTGTTACAAATACAGAGCTGCCGTCAGAGATTCTCTGTCCCTTACCGATCCCTAACTGAGGCACACACCACCCAAATCCTGCCTTCCCACTCTCTGGATCCACAGAGCCATCAGTATACACCTCCAAAGACCCTGAGGCTAAAATGAATTTCTCAATTTTTCCCCCAATCTCGCCCTTGTCTTTCTCCATCAGAAAACTAAATTTAATATCCCGGTCTGGAACTAGCCAAAATGGCACTGACAGCCAGCGAGTGTGCTCCGCAACCCTTACCTGATGTAACCTCAACTTCCTGGCCCACTGATCAACACTTGACAAAAAAGGCTTATACTTATCCCTGTCTCCTGCCCCTGAAAGTAAACACCTAGCTGGGAAGGTCAGACTGGTCCCACTTAATTTTGCCCAGTACTGTAGCCCTAACTTTATTCTCCTCAGGCTTAAGGGCATTTCCCCCATTTCCACTAATAATGCTGGAATTGGGGTGGTCTTAAAAGCTCCGCAACAGATTCTCAGAGCCTTGCACTGTAGCACATCCAGCTTTCCTAGATTTGACTTGGCAGCGAAACCGTACACAAAACAGCCATAATCAATTGCTGACCTGATCATCGCCTGATATATCAAGCACATGGTCTCCCTATCCGCCCCCCACCCACCACATGAACGATCTCGCGAGACTAGCTCATATAAACAGGATATTACATGAGAGCGCACCATTTTTAAATCAGCTTTCGTCAACTCAATTCATTCAGTCTACAATGAACTCTACACGTTCTCTCTCCTTTACCGGCCCCAGGACCCCTGAGACTCCTCGCTCGTCTCGACCACTTTCCAGTCCCTCATGGTCATATTTAGACTCAGCCCTCAGTCTTAATCCGTTTCACTCCTGGCTGTAAGACTGAGAATATTACTATTTAAATCTTTGCATAACGTTAGGTGGCGCTGTTGGAAGCCTTGCATCGGAGAACCAATCATGAGTGTTGTGGGCGGGCCTGCTTTCTGGGGGCAGTGACGCTCATGCAGAACCGGTGTCTCGCAAAACAAGGGAAAGGTTTCTTGAAGTCTAGTGGCAAACATGGGGTGTAGTGTCAAATGAATGCATAGTGTCATTGAGAAGACAAATTTTGAATAGAGAAAAAAAAACATCATATTTTGATTTTAATCTGAGTAAATGTATCAAATCAAAATGTTGGTCCTGTAAGTAACACACTAACTGTTGTCATAAACCGTCATGTCCTCTCGTGTCTTGATTTAATATCATCTGCTATTAAAGTGTTATATTCAAACAACAGAGTCACCATGGATTGGAGTGCTTCAATGAGTCAACTTTTTTTTTGTAAAAATCCTTCATGTCTAGTCTACAATATGGAATGATAGGCCTATTACATTCAGTGAAGTGTGTATACTACAATATGGATGCAGACAATATTGGAAATATTTTGGCCCATTGTGACTATATTTTCTCCCCACCTAATGTCAGAGAAGATTGTCTCTTCTGTAGTGGAATTAACACATTGTTATGCTACTATTATTATTATTATTATTATTATATTATATAAATAATAATATAATAAATATATATATATATATATATATATATATATATATATATATATATATATAATAAATATATAATAATAAATATATAAATGATTATAAATAATATTATTATTATTATTATTATGCTACTCTTAAAATAAAACTAGATATTTTTGCTCCAAACGAAAGAAAGCCCTTCTGAAGTTCAAAAAGTCTTTTCCCAGCATTTAAGTACTGTGGAGGGTGTCACCGGCCGAAGAGGAGAGAGAGGGTATACAATGGATTCAGCTGTAGAAACATTGATCTGAGTCAGAATCATAGGCCACGTTCACACCACAGGTGAATTCATCTCAAATGTGATTTCTTCCTGCACAGCCCGTCCTCACAAGGAAAACATTGGTCAATTTTGATTTGATGTTTGGAGCCACAGAGAAATATCACTTGTGATTGGTTGACAGATCTTATGATAGCTTTGCTATTGGTCAAACCCCTGGTCATGCTTGGCTAAAGCCCTCCCTAATAATAATAATAATAGTGGTGGTGGTAGTAATTAATAATAATAATAATGCTGTGTGCTTAAATTCACGTTATTGTTACACTTCAATGAATGCCATCAATATTTATTTATTGAATGGGGAAGAACATTTGCGAGGAACATCGTGAATAGTAAAGTTTTATTAAATCAAATGCAAATCAAAATACACATGTACATGTCATAAACAATTAAGATCTAAGATAAAAAAAGCATCAAAGGAGAGGAGACTGAAATATTACAAGAAAAAAAGATTTAGGTATCAGCATGTAAAGGCAGCATTAACTAATGTTAAATAATGTAAACAGGATTAGCAGTTATCGCAACAACAACAAAAAAGATTTATAAAAAAAAACACTTCAAAATGTCAACATGTAAACTGCAAATTGAAACAACTCCACTCAACTGCAAACTCTGAAACAAATTATTCAGCGTGTGCAGGCAGCACATGCTGCTCACACATATTGCAAAAAAAAAAAAAGGATCCATTAAAACGCTCTTCAAATATAAACTGCAAATGTAAACTCAACTCCACTCAACTGCAAACTCTGAAATAAATTCAGTGGCCAATGCTAGAGCCAGGGCATCAACTGAGGCCTGAAATGTATTTTTGCCGCTTCTGGGTCATATGATCTAGGGGGCATTCTGTCAGAATCTGTGCCGGTGCGCAAGCGTCTGTGGTGTGTCGCAGTGTATTTCCGATCAGAGTCCAGCTTTGCTTGGAGTGTAGCACACAGGTTTGCGAGCTCCTGGCTGCGAAAGGAAGGCGGTCGCACAACCCAACCAGGCAGTCCATCAACTACGCCATCTTCTTCATCGGACATCATGTCTGTTGTGGCGCCTTTCCACAAGTCCATGTCATTTGCCGTTAGTACACTCCGCCTTGCTTCCAGCAACTGTGAACATCAGTACAGACAATCAGTACAACTCAACTCAAAGTGACACATACTATTGTAACAGAAAAATAATGCAAATGCAAATATGCATTTTGTTGTCAGTACTTACCCTCTTCCGTCTCTGTCGACTCTTGGCCGATGTCTTCATCGCTTCGGCCTGCCCCTCAAGGTCTGGTTGGCTGTAACGGTAACTACGACGTAGTGTTTCATAGTACGTCTTACAGGCAGCTGGAACACAATTAAATGAAAACTATTACAGTAGGCACACAACAACCAACAACAAAGAAACCGAAACAACATGGCTGGCACTTACAGAGAATGGCATCCCTATCCACATCTGAGTTATCTGGACTCGCAGCTACAGATGACGCCAGAAATGAAGTCACAGCCTCATTGTTTGGCGAGTTCATCCTGTGAAAACACAATGTATATGCTTATTTAACATACTTTTAGAGAATTCCCCATTAATTTTCACCCATAGACATTTTGAAAAAATCATTGTAACCTACCCTTCGTGCGGCTTGTAGCGCCTCGGGATACCCTCTGCGTTGTGAAGACGCCGAACTGTTTCCTATAAAACATGTGAAAAGGTTAACCTGAGAATTTGATTAAATGGTGTGCTAAAGGTTGCAATAGGTTTACAAATAATTCTTACCGCAATTTTGGTATTATGAGCACGTCTCTTCCGCCTACAATCCTCCACAGTGGATCTGGGGCCTGCTTGTGCTTCCATAACACCAATTCTCTCTGTCAAAGAGTCCAATTTCGCATCCATTCTATCAATTCTGGTCGTTAGCTGGCTATACTGGTGGCTAACCTGGCGAGAAAATCCACTAATAGCAGTCAAGATCGTCTTTAAATCCGTGTCATCTCCATCTTCCATCTCCTCAGCAAGGCTTTCCTCCCCTTTGTCCTCATCAGCCACGTAGTCATCCTATGCAAATGTAATGACAAATGACCAAAACAATTAAATTCAAATTAAATTAAATGATCAATATAACAACCCAGCGAGCATTTTTCGGTTGAAAAGACGTTTAAAAAATGTTTAGGGTCAACGTTGAAAAAACGTGCAATGAAGGTTTGAAAGTGAAAGTTTTTTCACCCACTATTTGCAGACATTTATTGAACGTTCAGATTTAGACCATATTTCACCAGGATCTTAAATTAAAAACTCAGCAGCGCACACGGGATTCGAACCAGGTTCTCCCACATTCAAGCGAGTGCGCTCTACGCCCTGAGCTAAAGTTGGGGAACAATAGTCTGGGTGGGTGGGGGGAGAAAGAGGAAAAGGGGGAAGAAAGGGGGGATAGGAAAAGAGGGAGAAAAGAGAGAGAAAAGGAGAAAAAGAGGGGGAAGAGAAGAAAACACAATTGTGGAGCACTTATTTTCCTTCCTGTGGCATTTTTAAGTCTTTACATAATGTAGTATTTTTGTTATAGAATAAAATGTTACTTTCTGTGCACTTCAGGAGGGGGAAGACACGTTGACAAGATCGTCAGTTCGAATCCCGGCTTCGGCAGGATGAAGATTCATAATATGCGGCATAAAAGTGTTTTAAGTAAAGCACATCAAATTGCCTCTCTGTATAAGTTGGATTGCCTCTGTGTATATGAATAAATGTGCTATCATCAGTATATAAAAGGGAGCTAGGGCTCTGTCCGTCTGTTTCTCTGTCTGTCCCATTGATGACATCATCAGTGATGATGTCAGAGGCTGTGACATCAGTGATGTCATAAGAGTCACACTGATGATGTCATCAGTGATGTCATAAGAGCAAAATCAAGTCCCCACAGTATTGATCAGCCATGTGACTGGTAGATCAGCATAGATACCAAAATATACATTTTCTGATGATTTACTGATGATTGGACTAAATGAAACCAGAAACAGCCGCAGACACCAACCTGAAGAAAGTAAAGTTAGCCCCAAAAGAAATGGTTGAATAAATGTACTGGTTACTGAGTTGCATGAAAGCTCAAAATGGTTTGTACCTTGCTGTGTGTAATTAATTAAATAACTAACCATAAAATTAACATGAACTGAGACAATATTGATATAAAATTGCAAATTTTATTGGACAAACAGTTGACGGGTAAACTAACTGACTGAGACTTTTAACTTTTTCCCCAAATCATTTCCAGGAGACTTTCATTTTTTCCTGTGGGTGTCGGGTGGTGCTGAAATGAAAACTGTAAACAGAATAAAACGAAATGCGCTCGGAGAGCGTAGACCTCCTTCAAGGCCAATAAAACCCATCCACTATTTCTTTCTCATTGCCTCTTTCTTTCTCATTTCCTCTAGCCATTCCTCTTTTGGCACCGTTTCTGTGGAGGGGCAGTAAATAGTGCCTTTATACTGGCTGTGTCTTGTTTCTGCTGTCCTGTGCTGACCACACTTTCTGCAGGTGTTAGTCTGCACCTTCTTCATGTATGTTGTTGCAGATGGAGCAGAAGTAGTGGCAGGGGATGGTGTGCTACCAGGGACTTGGGACAAGAAAAGCTGTTGTGTTGGTGTGGGAACAAAAACAAAAATGTGTGCAGGGCTCTGGGTGGGAGGCGTTGGTAGAAGCTGCCTCTTTGGTGGAACAGCTGCTGGGGCATCGGAAGGAACAGCAGTGGCTTTCCTCTTAGTTATGGCTTGTCCTGCAGTATGTGGAGGTAGACTGTATAGATGTTCTCCTCTCGGCTGCTGTGGAGCAACAGCAGGACGGACAGCAGCTGGTGGTAGGACCTCGACAGCCACAGGAATCCTACTGGGCAAGTTGATTCCCTGTAACGGCAGCCTTTCATCCTGCCTCTTCACCTTGCGGTTGTGCCAAGTCTCAAGAGTGTTCTGATTGACCTCCACCAACTGCAGGTTAGTGTCAGTCATTACAGCATCATTGTTCAGGATTAGTTGCCGTATGATGCGGTAGTCCTCCAAGATCAGAGACCACCCTGTGAGAGTGGTCTTTCCTAACCTTTTGGCTTTTCTGTGACAGTCACAAAGGCGAACAAAGATTGCCTCAACCACACGGCAACAGTCTGGCCATGAAGCAATTGGCCCTGAGGATGCAAGGGCACTTCTTTTCAGACTGTCCACCCCAGGAGTAAATTCAGCCCTCTTTTTAGGAGACCTAAACCTTCCTGTGTTGAGTCTGTCTTGGTACCTGGCAGCCAGCACCACTCGCTGTTTATCAAAGTCCAGCAAGTCTTGCCACAGGGCCATAATTGTGCCTGCCTAAAAAAGAGACAAGAACAACAGACAACAAAGAATTAATATTTATTCACACAACAGGCTTATGTGAGTAACTAATTTTAAATTTAATATGGGGGGGAGATCATCTTATTCTTTTTCGACTAAGCATGATATTCTAAATTGCAATTTAATATTGCTGACCTGTAATTTGCTGAGGGTCTTGGAGGTCTCTGTCCTCAGTTCCACCAGATACTTCGCAAGGTTTTCGACCCGATCCATACCTGGCATCCCATGCTCGTCCACTGCCTGATAAACATACAATTTGTCATCAGTAAGCAAATAAATGGGCGCAATTGCTGTAAAATTGCATTACAATAATGTTTTATATGGTGTCTGGTGTTTTTATGTTCAATTAATTGGACAAATGGTTATTGCTTGATTGTGAGTTTTACGTAAAACAGTGCTTACCAACAGTATTTCTGGCACCTGCACGGGGGCACCTGAGACACCAGGCTGGAAAGCAGGCTGGACAGTGGACTGGAACGCAGGCTGGAAAGCAGGCTGGACAGCAGGCTGGACTGCAGGGTGGACAGCAGGCTGGACAGCAGGCTGGACTGCAGGGTGGACAGCAGGGTGGAGAGCAGGCTGGACTGCAGGGTGGAAAGCAGGGTGGACTGCAGGGTTGACAGCAGGGTGGAGAGCAGGGTGGACTGCAGGGTGGACAGCAGGGTGGACTGCAGGGTGGACTGCAGGGTGGACTGCAGGGTGGAGAGCAGGGTGGACTGCAGGGTGGAAAGCAGGGTGGACTGCAGGGTTGACAGCAGGGTGGAGAGCAGGGTGGACTGCAGGGTGGACAGCAGGGTGGACAGCAGGGTGGACAGCAGGGTGGAGAGCAGGGTGGAGAGCAGGGTGGACTGCAGGGTGGACAGCAGGGTGGACTGCAGGGTTGACAGCAGGCTGGACTGCAGGGTGGAAAGCAGGCTGGGGTGCAGGGTTGACAGCAGGCTGGACTGCAGGGTGGAAAGCAGGCTGGACTGCAGGGTGGACAGCAGGCTGGGGTGCAGGGTGGACAGCAGGCTGGACAGCAGGCTGGGGTGCAGGGTGGACTGCAGGCTGGATAGCAGGATGGCTGGGGGGCTGTGTAGCTGAGTGGATGGAGGATACAAGCTGGTCTGTGGACACACTAGTGAAACTAGCACCTGAAACTGTTGGGTCCAGTGTATCGTCCTCCTGAAAGCCCCCATCTTCCTCTCCACCCTCGTCTATCAGCTCTTCCAGCATGTTCTCAGTATCCTCAGAGTCTGGACTAACTTCCTGTAAAGGCTGTCCTGTCTGCCTCAGCAAGTAGTCCACACCAATTAGCTCTCCTGAAAAAGAAGGAATGTAAATAAACAAAAATCTACAAATATAGTTTCTGCAGAAAGAGAATTCATTTGAATAAGAACAGTAACAGGATGTACCAGTGTATTTGGCAGGAGGCTGGAAAGATTTGACATATCTTCGTTCAAAAACCTTCAAGTAATTGGTGTTGATGCTGTGAATTACATCCCCTGCGTAGGTCAGCAGAGCAGCTGGCTGACTGGTGACTGATGCCGCTGCTCTGTCCTGATTCCACCTGCTGAGACCCTCCAAGAGGTACAGCTGGAAATTCAAGGTGTTGGTAGCGGTTCCTAGTAAAATTATAACAATAAATGAGATGAGATAAGACAAGACAATATAATCTGGTAAAAATGGTATTAACAAATCCAAAATATAGCCCACACAATGCCAACATATGAACAGGTTAAGAGGGGCTCATAGATATGTATGAGAAGTGGCATATCATTATGTATGAACAATATCAAATCTGATGTACAGGTAAGTGTGGTTAATTCTAAATGTTGACCACAAGATCAGTTGTTTAGTGAAAAGGATCGTGATAGATTTAAAGAAGCAATAGTCATAATCTGTTGAAATGGGACTGTAACCAACCTGGAATGAATCTCTGCAGGTGCAAATGGAATGACTCCAGGGATGTGGAACCCCTAGCACACCTATATCTGGTGAGGACGATGCCCGCCTTCATGGTGGTGCCAGTTTCTTTGTACAGAGGTATCCCTGGCACATCCTGGATACACTTGACGTGTCGCTGCTGAACACGCCAGATGTGCTCCATCCTGTTCTCCTCCAGCAGAGGGATACCCATGAGATCTCTTCCTTTCTCACCCTTGAGCTCGTGCAGCAGCTCGTTGATCATCCGGATGGTGGTGTGCTCTCCGCGGGTTCTCCGTCGACAGTAGAAGGCCAGATCTGTCTTTGTGATGCGCTTGTCCACCAAGCCAACACTAATGTTGCCGACAGCGACACCCTCCTGCTTCAGTTGCTCGGTCACTGCGCGGCGCAACAGAGCAATGTCCTCTGGGTCCCACTCAAAAATGCAGGCAGACAGGCCAGACATAAATGTGCCATACAGTGGGTGGGCATCTGTGGTGCACCCAGCAGACATCCTCCGCATGAAATGCCATATGTCAAGCCTGACTTGGAGCTCAGGCCACTGTCCAAACCTTGCCTGCAATTTGCTCTGCCCTGCCTCGACGCAGCAGTGGGAGTCCACGTAGAGGACCTTTGGGGGAGCAACGGAAGCCTGGCTGTACCTCTTCATGAGGCCTGCCACCATCAGGTCGAGACCTGCTCCCTCCTCAGCAGTGAGGACGCTGATGAGGATCTGGCCGATCTCATTGCCCACAGACGTCATCCAAAATGCAGTCCCCTTTCCCATCCCTGTCAACTTCTTTGTGATCTGAAATGAGACAAAAAGAAAGTACTGACTGAGAACATGTTAGCTATCATTAGTTTATCTTATATGAACTTACCAGTGACAGAAAGTAGCTCAGTACATTCACTCACTGTTGAGGTATTATTGTGCAATCATTGTATAATGACAATAAAAAGCCTTGAATACCTTGAACAAACTTGAGTATTTTCATTATATGCTATTTTATACTTTTACTCCAGTCCATTTTAGTCTAAAACATTGTACACATACTTCTTACTCCACTCAGTTAAGAAGTTAGATTAAGATTTTACAAAGAAACAGTTTATAAAATATAAATGCATTGTTATAGACTAAACTACCCAACACTGTAAAAAGAAATCAGCTCTACTATATGGTTTCCTGTTAACTCATTGAGTGCCAATGACGACAGCTGTCGTCATTTCAAATACTAACGTAGAGTGCCAAAGACGACGATTGTCGTCAATTGCGTTTTTTGACGGTGGGACGTGGATCAATCCCTGATACATCTCCTGTACAAATATTGTAGCTATTGGAGGTCTATAACCTATTTTACAGATCCATTAGGTGGCGACAGTGCTCTCCAGATTACAGAAATGTCAGGAATACAGCCTGAAAAAGCCGTGATCAAAGCGAAACCGCTCATGCTGCAGCCCAGAGCCATGTAGATTGCTCTGGCTGCTGCTTGACGGTGCCTGCCAACAGCAATCAATCCGCGCACACAACTGAGCTCCTCTGCCTCTGTCTGTCTGCATATAGTTTCTCCACACGATTACCCACCAGAAAGGCAGCACCCGACCCCGAAGGGCCAAACCTTTACCTGCAGTCCCGTTTGGCATTTCCTTGTCGCGCTGTGAGCTGTCGCAGCGCTGTGAGCCGCACCGCCCGCAAAAACGGAGGCTCCGAAAATAGACTGGGTGCGTGTGGGGAGGAGTTTGCAGCTCAGGGGGGGAGAGGGGGGTGGGGGACGCAGGCTCCACAGAACTACACCACGTCACTACATCAGAAAATATTAGCTTGAGTCAGTGAATGTGCTTGAAATGCTGCATTTCACAAAAGGCGGAATATCTCAGCTTCTAGATAGAAATGCATGTTTTTGCTGTTCTTCTCCGGCTGATAACTAAAGAACGGAAAATGGTATCAATAAACTTTTTTTTGCTGATGATACAATAGAGTCTCCTTGTTCTTTTTGCGTGTTCGGTGTTTACATAGTAATATCACACAATATTCTGTGGGCCTCGAGAAATCACTGAAAACGCTCTGAAACTCGCACTGGGAGCGTCCGTTCTCCAAAAGTGGCTGGCACTCAATGAGTTAATGTATCACTAATAATCCCATAATATATTATTATATTTTATGGTGTGTGTTACGTGTCTTTGCTTAATTGCTCCTCTCCAGGCTCCTCCCCCCTTGCTGTGGCAGCTGTGCAGGTGTGCACAGGTGCACTCACTGAACCTAATTGAGAGGCCACAGCACAAAACCCTGGAGAAGGCAGACAGACAGTCCCAGTGGGCCATCTGACAGCTTCGTGTGCTGTGTTGGTGCTTAGCACTTGTGGACCGGTGTCGGTCAAAAGAAAGCTTTTCAACTCTTCTAGAGAGCGTGACTCTCAGTTTGAGAGTGGGTGCCTGTTGACTCTCTTTTGAGAGTGTGGTTGGTTTATTTGGTTAACCTCAGCTTTTGTGTTTTATTAATCACACTTCCTTTGTTTCAGGAAGCAGTCCGTCCGATTTGATCCTTTTCATTTAACTTTATTTTGGTAATAAAAACCTGATTATTGTAATTTATCTCTTGTCTCCTTTGTCCCCCGGTTTGTTGTGTTATACTGTATGTTATATCCTTTCTCCCCTGGCAAAACTGGGAACGTAACAGTGTGGTATTGCTATGTTTACTTAAGTAAAAATCAAAATAGTTCTTTCACCACTGCTTAATACCTTTTTGCTCGAGTCCATTTTCAAAATCGACCCAAACGTGGAAGTGATGGTGGCCTTGATGTGGTCCAACCGACTGATGATGTCCCTGCCATACACAGATAACACCCAGCGACTGGTGGGTACATCCATGGGTTCAGGTGGCTCTTGGAGGTGCACAGGGAACAGACTGGGACGGTCCACAAAGCTGGCACACTCCTCCAGGTAAAGGGCTAAGTTATTCAGCCATTCCTCCCCGTGGTTTTCTTTCAGCTGCTTCACCAGTCGTGTAGGGCTGTTCCCAAGTGTCCGGTCCCGCAGCAGTCGGATGACTCGGATGTCACAGGCATATCTTCAAACACAAACACATTTTAATAATCACTTAGTGCTTGTATATTTAATCCCAAATGTTATGTCCCTGCATGTAATAAGATTCAGATTAAATTCAAGTAAGATTCTGCAGATAATTTAAAGCAACTCAATAGTTGGCTCATTACACTTACTTCTGTGTCAGGATCAGGCGGAACATCTTCTGATGGGGCAGGTCGAGCTGCTTGCGAACAGTCTGACTGGTGGACAGATATGTTGTGCAACACACAGTGCACCTTAGAACTTCTGTCACCAGCAGGTAGAAGCTGTCGATGTCCAGCACTTTGCGTACCTTCTTGTGCACACCATACCCAGTGAGCTGTTTCCCACAGGTCGGGCAGACCACCCTCACCTTCCACTGGTGATATGGCATCCACACCATTAGCCGGTGGCTGAAAAAGCGGTCTGGTGTTGGAGCCTGATGGTAAATCAGTGATGGTGCCGGGGGCTCATACCAGAGCTTCAGGTTAGGTTGCAGCTTTCTGGCATGGTAGAGAGTGGAGGCAATCCACCTCTGATCCTGCACAGGAATTGTTTCCCTCATCTTGACTGGCAGCCAGAATGGAGCGGGGCCAGGACCAGGTAGATCTGGTAGATCTACATCCTAAGTACATGACAATTATTGGAAATGTAATACTACCTTAAAATAGTTGAAACGGGAATTAAATTAATTATTATGAGATGATTTAAACATAAGCATTTTATTGTACAGCAATAACTTACAGCTGAAGGTGTGGTGTCCAGAGACATGGAGCCAGGCAATATCTCAGTCACAGCAGGGCAGGGAGTGCTGGTTCTCATGGAGGCTTTGGAAGGGCTGGGAGTTGCTGGGGTGGTGACGGCGTTCCTCACAGAGGACATAGCAGGTCCAGCAGTGGTGACAGTACTGGTGGTGGAGGAGTACAGTTGCTGCAAAATATTCCCAAAAATAAAAAGACATAGTTTGACAAACATATTTACACACAGTAATACACACAAAACTATTCAGCATCTATTACCGGTATATCATAAATACCTGACCAGTCTTCCGGGCCACTAAATTAGGCTTGGCAGCTGCACCATGTGACCCACCAAAGCGTGGTCTATCAAACTGAAAGAAAAAAGTAAAAAAATAAATAAAGCATGTCTCATAAAGAATAACATTTAAACTGTCAGCAGCCAATTAAATTGTGTAATAGGAAATGATTACCATTGACGATGCCAGTGCAGGCTTCTGGGGACTCTGCACTGGGGGAGAGGCCATGGGACTCTGCACTGGGGGAGAGGCCATGGGGGGAGAGGCCATGGAAGAGCTTGGTGCTGAAGTCACAGGATGACTGATTGACTGAGTCTAGAAAAGCAAACATTTATTAATTCAATTTACAGGTCAAAACTAACTGTGCACATATGGAAATTGTGGTTCTTTTACCTTTAAAATGTGAAATCCACATGTGCAAGTCTGGTATCCTCCAAAAAGGGTCCTCTGTCCATGGGACTGTAGTGGACACTTTGTAATCTGCAGGTTAATACAGCATTACTTCCACATGTATCACGTATTGATTTAACTGATATGACATGTCAAAAGCAGGGGACAATGTTTATGCACTGGGATGCTTTACCTTATTATAGAGGTAATACCAATGCTTCTGTCTCTCAGAGAGCCGGTTTCCGGCATCAGCCGGCCAGACACCAGAGGCAGCAAACCTCTTCAGTCGAGACATCCACTCATCATGGCCCATGGGTTTATGACTTTTGGAAGTCATCTTCTGCTATCAAGCATAAACATGGGCAAACATACACTTAATTTAAATCAACCAATCTCATTTTCACAGTATCAGCTATAAACTAGATAATCCAGAACTATCAATTAAATTAATGTTACATTAGGTTGTTAAGTAACAGTTGGCTGTCTGAGCTAAAAGAAGACTGGAGAAGTCACACAAAAGGATATCGGTCAATCAATGACCGGGTAACGTTCTAATTTCACAAGTTCACAGTAAAGCAAGTTAGCTTAAACGGTATAACATTCACATGCATTGATTTCACGGCTATAGCGTTAGCTTGTTGACATCAAGACGCAGGTAACGTTAGCTAGCATTTAATAAAGAAAATAACGCTAAAGCTAGTTGTTTTGTGTAACTTTTATTCCATATTGGCTAAACCAACCGCCTATTATTACCGTCATAATTATGTTTACATGATCAACCACTGAAGTCATAATGTAATATTTTGACTGAATTGGCAATGTCTCAGTTAGCTTAAACGGTATAACATTCACATTCATTGATTTCACGGCTATAGCGTTAGCTTGTTGACATCAAGCCGCAGGTAACGTTAGCTAGCATTTAATAAAGAACATACGCTAACGCTAGCGTCACAGTGTCCTGCATCGGACACCTCTTTGCCTGTTTCGTCACGTCCGGGTCAGAGGTCTCTCGACGTGGTTTCCGGTACTTTAGCGGGCATTTCAGATGCTGGATCGCCGCTACTACACGGAAACATGACATGATCATTGTAGCAGTGTTTGAAGCACAATTTTAACAGAAGTTTTGTAAAAATATTGTCCGTTGCAGGTAGGGATGCAGGGGTTAACCGGTTTGACTATTAACCGCGATTTCAAACGTCACGGTTATATAACCGCAGAGGCTCCGTAACACCGGGTGTTTTGTTGTCAAAATAAGTCCGTCAGTTTAAACTCCCATGCGGCGCAGACAGCGCTGGAACGAGAGGAACCGGTCTCTCGCTTCGTTTCCGCACGGACTATTTTAGCGGGTGCACAAAACACAGCTCTCCCACCAGTCTGCTCCCAATAGCATAGCCATGGACGTCAGCCAAACATAAACTTTTCAGAGACGTGCGCGATGCGACAGTCGCCTGACACGAACTGTGGTCTCTGTGGCCTCTTAATTTGTTTACTGAACGGCCATCGATGTAACGACGTAACGCTAGTTAGTTATCTCTCCCTTGCCTACGCTAGCATTACAGCTAACGTAATGGCAGAGCCTGAGAGACCACAAGCAACTCAAAGAGATGATCTCTTCCCCCCCAAAACATGTCTAAAGTAATCGGTATGGCAGCATTTCGGTTACAAAAAGGACACCCAGGGTGTTGTTAAAGATGACGGCTCCCCAATCTGCAAAACCTGCCGAAGTCGCAGTCGCAGCTAAGGGCTCCAACACCTCCAACCTTCTACAACACCTGCATAACGTTAGATGATTAAAAATGAATAATAATCACACTAATAGGCATGGATGAGGATGACACAGTTGATGATAACACTCAAGTGTATTACCCACATTCGTTATATTTCTCATAGGAGGTCACTAAAAGTTAATCAACATTTACACTAAAAGATAAGTTAGATCTGTTTTTCCACCAGGTTTTACAAGTTCTCTACTCAGGTGATCCAAAAGAAATGTAGAAAAATAATACACCTGCCTGACTATGTTTTGTTCCAAAGAGATTTACTGTCATAAATATTACAGTCAGACTTTGTTTATTTTATTTATCATTTTGGACAAATATTTGCCTTTATTTACCTTTCAAAAGACAGCAACCTTTAAACAATGCATGGACAATACAATAAAACCTCTGTTCAAAGAATGCTCATGTGATTTTTATACGTCCATAAATAATCGTGAAACCGTGATAATCGTGTTTTTTTCTCAGACTATAATCGTACATCAAAAAAAATAATCGATGCATCCCTAGTTGCAGGACACGCTTCCGTTAGTTGTTTTGTGTAACTTTTATTCCATATTGGCTAAACCAACCGCCTATTATTACCGTCATAATTATGTTTACATTATCAACCACTGAAGTCATAATGTAATGTTTTACCTGTTAACTGAATTGGCAATGCTCGTTGAATTAGACGTGGGCGGCAACTTCAACACATGGCTGACCCGGCTCACGCTCACAACGGGATACTCTTCCTCCTCCTCCTCCTCCTCCTCCTCCTCCTCCTCCCATCCACGTTATGACGTGCTGACGTCATCCACTTTCTGTCCACTTTGCTTGCTGTGATTGGCTGTCTACTGGACGCCGCCATAAGATATCCTGGAAGCTTATTGGTCGGCAAAACCACTCTCATGCGCCGCAGGTACCGCCATACATTTTCTTAAATTGTATGGAGAGCCGGGCATATATAGGCCCCTATCGTTGCATCGGCGCAGTTTCTAGGCCGAGCGGCAGGCGCAGATCAAAGCAGTGGGCGTGGAAAGGCGCACTTGATATCGTCGTGCTGGCGCTAGATGCAGCCCAAAGCATTACAACCACGCCTTTTAGGCGTAAAATTATGCACCGTCATGCTCATTGGATAAGTGCAATAAACGAATCGCACGCTTGCCTTTTTAGCTCCAATTCCAGTGATCCCGCAAAACCAGACGAAAGCCAAACGCTCTGCCCCCCCCCCCCTCCCTTCATCCAGCCTGTCTGTCTGCATTATAGGCTATTATTCCATATTATTATGCTTCTCAAACCAATCTAACTGCAGTTTCAATACTGCAAGCATGTAAATACGCTACACTATAGCAAGATCAAAGTGAAAATAATGTTCTATGCATCAGCTAGAAAAATATAGCCTATTAGATTGGTGAAAGTTTGTCCAGAAAGATATCATTTTCTCTCGCCTGCTGCAGGAAGGATGATGCACATAAATATACCCTACATTATGTCAAGTCATTGCATAAATGTGTTTTTATTGTAAAACTAAATGTGAAATAGGGCCAAGTTATTGGACGGACATCACAGTATAGCAGATGCCATTAGAAGCGCGTTCCGAAGCGCGTTCCGCTGTTACTTCTCTAAATCACGTTAACTCGACAAGGGGTATATATATGCCCAGGAGGACATATATGTTTCACATAGGGTGGTGTTTTCATTTCGAGGTTTTATTTGGTCCAATATTGAAATGTTGACAATGGCAGGCTGTGTTACCATTACACATTAATTTAGAACTACCTTTTATATCTATTTTGGCTCATTTGGTGGCTATTTAGTAGCGAAATGAAGAAACACAATGCATGCTGGGAACTCAGAGAGAGAGAGAGAGAATGGTGACAGAGAAGAAGCAGTGAAGGCAAAGAATAGGCCTGCTTTTGAAAAGCGCAAAGCGCTAAATGTAGGCCAGCTCCCAAGATATGACTAGGCTGGTATTTAGCGCCGACACGCCCACTTTGGGACTGCGCCACGCCCATTCGGCCTAAAGCGCATTTGGCAGCCTAAAGCCTATTGCTATCTTGCCGAAACAGGCGCAAGGCACGTTTTTTTGCGGTTAAGGCCCGTAATAGCGCCGATGGCCTGTGGGAGAATAGAGCCCATATAGTCTATCTCGCACACAACTAGTGCGAGATATTGTTAGACCACGATCGTTAGGACAAGTTATTTTATGTGATGTGTACGAGACTATTATATTAATGTAACAGACTAAAATTATGTTGTGTGTGTGTGTGTGTGCATCTATAGTCTGTAGGCTGTACAGCTTACAGCTCAGTGGCCTTGTGGTCTGAGTGTCCGCCCTGAGACTGGGAGGTCGTGAGTTCGATCCCCGGCCGAGTCATACCAAAGACTATAAAAATGGGACCCATTTGCCTCCCTGCTTGGCACTCAGCATCAAAGGGTTGGAATTGGGGGGTTAAATCACCATGTGATTCCCGAGCGCGGCGCACGCTGCTGCTCACCGCTCCCCCAGGGGATGGGTCAAATGCGGAGAACAAATTTCACACATTGTGTGACAATCAGTGGGACTTTACCTTTACTTTACTTCAGAGGTTAACTTCATTTAACACAAAAAGTACTTGCCACGCGCGTTGCTGCAGGAACTGAATTCATCCAATAGTCCCATATTTATAATATTTCATGTGACAAAATGCGTTGAAATGTAGTTTTCGTGTAGACCAGATTTCAACTCTCAGTTACACAATAAAATTGACAAATGCCAATTCACACACTATCAATATTGTCTCTATTCCAAGCTACAACAAATGTTTAACAATATGATGAACCAAATTGTGTTTTCTTACACGTTGACGTTGTAACCGCATTTTAGCCGGTTGAAAAGAGGGTGAAATTAGGTCTTAGACGTTCAAACCCAATATCACCCAGATTTAAACTAAAAATCAACGTTGAAAAAACGTTTTGTGCTCGCTGGGAACATACAGCCAGACAACAGACTTTAACAGAATTTACAATGATTTATAGCTGCATTTAGACTTTTTTTTAATGTAAAACAGGCTATTAAGCCACAGTCAGGTCAGGTAGCACCAATTGATTGAGACATTCATACTTCTTCAGGTGATCAGCCATGTGCATTAAGGTGTAAAATACGTGTAATGGTAGCTGCCTGTCGTCTGAATCACAACAATGCACTTCGTTGTTCACCAGTCAAATCACTTTTTTAAAATGTAAAGCAGGCTATTAAGCCAGTCTGGTCAGGTCGCAAGCAACAATGTTTTAGTGCAATGAATGTGATTATTTTCATTCACATTTTAGCTGTCTGACAAATGAGTGTAAAGCTGATTTTAGAAAGAAAAAATGTGAAAGGTAATTCCGTGCTTACCTCAAAATCGGAGATATTTGCCTCTTCATTGTGCGCTGCATCGGAATCGCTGGAGTCAAGGAACAGACGAAAGCTTTCGTCATCTTCTGTTTCGTCTAGAAGACATGCAAAGCCACACACAGATCCATTAGTGATGCATATTAATAGACAGCCGCAGTCATGACGTGTTTCTTTCTGTAGTCACACCCGGAAGTCCGGGCTTCCCAGGAGAAAACGTCAATGGCAATCTTCACACACGTGAGTCACTTTTATGACTTTTGAAACGTAAATGTGTTTCTCTCTATAAAAAGTTTTGAGATAAAAGCATTACACCAGTGGTTATCAACTAGACTACTTTTTTCCCCCTACCATTTTGTGGATCAGTCAGTGGGAATGTGAACTGTTCTTCTGCCAGGCCAGGATGAACAAAGGGCTTGTCTGCTCTTTCACCTGCAAGCACATTAAAACACATTTTTACCAACTCACTCTAGATCTGGGTACAAACCATCAGTTAACAAAAGTTTATGGGAGAGACACTATGAGAGTGGAGCAGGATAATCTTCACACATGTGAGTCACTTTTATGACTTTTGAAACGTAAATGTGTTTCTCTCTATAAAAAGTTTTGAGATAGAAGCATTACACCAGTGGTTATCAACTAGACTACTTTTTTTTTTCCTACCATTTTGTGGATCAGTCAGTGGGAATGTGAACTCTTCTGCCAGGCCATGATGAACAAAGGGCTCGTCTGCTCTTCCACCTGCAAGCACAAGGAAATGCATTGAAAATGCATGCTGTAAATATAAATATGTTTTCTTTGTTTTCCTTCTATCCATTTTCCTTTTTTATACACTACCAGGCTAAAGTTTGGACCTGTGCACAACTATGAAATAACACACATAGAACCATGCAATGATGATGAAAGTGCTTTGTGTGTCCAAACTTTTGACTGACTCGTCCAATTACACACAAAGGCTGTTAGCGCCCGGCGAACGTCACGCATTTTCCCATTTTACACTATGACATTTTCACGTCTAGGTCTAAATGCCGGCTCCTACCTGAGTCTTCACGTGAAGTGAAGACGCTATCCGATGTAAAACATCCTCTTCTTTTAATGACACCTAGTTGTTGCATCCAAATTGTTGCATAAAATCCACTTTTCTGTCTCTCAAAAACCGAAAAGCATTCATCTGGAGCACCTCGAGCAACCCGGAAGTCGTTGTTCCGGGTTGCTTCAGATCAGAGAAGAAGAAGAAGCGGTGCGCCAGATAAATGCTTTTCGGTTTTTGAGAGACAGAAAAGTGGATTTTATGCAACAATTTGGATGCAACAACTAGGTGTCATTAAAAGAAGAGGATGTTTTACATCGGATAGCGTCTTCACTTCACGTGAAGACTCAGGTAGGAGCCGGCATTTAGACCTAGACGTGAAAACGTCACAGTGTAAAATGGGAAAATGCGTGACGTTCGCCGGCCGCTAATGCGCTCGTATGAGCCAGAAGCGCCCGGCTAGCGGGGTAAACAAAGGCTGTAACTATACAGTAGCGTTAAATTGCTTACCGCTTGTCTCGGCCCGTTTGGATGTTCTCTCCCAGACTCCATTGCTGAAATAGCGTTTTTTATGCTCAAAATACTGCCGGTGAGAGAGTTCGTTGTCACAATGGTCACAAACGCGCCGAGGTCTTTTCTTCTTCGATTTTGAGGCTTCCATCATGCAGGTTTAAAGAGTAATGAAAAGAGGTCCCCGCCAGACACTTCCTGAATGCTACGTCGCTCACGTCATCACGTTAAACGGCTCATCCAATCACACGCGAAGCCTTGTTCACATGAACGATCTCGCGAGACTAGCTCATATAAACAGGATATTAACCATGGGAGCGCACCATTTTTAAATCAGCTTCCGTCAACTCAATTCATTCAGTCTACAATGAACTCGACACGTTTCTCTCTCCTTCACCGGCCCAGCCAGGACCCCTGAGACTCCTCGCTCGTCTCGACCACTTTCCAGTCCCTCATGGTCATATTGGACTATGGGCCAGTTTATTCTTTCTGGTGTTTTTCATTTGAGCGCTTTAATGGTATACTGGGAAGGTTTAATAACAACAATAGGACAATTGAAGTCCAGATTATGAGACAATTTCTGCAGAGTCAACAGCTTGGTATGCCGTGGACATGCGAAATATAGTGCTGAGTTTGCCAATATTTTGGGAGGTCTGACACAGCTGATATGCTTTATGTGAAACGCAGTGTTTTGGTGTCAGCAGAAAGACTTCTCTTAGAGAACTGTGCAGTGGTGCCACTGCCTCCATTCAAGCAGATTGTTTTGACTTGTGGTGACATAGATGCAATGTTGAAAATGTATCATCAGATATACCCTGGGAATTCTATCACTGGTGTTGACAGATTGGCCATGTCATGCAAAAGGGCAACATATCTGAATGTAACTTACTCCATAGATGGATGTAGAGCAGAAAGGTCATCATATGTGTATGCTAAGTGGTGTGCGGACACTAACAGTTTTGAGGAACCCACCCATCCTTGATCCTCTAGCAGAAAAAAGACCAGCCATTATTAAGCAGTTTATAGTGGTTAATGCAACGTCAAAATGCACTGCATTCAAGCATGTCATTGCAAAAGTTTCCTGGCTTCATCCCCATCCTCCAGACAGACATTTTTATGGAAAGCCAGTAGAGGTTTGGGGCTTGGAGGGAACAGACACTTCATATCCAGCATCCTGTCTCCCTGTTGAGCGCATTGCTGCACGATGTGTAGTAAATACATCCACTGTGCATTTAAGCAACACAAGAGAAAAGGTTACTGTAGTCATGCCACTCTGCACAGTGGTTGAGATTTAAAGACCCTGGAAAACCTAACCCTAACCCTGAACTGCATTGAGAACATAAATGTTCAGCTCCTAATTTTATACACTTATTCAATTCAGTTCAAATTTGACTGGGTGGTTAATAACTCAATTTCCTGGGGTGTGACACACTTAAACACATTTTTTGGTTTCAAATGACTTTAAGATGTCCAGTGTATTGTAATGTGTAATGTGTTGCAGACCTCAAACCAAAGGGCAAAGGAAAAGCAGTTACAGCCCAGAATATATTATAATATTTTGTTTTTTGTGTACATTAGCAAAAATATGTTTTTGATATGTTTTGTTTGTATTTTGATTATATTTTGTAAAAACAAATGGCCTTATCTGCAGATTTCTGTTTACCCTGACAAATAAAACAAAACAAAACGTGGAATTTTTCAAATGTAATATTCTTCAGAGATAATCAGATTTTTTTGTGCATTTTGGTAATTTTGGTTTTAGAGATATTGCTGTAAACTTTGTACCCCATGATTTAAAGGCTGTCTGTAAACAATAGCCCCCCCACACTCACGAGCATCATGCCCTGCCCTGGCCCTGATTTGCATTTCTGTAGCTCACCTCATTATTATTTACATGTGAAAGGCCCCAAGCCAGGGGGAGGCTGCGGGGGCTGTGTAAAACAGCCATCCCCGTCAATCCTTCAGTTTCCTGTGCTCTCAGGAGATCACCACAAATAGTTGTTAACCTGAACTTCCACAGCCATTCACAATGGCACTTACTGACGAAAATACCACTTTTCATCTAGTGATACAGTCGTACACATGTACACATCCATGCACATATAGCTACATACACATAATATATACACACACATACACATGCTGTCCCAGTCATTGCTCCACCCCCTCTGCCGAATCTGGGGAGAGCCGTGGACTTGCTTGCATGTGCTTCCTCCAATGCATGTGCAGTCGCCACCCGCTTCTTTTCACCTGAGAGCGAGGAGTTTCACTGACGTAGCGCGCGGGAGGAGCACACCAGTCCCCCAGTGACTGAAGCATTTGCGAAGAAAGGGGCCCTGTCTCTTCTGTAGTGGAATTAACACATTATCTATCCTAGTCTATCCTAGACTGAGCAGATGCCCTCCTCTCTCACCACAGGAAGAGGGTCATCTTACCACGGAGTCATTACGCCAAAAGTAGTTGCCATGCTATTTGTGAATAAAGCTTGCTTGTCAAATTTTACCCACTGGTCTCTCATGACTTAAATGTTGGTCTCGACCGAGTTTCAAGATGGAGACCAGTCACGTTACCTCATATCACAATAGCAATCAGCTCTCAACATAAGTCAAGTGTGACGTCTGTTATGACGTGTGTCTCGTGACTCATCACCCCATCCTCAATAGCCAATCAGCCCCTGTCAATATGACGTTCGTTATGACGTCGCTGCTGAGCCTATGACGTGGCAGTATATATAGCCATGGTCAGCGCGTCATCGGCCTCTGCCTGACCATTCACCTTAGTGGTGGCTGTACCTGGGGCTGGGCCACTCGTCTTCTCTGTAGCTGTGTTTCGCCCCACCCACCTACCCAGTCCACCACCAACATCTTGACTCTTGAAGAATTCCCTACGGGGGGATTCTCTATCCTAGACTGAGCAGATGCCCTTCTCTCTCTCACCACAGGAGGGTCATCTTACCACGGAGTCACTGATCAATTAAGTGGCTTCTCTCCTGTGTGGACTCTCATGTGTGTCTTCAATTCTCCTTTTTGACTGAAACTTCTACCACAGACTGAGCAATTAAGTGGCTTCTCTCCTGTGTGGACTCTCGTGTGTCTTCAGGTCTGTGTAGATAGTCTGAAACTTTTACCACAGACTGAGCAATTAAATGGCTTCTCTCCTGTGTGGACGGACGGTCATGTGCGTCTTCAAATCTCCTTTTTGACTGAAACTTCTACCACAGACCGAGCAATTAAATAAATGGCTTATCACCTGTGTGGACTCTCATGTGTCTCTCCAAGACATGTTTATGACCAAAACCTTGACCACAGACTGAGCAATAAAATGGCTTCTCTCCTGTGTGGACTATCATGTGTGTTTTCAAATTTGATTTTACACTGAAACTTACACCACAGACTGAGCAATTAAATGGTGTCTCTCCTGTGTGGACTCTCATGTGTCTTTTCGCATTTGATTTTACACTGAAACTTACACCACAGACTGAGCAATTAAATGGCGTCTCTCCTGTGTGGACTATCATGTGTGTCTCCAAGACATGTTTATGACCAAAGCTTTTACCACAGACTGAGCAATTAAATGGCTTCTCTCCTGTGTGGACTCTCATGTGTGTTTTGACTGCAACTTAGACCACACACTGAGCAATTAAATGGCTTCTCTCCTGTGTGGACTCTCATGTGTGTTTTGAAATGTCCTTTTTGACTGAAACTTCTACCACAGATGGAACATTTAAATGGCTTCTCTCCTGTGTGGGTTCTCATGTGTACTTTCAAACTTATTTTGAAACTTAAACCACAGACTGAGCACAGACTGAGTTTGTCTTCTGTGTGGACTCTCATGTGTCTCTTCGAGTCCAATGTAGATGCGTTTAGGGTCTGTGGTTGGCAGACCGCAGGGAACCCGGTGGGTGATTTGCGGTCCACAGGGGACTCGGGGGCTTCTGCTTTGATATCGGGCATTCGCTGGGCTGTGATGGTTATAGCACTGGATGCATTGAAGGTCTCTCTACTCTGAGTCAGTGGATTGGGTAGTTTGCATGTTATGGTTGGACATTATGTAGATCTCTGATCCACTGTCCTACTTATAGCCTCAGTGGAGTGATTTTATGACATCACTAATAATGTCATTCTTGTTGATTTATTACATTATTAGCTACTTGGTTACATCACTAATGATGACATTGATGTCGGACTTATGACATCATCAATAACATCACACCATCTCTGATGTTCTGTGATGATGTCTTGCATACTTGTTGTAATGTCACTTCTATTGTGACATCACTGCTGTGGTGACATCTTCGATACTTGTTGCTAAAGATGTCACTTCTATTGTGACATCACCGCTGATGACATCCAGCTAAGCTTGTGATAGTCTTGCAGTGGCTCATGATACCACTGTTGCTGGAAGCTTGCTGACGTCGACGGTGGGTCTGACCACGTGAGATTATGCTAAGCTTGGGATGTTATGTTGTGGCAACTCTGGATGATGTCACTTCTCATTGCTCATTGTGACATCACTGATGATGTCATCGGGTTAGAGATGTCACTAGGCTTCATTTTTGCTTTATTGGATATGACGGTGGGGAGACAGAGAGAGGGGGGATGACATGCGGCAAGGGACAAGGGGTCAGATTCGAACCCCGGTCGGCCGCACGAAGGACTGGGCCTTTGTGGTATGCGCTCTACCAGGTGAGTCACGGGTACACCCATATTATAATTATTGATATTCACTTAAATACATTTAATCAAACAAAAGTCAAATAACTATAAGCTTATTTACCGTATTTCTACACTTGACAACGTTGAACATGTTAATATTTAAACTGATGAACACAAACAAGTCATCTAAGTCATCACCTCTCAAGTCAAGTCAAGTCTCAAGTCATTTATTTTTTCATCAAAACAGGGACTCAAGTCCACTTGAGTCCAAGTCATCAAGTCTCAAGTCCCCATCTCTGCTGTATAGCAGCAGAAACTGATGGTGAAGCGGTCAGAGTGAGGTAGCCTAGCTACTATAGGTAGCCTGAGGTAGAGGGAAGTAAACATATGACTTTAATGCATTTCCTCATCTCATTCTATTAAAGAGAACCCAACTTTTTGATCATCAACAATGGTGTGAGGGTGAAATGTAACTCTTTAGAAGGGCCAGCATAATGAAATGTCTCCATAATCATGTGGACATGTGGATTTCACAATCTATTCTAAAAAGAGTCTTTCTGTCCAGAGATCCTCGTTTTCCACTCACTTTTCAAGCAAGATGATCCACATGGCTCATGAATGGCCTAAATGGCCTAGAGACGTACACAACACAAGACCCGCCTCTTCTGCAGCAAGATTGGGCAAGCCTTTAGCGAGCTGAAACGTGATTGGTCGGTGCTGCTGTCCGTCATGGCTATGGGGTTTGACAGGAGGCGAGCGGCGCATCCGACCTCCCTCGGTTCTATTGTTGTCATCAGTCTGAGGAATTACTATTAAGATGGAAAGGGAGAAAAGCGACAAAGGTAAGCTTGTTTATTATTAGTTTGATATACTTTGTTGACAGCGGCTTTCATTCAGAAGTTGGTTGGCTGCTTGTTTGGTCTGCGTTCAACGTGGTTTGTTGTTATTTTGTCTGTAGCGCTTCTGAGTAGCGAATGGTTACAGTAGCCTATTCAAATGGTACTGATGATGGGTTGAGCATGCATCCTACTGTGGACTATTTTATGTCATCTTGAAATTGTAAGAAAAAGCTGCTGGGTTTGTTCTTTCTGATTGAAGAACAATAACTAGAATATTATTACTCTAATGCATCGAAAAGTCAAACACAGGGCTTGAAAGCGAGTGAAGGGGTACAAAGGACCACGTGAGAGGAGAGGAGAGGAGAGGAGAGGGGGAGAGGAGAGGAGATGAGAGGGGGAGGAGAGGAGAGGAGAGGGGGAGAGGAGAGGAGAGAGGAGAGGAGAGGGGGAGAGGAGAGGAGAGGAGAGGAGAGGAGAGGAGAGGAGAGGAGAGGAGAGGAGAGGAGAGGAGAGGAGAGGAGAGGAGAGGACAGGACAGGACAGGAGGGAGGGAGGTGTGATTAATTGGCAGTCTCACATGCTGGGATGCCCTGGGCTGCAGGCTGGCCAGCTGGGAGCCTGCTTCTCTGTCAGCTCCCCCTGCTCTGCTCTGACCTCCACACAACACCTCTCAAGGTCTTTACTGAGAGATATGAGCTGTTTACAAGACAGATTATTAAGTGATGTAGTTTACACAGAACAATATTTAAAAAATTATGTATAAAAATCTAAACTATTTTCATGGGTGACTACAGTCAGAGACTTAATTTCCAATGTAAAATTAAAAATAGATAAATGGATAAATAAACAGATAGACTAAAATAATTTGATTTCTTTTGTATTGTTAATGCTGTTATTGCTTATTGGTTATAGCTGCGAATCAAGAGGTTGTCTTTGAACATAAAACAATAATTACTAATAATAAATAATAATAATAATAATAATAGCAATAATAATAATAATGATGATAATGATAGTATAATAATAATAATAATAATAATAATAATAATAGCACAAAATAAATACATAAATGAATCAACAGAATGCAAATTCATTTATTTATTCATTAATTTTTTACAGATTTGAAAGTATCAAAACAAACAGCTAACAAACAACAAATACAAAAAATATGCAATAAGCATTCCATGTTCCATTGAACATGCCAATAGTTTTGGACATTTGGACATTTCGTTTGGCTGTAGCCATAACTGATTGAGGGGCAGGGTTGTCAGACCATTGAGACTGAGCCACAGACACCAGCTGACCTGGCAACCTGCTCCCCCCATGCAGCGGCTGATCTGGCAACCTGCTCCTCCAATGCAGCGGCTGTGGATGGAGGAAATCCAATTAATCAAATCCAATTGAGGAGCGGGACTCAGCCTAATTGACTTGTTTAAGAGGCACTCATGAGAGGATGAAAACAGTCAACTGACAATGGAAATGACTTACCGTCATCAGGCATTAGCTCAATTACCCTCTCAGCCATTAACTCACATTTTAGCCCTGTTTTCAGGATTTTAGACTCACCCCCTTTTGTAGGCCTTGTTGTCTTCAAGTGCTCTCGATGGAACGGAGCACGCAGGGGTTGGGGTGGGGGGCGGGGGGACTTGTTGCGGCTGCCCCAGACCCACGGTTCTCAGTTACGAAGGGATCCACCTTGTTGGCCTCAATCTGCCTGACTGAACATGCATTCTTGTTGTTTAGTTGAGTAATTTGAATAAAGTTTGTTTGTGTGTCTTGACTGCAGAAGAAAAAAATAAGGGTGCACTAAAGTGTAAGGAGCAAGAGCAGATGGAGGAAGAATCTTGTGGCCTCATGTGTTCTATTCCGCTCACAAACTTCTTCTCACTCTTAACAACACATACTGGCAAGTGTCCTGCTTCTATAGCTCCATTACTAGCCAAGCAAGTGAAGTTATTGAGGAGCATGCAGCTAACCGTGATGATGATGATGATGATGATGATGATGATGATGATGATGATGATGATGATGATGATGGTGGTGGTGGTGGTGGTGGTGGTGGTGATGATGGTGGTGGTGGTGAGGAGGAGATAAATGAAGACACAGCTGTAGTTAGTGTTTCAAATGTGTTGGAGTTTTGGGATATTGGACATTTTGGACAGGACATTTCATGTATATGTTCGGCTATACGTGGTTTCTTGCTGCATTGGATTCATACTGACAGCTGCTGGATGAAAAAAAACATTGGCAAGTTATTTCATATTCATTATTTGTGATGACGCTTGTCACAGATGCTGGCTATCTGACCTTTTTTCCCCTCCAAAAAATAGCATTGTTTGGTGCTGCTTGCATGTTGTATGTAGACCGTAGCTGTATCTGCACTAGGTTATTGTACATTGCTTGTACACTTTATTGTCGTGTGTGGCTTGATTGTGTGTGGTTTTATTATGGGCATCCAACATGACTGAATGTCTTCATCATTTGCCGTGTAAAATTGGCCAAATCCCTCGATCAGCAGGTCACTGTTTATAATGATAAATCCATGGCACTGTCCATTCGGTTGAAGAAGCACCTATACAGCCTACTAACTACAGGATGTGCAAGAGATGCAAGCGGCAGGCTGTTACTGTCTGTGTGTGAACCATTCATCAGTGGAGATGCTGTCCTCGGTGTTGAAACATGACTGGCAGCAAGCTGTTTTCTTTTTGTTGTTCAGAACAAAGCTTGTCTGACAAAGTGGCTTCACACTAGTAGACATCACGGCTTGCTTGGCTCAATAAGTGCCAATTTGTTTTTATATCAGCTATTTTAAAAATTACTATCATAAGGGCCCCTGGAGAATGCTCCACCGCCCTCTGTGCTGACAGTCGAACTCCACGTATACCCCTGGCTCTCGAGAAGATCGTAATTATGATTTCAGCACTATGAATGACTCAAACTGATAAATAGGACACGGGGAATGGGAGTCTTCTACCATAGGTGACCCGGCTTGCTAAGATGTGATGTTTAAGGTGTTGTTGAGAGAGGGGAAGTCATGTAAACAGCTCAGTAAAAATGTCAATCTCATGCGTATTATTTTCTCTTCTCTGCTGCAGCAGCACAAACCAGCTCTGTGCTGCTTGATTTCAGCCACAAAATGGATATTTTTTTGTCTCAGGGTCTCTAGTTTGTTATTATTTCCGACCAAAAGCTCAAACAATTCCTCTTCATGACTTTCCAACTTGGATCTTACGGAGAGACCTTGAAGGCAGCGCGTGGTCCAAGTTGGCTAATCATGACATATTAGATGATGCTACAGGATGCTGTAGGTCTGTAGGCTTTGTTGAGTAGCAATTTGTTTTATACTGGTTTGTGGTTGTGGGACATTGTTTGTTCTTACCTTAGCTGACCTGGCTCTGCCCTGAATGTGGATTCCAAGACCTCACTGGTGTTTTTTATTTTTACCCTTTGCTGTGTGTGTGTGTGTGTGTGTGTGTGTGTGTGTGTGTGTGTGTGTGTGTGCGTGTGTGTGCGTGTGCGCGTGCGCACGTGTGTGCATGCATGTGTGTGTGTGTGCGTGTGTGCGTGCGTGCGTGTGCGTGCGTGTGCGTGTGTGTGTGTGTGTGTGTGCGTGCGTGCGTGTGTGCGTGCGTGCGTGCGTGCGTGCGTGTGTGTGTGTGTGTGTGTGCATGCGTGCATGTGTGTGTGTGACGAGGCCCAAGGCTTGGTATTTCCTTGGTTGTTTGGAAGCCGCGCCAACTCCACCGCAGTCGGTCCCTCTGTGACAATGGACAATAGCAGGCAGACATATTGTATACATCCTGTGAGAGGATGGGCTGCTGAGCCAAGACTGTGACCTGTAGGCACAGAGAACAGGAGACAGGAGGAGGGTTAGACCAAGGGGCAACCTCCTACTCCGGTGCTGAAGAATGAAGCCATTGTGGAAGTGTCTTAAAACTGCATGGCCAGCAGGGGGCGACTCCACTGCCTGCAAAAAGAAGTCTGGTTGTATGGAAGTCAATGGGGAGATAACCCTATTTCTCACTTGCTTTATGACCCAAGTAAACACTTTCCTAATGGTCTCAATCACTAGTTTGATGTCTTCTTCTTAGTTAAAATTGGCTAATTGGGCTCTGTGGTGGTGTCAGTCACGATTTGTGATGGAAGTGATGTCATCAGTGATGTCACTTAAGCAATTGTGATGTCATCAGTGATATCATCATGATGTCACTCGAGCAATTGTGATGTCATTAGTGATGTCACTCGAACAATTGTGAGTAAAATAGGCGATAAAGCAGACTATGCTTTGGGGTTAGTTGAGCGTGCAGTTCACCGTTCGTGGACCAATAGCAGGCGGCGCTGTGGCTCTGTGGGAAACCTGTCACGTGGGAACTGCTTCTGGATCCAAATAAGCAAGATAATGATATTTTTTGGAGCCAGCACCAGCCAAACCTTCTGACCAATGACGTCACGGTGGCTGCGTCCATATCTTCCACACAAAGGACATTCATTTTGCAAATAATATAGGGTTGAACAATAAAGCACACAATATTCACCTAGCTTTCTGTCCATATACAAAGCTTTCAATGGGACACCTCTAACAGCATTATGTCATTCATTCACACATACAGAAGATGGACTGCTTTACATGAGCTGAGCTGATGTCACCCTCTGTGAAATACAACCCCGACGCTTGAGTTTTCCCAGCAGCTGGCTCCATTATCCACACCATGTCAATAGTGTGGTGTGGGGTCCTGCTTATGACATCATCACTATTGGACATCTGGGTCCAGTGTGTGTGTGTGTGTGTGTGTGCGTGTGCACATGTGTGTGTGTGTGTGTGTGTGTGTGTTGGCGTAGAGATGCCATGACAACAGCGCAGGCTGAGATTTGATATGCAGCCTCCCCCCTTATCGAATAACCCCATGTGTTGAGTTATATCCCCCCTGCTACCAGCATTACTACTGCTGCCTTCAAGTGCAGTTGGAAATGTCATGATTATGAGATGAATGCGTGCGAACGGCCCAACAAGAATGAGGTGATTGTATTGATGTTTTCTTATTTCCAGCCAGAACGATCTGAATGCTTCATAAGTTGTGTACTTGCATCGCAATATTGGAACTTGGAAGGCGTCATAACTCTTAAGCCTATACAGGGTGAGAAGTTGACACATGGTAATCCTATAGGCTGCTGCTGTCTCTAGAGGGCATAAATATGTCACCATGCTTCTCTTTCACGTCTGGATATCATATTCGGGGTGACAGTTTTATTTCTTTGATTTTATTTCTCCTTTTGTTTCGCTTTTTGCTTTGTTTTAATAATTAATTTAAATAAGCCGGGCACTAACGATAGCGGCGGTAGTCACGTCAAGTGACTTGAGAAATAGTCAAGATAGGATGCACTGAGCACTCCTCTTTTCTTTACCATCACCCATTCCTTTGTCTCCTTGCTTCACCAAACCCCCCCCCCCCCCCCCCCCCCAAACCGTGTGTTAGTCTGCTGTCTGCCTCCAGTCAATAATATCCACTAGTGGCTCGCTGCCTGCAGGGGGCTGGACTGTACAGACTCCGAGTCATACAGACTCATGTGGATTGGGACTGTGCCAGAGGAAATGAGTGTAAAGTCCCTCACCCCATCTCTCGCTCTCTTTCTGTCTCTCTGTGTGTCTCTCTCTCTCTCTCTCCCTCTCTCTCTGTCTCTCCCTCTCCCTCTGTTTTGAGTGCAGGTGTTTGCCTGCAGGTGAGGAGCGTGTGCTCATAGTCAGAGTCATAAAACAGACACGATGATGAAGAGCTGAAAACATTCGATTGTGATTGTGTGTTGTGTGTGTGTGTGTGTGTGTGTGTGTGTACATACACGCGTGTGCATGCTTACTTCAATGTGTATGCGTGTTTAAAATCACTTGGCCATCTGAGTGAGTGTATCTCTGCCTCCCTACAGCCATATTAGGTGGCCATGTTATCATTCATATCCATCGCCACAGTGGAATAGGGTCATTTATTCAAAAACCTCAGAAATGTCTGCGGTCCACAATCACTGTTCTGCAAAAAAAAAAAAAAAAAAAAAAAATACATTGTAAGAAAAATTGCCTGAAACAAGTGAACCTGTACTGTAAACAAGTTGAATTATCTGAATTTAATCATCCCGTTTGCAGAAAAAAAAAAAAAAATTGTTATAAGAAAATATTTAGTTCATGAACATATCTTTAGCTTTAGCTTTTCACATTCATATGAATGCCCTGCCTCTTTTTGTTGTATTATGTACTTCTTTTTTACAAATAGCATCTTTTTACAGCACAACTCAACTCGCACCTCTGTTGTTCAAATGTCAATATAGCTGATTGCTTTGTATGCGAGGCCTAAAAGAAGAAGAAGAAGAAGAAGTAGTAGAAGGTAGAAAACGGACTTGGCACAGTGCATCTGTCTCTTCTACCTGTCAGTGCTTGTGAGAGGAGAGACAGAGAAAATGCATGATTGCAATGCTCGTGGTACCGTAAGAAAGACGAGATGACAAACTTCAAGTCAGGACAAGGCCGGCATCTGCAGCTCACAGCTAATGTGTTTTGATAGCTTCAGCTCTGCCAATACAAGTCCACCAAGCCGTCATTCCCTTTCTCCACCTCGTACTTTACTGTCTTTCAGGGACTATTTGTAGAGTTGTGTACCAAATCCAAAGCATGTGCTATTTGAAAGTGAGGCCAACTTCAAATGATTTATAGCCCAGCAGCACTAAAAGTCATTTTTCAAGCATAGGTAACTTAAAGATGCAGTCCACTGATTTTTTGTATTCAGTCAGAAAAAGCTTGTTTGGATTTCTAAATGTGAGGAGTATCATGTTTATTCATTTATTTTATTTGTTCGAACTGTTTTATCGCCAATTTGCTTCATACCAATTTTTGAACAAGGTTGAATGGGCAGGGCCATTTGTTTATTTTACTTCCCACCCAATTCACCCTTTTTGTGTCTAAAAGGCAGGAAGTGGGGTGGCTGTGCCTCAGGAGGTAGAGCGGGTTGTCCACTAATCAGAAGGTCGGTGGTTCGATCCCCGCGGTCCTCCGGTCCGCATGTCGATTCTGTCCTTGGGCAAGATACTGAACCCCGAATTGCTCCCGACGGTTG
>NC_139628.1:46085370-46087870 GCF_964638095.1 Poromitra crassiceps | reverse complement strand
TGTGTGCAGTGAGTCAGTCTCCATTAAGATGTCACTAAGTATCCAGACATCGCTGCAGGGCAGGTAAGAGAAAAGCATTTAGCCAGGAAAAATGGTAAGGGGAGGCTGTGTGTGTGTGTGTGTGTGTGTGTGTGTGTGTGTGTGTGTGTGTGTGTGTGTGTGTGTGTGTGTGTGCGTGCGTGCGTGCATGCGTGCGTGCGTGCGTGCGTGCGTGCGTGTGTGCGTGCGCGTGCGTGCGCTTGCATGTGTGTGTGTGTGTGTGTGTGTGTGTGTGTGCGCTCGCGTTTGTGTGTGAAGACAGAAACGTCAAGGAATTTAACAGATGAACCCCGGCAAGATGACTCACGGTCTGAGGGGGTATGAAGTGTGTGTGTGTGTGTGTGTGTGTGTGTGTGTGTCTCCAGTCCAGGAGTCTGGCCCTCTCTTTTCTTTGTGTCTCTCTCTGTCTTTCTCATCCACTCTATAAAATATGTCTATAAAACATCACTACAAACTGTTTCCATTCAATCTCTCCAATTAGCCTCTTTCAGTTCGCCTGGACTCTATTTCACTCGTTCTCTCACTCTTTCTGCTTAGACTCTATTTCACTTGTTCTCTCACTCTTTCTGCCTGGACTCTATTTCACTCGTTCTCTCACTCTTTCTGCCTGGACTCTATTTCACTTGTTCTCTCACTCTTTCTGCTTGGACTCTATTTCACTTGTTCTCTCACTCTTTCTGCCTGGACTCTATTTCACTCGTTCTCTCACTCTTTCTGCTTGGACTCTATTTCACTCGTTCTCTCACTCTTTCTGCTTGGACTCTATTTCACTTGTTCTCTCACTCTTTCTGCGTGGACTCTATTTCACTCGTTCTCTCACTCTTTCTGCTTGGACTCTATTTCACTTGTTCTCTCACTCTTTCTGCTTGGACTCTATTTCACTCGTTCTCTCACTCTTTCTGCGTGGACTCTATTTCACTTGTTCTCTCACTCTTTCTGCCTGGACTCTATTTCACTCGTTCTCTCACTCTTTCTGCTTGGACTCTATTTCACTTGTTCTCTCACTCTTTCTGCTTGGACTCTATTTCACTTGTTCTCTCACTCTTTCTGCCTGGACTCTATTTCACTCGTTCTCTCACTCTTTCTGCTTGGACTCTATTTCACTTGTTCTCTCACTCTTTCTGCTTGGACTCTATTTCACTCGTTCTCTCACTCTTTCTGCTTGGACTCTATTTCACTTGTTCTCTCACTCTTTCTGCTTGGACTCTATTCCACTCGTTCTCTCACTCTTTCTGCTTGGACTCTATTTCACTTGTTCTCTCACTCTTTCTGCTTAGACTCTATTTCACTCGTTCTCTCACTCTTTCTGCTTGGACTCTATTTCACTCGTTCTCTCACTCTTTCTGCTTGGACTCTATTCCACTCGTTCTCTCACTCTTTCTGCTTGGACTCTATTCCACTCGTTCTCTCACTCTTTCTGCTTGGACTCTATTTCACTCGTTCTCTCACTCTTTCTGCTTGGACTCTATTTCACTTGTTCTCTCACTCTTTCTGCTTGGACTCTATTTCACTCGTTCTCTCACTCTTTCTGCTTGGACTCTATTTCACTCGTTCTCTCACTCTTTCTGCTTGGACTCTATTTCACTCGTTCTCTCACTCTTTCTGCTTGGACTCTATTTCACTTGTTCTCTCACTCTTTCTGCTTGGACTCTATTTCACTTGTTCTCTCACTCTTTCTGCTTTAGACTCTATTTCACTCGTTCTCTCACTCTTTCTGCTTGGACTCTATTTCACTCGTTCTCTCACTCTTTCTGCTTGGACTCTATTTCACTCGTTCTCTCACTCTTTCTGCTTGGACTCTATTTCACTCGTTCTCTCACTCTTTCTGCTTGGACTCTATTCCAGGGGGTCCCCAGCAAATTGATGAATTGTTAAACATTCAAAAGACATTAACGCAAAGAGACTGTATGAGAGTTACTATTTTGATCATAGTTTCATGTTATGTCTCTACCTGCAACAAAGAGTATTGAAGGCAAGAGACAAACCTAATGTGCGTTTTTGACAACAGCACTGCCGCCATTTTGGCCTGAGAAAAACAAAACTCCTCCATGAGCCAATGGGACAACAGCCCAGAACCATGACAGCCAATCAGAGGTGTTCTCTCTCAGGCCAAAATGGCAGATTTGCTGTGCATGCGCTGATGTTGCAATGGAACAACGTAACCTTCTTCTGTTCTATAAGTTATTTGCCTGCAATACAGGAATTCTGGAGGGAGAAAATCACATCTAACAATAAAAAATATTGTCAGATTTGTGTTCTAGAGAAATGAAATGGGGCTCTGTGGCCCTAATGTGGACTAAATTAGGAGTCCTTTGCAACCAAATAATCACACCTTCATTGATATGAAAACAGTTGAGAAGAATCACACCTCAAATTTCCATCTTTTGTCAATTCCCCTTCATGTCTTCATGCGTTAGAGATAGGAGGGTGAGGGTTGGATCAGATATGGAACAGGAGTAGT
>NC_139628.1:46075370-46080370 GCF_964638095.1 Poromitra crassiceps | reverse complement strand
ACGATGTTTGTTAACGCGATATCTGAGGACCGCCTTGACGGAATTTCATCAAATTTGCCTCAAACATCGACTTAGACTCAAGGATGATCTGATTAGATTTTGGTGGTCAAAGGTCAAAGGTCAAGGTCACTGTGACCTCTCGAACGCCATTTTCAAGCTTGTTAACGCGATATCTCAGGAATGCCTTGACGGAATTTAATCAAAATTGTCTCAAACATTGACTTGGACTCAAGGATGAACTGATTAGATTTTGGTCAAACATTGACTTGGACTCAAGGATGAACTGATTAGATTTTGGTGGTCAAAGGTCAAAGGTCAAGGTCACTGTGACCTCTCAAACGCCATTTTCCAGCTTGTTAACATGATATCTCACGAATGCCTTGACGGAATTTCATCAAATTTGCCTCAAACATCGCCTTACACTCAAGGATGATCTGATTAGATTTTGGTGGTCAAAGGTCAAAGGTCAAGGTGAGCTCTCGAACGTCATTTTCAAGCTTGTTAACGCGATATCTCAGGAATGCCTTGACGCAATTTAATCAAACTTGTCTCAAACATCGACTTGGACTCAAGGATGAACTGATTACATTTTGGTGGTCAAAGTTCAAGGTCACTGTGACCTCTCACACACCCAATTTCCAAGCTCTGTAAAGGTGCTCTTATGCTCGAGCAAAGCTCCGTGGGGGTGGGGCCCCGCGAGTCTCCGTAGTCACCGTGCAGACCTCGCGCTGGGGCAGATGCCATTATACTCAGAAAGTGATCACCATGTATTGTACAATGGTGAGAACAGCCCGTGAAAAGTCGCAATGAAACGCTGTGCAGTACTGAGTGCGCTTTCACTCTCAAACGACCGCACATCAGCACATGAAGGACTCACCAAACTTGTTTTTACTGAAAGCCGTTTTTACTACTCAGCCCTGATAGCCTACTATTCTGTGCTGCTTTTAATCTCTCTCAATAATGCTCTTAACACAACACATTTACTTGGTGAAATGACTAAAAACGAACAGTTGCAAATCTAAGTTTATAGCCTACCACATGGGTCAAGAAATGTGGCGAAAACACAGCTCAGTGTTCAGGGCTCAATGGTTTGATGCAGCCATGTTTGGAGAGAAGCTCGCGCTGTTAGAAAAAATATCAGGCACAACGCGAGCGGCCGCTGGACCACGCGCATAACCACGCCCAACAAATTTACGTAATTTGACGCGCCCGCCCCTCGCTCCACCCCCGCGCCCTTCACGGCAGGGTGAGCATAATTCAGCCTTAACGCAACATCACAGGAGCGCCTTGACGGAATTTATTCCAATTTGCCTCAAATGGCGATTTGGACTCAAGAATGAACTAATGGCGGAGGCATAAGTCCGCGTTGCGGTCGTTCTAGTTTTTCATAGTTCTGTTTTTCTGACACAAAAGTTGTACAATACATTCTGCTGTAAAGTAATTAACCCATTTCAGCTGATTCAGACAGACAAGCCCGATTTCAGACAGACAAGCCCAGACAGACAAGCCCGATGCTGATGCTGGGTGGAGGTGAGCGTACAGGTAGATGCTGGGTGGAGGTGAGCATACACGTGGATGCTGGGTGGATATGAGTGTACAGGTGGATGCTGGGTGGAGGTGACATGCACAGACATTTTGGGGGCAGGTGCTCAAGTGAAAAAAAGGGCACCCCTCACACATAATTATTTATAAAAAATAAAGTGATATACAGTCAGGCCTGCATTAATACAGTGTGGTACCCCTGGGTAACCACACTTGAAGTGCCCGCCTCCTTCCCATTTACATTTACAAAATAAACAATAAATACTATAGCAATAAAGACCACAGATTTGCATGGACTTATTGCTAAAGTACAGGCTTAACACACATACTACAGAGAAATGTAAGACACACACAAAATGTAAGACACAAGAAAAGTCATTTTACACAGGGAGGTCAAGTTTAGAAAAATGGTCTCACTACAATTAAATGGCTACTATGGGGATCAACATCACACATGAATACAATTGAATCTACAAGAGTCTCCACTTTCCAGGCATGCCAAAATATTTATAGGTGACTGCATGCAAAAAAACAGCATGTTTTTGTCAAAAACTGCAAGGGATTAGCATAAAGTGGGGATGCCTGCAAAGGGGAGACTAATGTATACCCATAGAAGCCATTCTCATTCAGATATGTTGAGGTAAGAAATCAAGGGGCCCCTTTGAAAATGGCCAGGCCAGTTTTTCCATCGACAAAGTTTCGCCTAATTTTGGAGTGTTGTTTAGCCCCCTTCCCGACAAAGTAGGATGACAGGGTTGGTACCAATAGATGCATTAGACATTCTAGTTTCGGAGGATATCAGTATCTTCACTCTAGCTTTAAAGATGAGTCGGCTACGGCCTCTGAAACACAGTCATGTTGGTCGCGGACGTGTCTTGCAAAAAGGGCTCTTATCATTCAGAGGCCAAAAGGGGAGGTGCCTGCCCCGGCCCGGCTATCACCGGCGGAGGCATAAAAAACAAAAACTGGCAGGTGATTGGATGAACCATCTGTCTATCACACCTATCATGGTCTAAATTAATTCCACAACACTAGCTACTGTAGAGTTCGCTGAAATAAATATCTTCACGAAAAGTGCGGAAGTGTGTCAGACCGGACGACTGGGGACTGATTTAGTTAGTTTCAGTTAAGTTAATAGCTCTGTTATGAGCGAAGCTAGGCTGCTGTGTTCCTGCCTCTCCACCATGTTGACCATTGACTTTTCAGACCGCTCCCCCTGGTGTTTTTATTTCTGAAAAGCGACTAGCATTGTTAACGTGTTGAATCCCAAAGCATTTACCAGTCAATTGGTATGGATGATGCCGGTAGACTGTAGGTTATATACAAATTAGCATGCGACGTGGGTTATCACGCACACCGCATACCGTGCTGTTGAGCCACCCTAAATCACCGCGGGGGAAATTCCTTAGCCGCGACGCCCGAGTTGAACCATTGCTAAAAATATTCCTTTTGCGTGTATGAACTGCTCAGACAGGAAGCGTAGGCACGACTTGGTGCCAAACTCTGGTTGGCTGGACCGAACCCGCTCTGACCACTTTGCAGCCAATGGAGTGTGGCGCTGCCCACTCACACACGCTGCCCACTCACACGCGCGCACACACACACACACACGCACACACACACACACACACACACACACACACACACACACACTCACACACACGCACACACACACGCACACACACACTGCTTGGTCCTCGTCGGTTACAACTTGGATAACCGCGCGTCCATGTTCGGTTTCCAACCTGCATGCCAAGTGTGGTGAATTAGGTGTGTGTGTGTGTGTGTGTGTGTGTGTGTGTGTGTGTGTGTGTGTGTGTGTGTGTGTGTGTGTTTGCATGTGTGTATTTTGGTCTGTGTATAAGTGAGTTTGTGAGTCTGTATATCTGAGTTTGCACTTATATAAACTACACATAGTATTCAACTTCGAATAGTCACTCTCTATACTATAAATACCAACTGACAGTAAGCTTTGTACAGCATGATGAAACATCCTCCGCTTTCCAGGCTCTCTCTCTCTCTCTCTGTCTCTCTCTCTCTCTCTCCTCCCTCTCCTCCCTCTCCTCCCTCCCTCTCCTCCTTGGACTCAGTGGAAGAGATGAGGTCACAGCGTTTCATCAGCGACCACATGGCTGAAGCATATGGCTTTTATATAGCGCTGACTCAAGTCCCGTACCTCCTCGGCGCACTGCGAAAAAATCTGAACTCCTCCTCCTGAATGACTCATATTCAGGGCAAAGTGATGACCGATGGGGTGAGACCATTCAACCGCTTTCCAATGCAGAGTTTTCTCCAAGTATCAAGAAAACTACATTTCATCTCAATAATTTGCATTGGAAACGAGTGGGATTGTCTCACTTTTTTCACTTGCTTTATGAAAAATACGATTTTAATGTTTCAGTATTTTTTTTTGCAGTGTGAGTTTACAGCTGTAGTTTGCATTCATTTGCTCCATAGAGGCAGGGGTCCAGTGACCTCATTTTAATCCAAATGAATGTGAGACATGCATGCATGCACACGCACGCACGCACACACGCACGCAAGCACACACATACACACACACACACACACACACACACACGCACGCACACACACACACACACACACACACACACACACACACACACCAAATTAAGCCGTGATGTCATATCCTCTGTGTAGGCGGCCAGGCAATGTTGATCCAGTGCAGAGCTTGTGTGTGTGTGTGTGTGTGTGTGTGTGTGTGTGTGTGTGTGTGTGTGTGTGTGTGTGTGTGTGTGTGCGTGCGTGTGCGTGTGCGTGTGCGTGTGCGTGTGTGTGTGTCTGGAAGGTATCTTACTGTATAACTCCAACAGTTTAGGGGGAGCCTGATACCTCTCAGTTTAGCTGTGGAATTGGTTTAAAACAAACAAACAAACAAGTAGATTGATTGTAGGAGCTACTCTTTAGATTGAGATTTGACCCACTGCATCAAATAGGATTAAACTCCACAGTCTTCTAAAGAGATGTGTTCACATAGTCATTAAAATGGGAATTAACCCCTAAAACTCTGTTTTCACAAGGCTTTACAATTCAACATAAACCCATTTCCGACCAAGGCAGTCCCAGGACCGGTTTGGAGCCGGTGCCAATCTTGAACCAGTTCTTTGTATTTCAACAGCCAAAGAACTGGCTCTCGGCCAGGAAAACTGGTTCCAGATTGGCAATATAGGACGCTAAACATGCTTGTTATTACATCCATCGCAGAGGGTGCATGACAGAGCGGCGATATTCACCTTCAATGTAGCCCCGCCCACTTGACCCAGTTGTGTTATGACTTCCTGTTCAAAACACCTTCTGTTTGTACCTGGTCACTACTAGTACTGTACTGTCACAGGAAGTGTCAACACAATAGGAAGTAACTGGGTGAGCCCTGTGTTGGAACATAAGGTGAATAGGATGCTGTAGGACTGAGAATGTGTTGGCTTGTCTTCCACCAT
>NC_139628.1:46042870-46070370 GCF_964638095.1 Poromitra crassiceps | reverse complement strand
ACACCCACCAGCGTCATTTTCCTTGAATTAAACATAGCTAAAAGCTGTTGTGTGTGTGGGCTGCGCAGATAACAAATGTAAAAAAAATCACCAATTAAAGTTTTTTTGTACTCCCGAGCAAAACAAGGAAGCCATTGAGAATTGGCGAGAAGAAAAAGGTGGATCTAGCTGTCAAGGAAGTAAGTTGGAGTGTTCATCTTCCGTATATATGATCTTTGTGTGCAACACGTGACAGAGGAGAACGCCAGGATTGGGGGGGGGAGTTTTTGTTTCCCCCCGTTTTGGGCGTGCTTTCTGAATAAAGACGCGCTCCGCAGTGTCTCTATAGTCACATTACAGCCAAAACAAGCCAAGGTGTGGGATTAACAGCCACTGACTCAGATGCATAGAGAATATTGCCTCCTCGTAAGGATATAGGTCCAAAAATGCTGAACCTATCCTTTGCAAACAAGCATGAGAAGAATTCTCGAACGTCGACGACAGGTTCAAACCAACTTGACTTTAGAAACATAGGCCTATGGGGGATGGTTTCCATCTACTGAACCAAACAATATATAAATGCACTAAATCAGTTTCATGTGAGTCCTTGTGTGGCGTTGACTCTCGCGCCCGACTCCTCAAACGAACTCGAGCGACTGCTTTCCACTATTCCAGGCCTTCATCTGGTGCCTGAACCGATCTGACACTTTGGGAAGCGCTCGTGCTCGTGAGAGGTTTAACCCGCAGCAAAGTAAGCAGTGGCTGAGAGTTTGTTTGTACTCGTTTGCTGCGTAAGGACTGCCGATTACCAGTATTTTTGTGATTACTGTAAAACTACCGATTGCTAATATTTTCACCCACTATTCCAGATCTTTCAATTTGACCATTTCCATGCAACAACAAAAAATCTCAAATGTTTTTCTTGTCTGGTTTGAAAAGCCTCTGAAACAACATTTACACCATAAAACTCTTCATCGAAATCCACAATAATGTATATTTTAAAATACCACCAAATGTATAGTAACAGATATGTTTTATAGTATAAACAGTACAGTAGATTTTATGTATGAGTCCACTACTTCTAATCCAGTCCCGATGTCCCTCTATCATCTGATCATCTGGTTCCAATAGGCATGGACTGATGAAAGATCCAGCTCAGAGCCTAATGTGTGTGTGAGTGAATTCTAGTGGGATAAAGGCTAACCAGTGAAGGATGGAGAAGACATAATAGGTTTAACTGCTTCCAACTTATTGCATTAATTCATCTGGTGTGAAGTGATGTGACTTTTTAAACCTTTATTTATGTAGAGAGGCTGCTTTTCCAGTAAAGGCCTGTTTCACCCCCAAATCAACGCTGATTTATTTTGCACACCATCTCACACATATCCAAAAACTGCGAACGGTTTTGCAGGCATTCATTTTGTTTGACAGTTTATTGAGAGTTGATTTGAGTTGAGTTTGTGGAAATCAAACAACATTTGTTTTTAAGTTCTCCTTTAACATACATTCACACTGGAAGCTGCCCGGTACAACCACAGTCTGATACTATAGTGGCCACTCCAATGTATAGCGGTCACTCACACAAGCTGTTGGATGTCTTCAAGGAACTTATACTGTAAAAAGACTCGGTTGCTTTCTTGACCTACTTTTCCTCACCGGTCTTGCGGACATCTTTTTCACTTTGGAACGTGGCCAGGGCTCTCCATATGCTGCTGCACTCGGACAGAGACAGACGTACTGTATCAAATTATGCAACAACTCCCCCCTTTCATAGGGAGAGACTCCATACCCCCAAGCGGCCCTGCAGCCATCATCACACATCAGCCCTGGAGGAGATGCATTCTTTGAAATCTTTGATCCGCTATCCACCTGCGGTAAGATGCATTCTGGTAACCTTGCTTGCAAGATGGATAACCTCGCGAGATCTAAAGAGATTCTCTCGACTGGTTTAGTGAAACCTATGTGGAGCTATACCGTCCATCTGGCAGCGTCAGGTTAGCATTCTGGGTGAATTGATTGTAATCAAAGCACATTACATCCAGGTGTCGGTGCACCCAAACCACCTCTTTATGTGGTCAGAGAGATTCATTTGGCCACTTGAACAACATCTAAATGCAACGAGTCTTCAAAATCCACTATATTCCATTTTGTGCACAGATCCAACCATGAAGCACTTGGTTGGCATGACGTGTGTTGCCTTCAAATGGGGTCCATGAGATGAATCCGTACGAATGCCCGCCTCACGACTTCGTAAGTGGAAGTTTTCCGAAGGCTCCGAGTTCACGACATCGTGTACACGACTTACCATGGCAAATACGAGTTCATGGGTTCCCAGTTTGGTCCGGGTGTATGAGTTTGGTCATAAGGGGCTGCAGACGGAGGACCAGCACTTTAACAAATAATTTGACGTCAGCATTCAGAAGAGAGAGGGCGGTAATTGGTACAATCATTGGGATCTTTGCCTTTTTTTCAAGAGCAGGGTGATTATGGCAGTGTTCACATCCCTGGAGAAAGAACCAATATTTTGTGTCTTCATTCATCATTTTAAAAATCAAAGGACCAAGTTGGGGCCAGAAAGTTCATATGAATTCAGGAGGAATCCCGTCAAACCCTGGAGATTTGCCTCTGTTCAAAGATATTGGTTTCTCCAAAGACAATACTTCATTAGGAGATAGCTTGTATATCCTGCGATGGCGCGTTTTATGCAAATTGGATGCAAATACAATACAGTTATTTCTGATAAAGCCTTTCCTCGCGTATCATAGTATACGTGGATCGTCTGCTGCACGTTAGCGTTGTTGTACTTTCTTTTCCTTCTGCTTTCCACCATACGTGTTGCTGCGATACCTTTTATAGCCACAACCCCACCGCCCGCAGCAAATGGTATACGCCCGAAAATAAAAAAACATTGAACGCTGTCCCAGTCCTGCATTGCCTTCACTTTGCATTGCACCCGATAGCATCCATATAGATAATGCGGAGATTCAATTCTCAATGTCTTTCCCTTCTTCTCCTCTTTCAAAATAAAAGCGAACGAATTGAATGTCACATTGATGCGACACTGACAGAATTCAGAGTTGCATGTACACACACACACGTACTGTACTTTCACATACACACACACACACACACACACACACACACACACACACACGCACACACACACACACACACACACACACACACACACTCTCTCTCTCTCTAGTGAAGATGACGATGATAATTGATGATGGGACTTCCAGACCTGGACACTAGAGCTGGCTGGGTTCTAGCCTGTGACGCACTGCAACCTTATATTTATAATAGGTTGACGTCAGCATCCCTCATAGCCTTCCCGGTAGGAAAGGTGAGCCTGCAGCACATGCATGTATATGTGTGCAATCATACTGTTTACATTGCTCTCCTGGTGATTTGAAGCCCTAGTTGAGAGCGGACTGGTCTCTCTGAGCTGGTCTCCCTGCGTCTCTCTGAGCTGTTGATCTCTCTCCTGGTGATTTGAAGCCCAGTTGATCGAGAGGACCGGTCTCGCTGCGTCTCCCTGAGCTGTTGATCTCAATTGCTTTCGTTCCGTTTCTGCTTTCGTACAAGCGTAAAAAAACATAGACTGGTTTGCCCGTGGGTCGTATGGCGTTAACGTGATGCGAAACATCTGTACATTGCTGTACTGTACGGTTCCACACATGTGCATGCCGACACACGAGCATACGATACATATGTATCGACACACGCAAAAATGCATACTGTAGAGATCAAGCAAACAAAACCAGCTGGTAAACATCTGCATTTCAATGTGGGTATTTTCCTGTTTTTTCCCCCTTCTGTTGGCAAAGCTCCAGTTTGTTTCAAAGTACATTAGTACATTATAGCCTGCTTAAAACATCCTGATTGGTGATTTGGTGAGTGTTTCGCTCTACGTATCAGTCTGGACTCCGAGCAGTCGACAATAATTTCAGTGGGTGGGAGTACTTGCCTTGACAGACAACTCCTTTCAGCCAATCATCATCGCCAAATCCAGTCCTTCTGCCAATCAGCGTCGGATCCAGTCATATCCAAATCCACTCAGAAGAACGGCAAAAACATATTTTCCGCAGAGAAACTACACTGGTACATACTCCTGTTCTTGTGTAATTGTTGTTATTGAGTCTATTTCTGCAATAACTGCACTTACGACTATGTAACCTTGACGAACGTTGACAGTACTGCTTGTTGCTTTGTGAGCCGGAGGGCGATGGGAGCAGCCATTACTGTTTTGCCAGCTGATTGGCTGATTACAATGTCAACTACGAGGCAGGTCCCTGATTGGCCCGTGCACTTTGTAATTTCTGAAAACGCCCGCCCCGGGCTGGAGGCCAGATGGTCCCGCAGAACCAAACTACTTTACTACTTTACCAGGCTAACATAAAACCCCTGGCAAGGCAAGTGTGTCATTTTCTTGTAAATATGTATTTTGTAGCCTTGAATGCATACAAAAACTGTATAGAAAATGTGAAAATTAAATTATACTCAATTAAAAAAAGAAGAGATAAGCAAATTTGGCAGTTTGAAAAAGTAGAGGTAAAGTGGGCGGAGTTATCTCAGGAGATTGCTGACGTAAGCAATCTCCAAACGATCATATTAGGAGAACGCTGGTGTGGTGACATATGGGGATGCAGCATGGACAAACGCCCCCTTTGGGGAAAAAGCATTTTGTTTTTGGACTTTGGAGATGTATCTATGTCAAGATGTCAGGGTTTTTGTTAACAGCCAGATTGGCTGTGTTTGAGCTGCATTTTATAATAGTTGTGAACATTAGGGCACGCCCTAATGTTCAATTAGGGCTCATTTGAATTGTGAACAATTCTACAGTAACTCATATTTGGGTGGGTAATTAATGTGATAGTCAGCTGTGATATCCTATAAAAAAATAGATAATTGAGGCTGGGCATGCAGCCAGAGCCTTTAATAACCTGATTGGATGGTATGTGTGTGTATGTGTGTGTGTGTGTGTGTGTGTGTGTGTGTGTGTGTGTGTGTGTGTGTGTGTGTGTGTGTGTGTGTGTGTGTGCGCACGCACGCACGCGTGCGTGTGTGTGTGTTTGTGTGTGTAGGGGGTATTTCCTATCCACCTAATTTCTAATCCTCGGTTGTGTCTGTCCCATATGGGGAACAGACACAGGCCCGATTAAAACACACACACACACACACACACACACACACACACATACATACATTATAGAGTGATTGCACGCCTGCTACTGGATTGGTTCAGAAAACAAGACTGTGTGTTTGATTTGTAGGGTGGGGTGAGGTGGGGTGGGTGGAGGTGGGGGCTGGTCTGTTGTATGGCAGCCAGCAGGCGGTCTGGGGATCCAGAGGAATTTCTCGCGTCCTCACATTCCAGCTCGTCGGCCTCGTCGACACGCCTGACCTTTGGGGTAAAAGCATTTTGTTTTTGCACTTTGGAGATTTATCTATCAAGTTTGATGTCAAGATGTCAGCGTTTTTGTTTAACAATTTTGCGCAATGACAACGAGAAGCAGATTATAATGTAATTGGAAACATGGGTCAAGTTTCCTTCCAATATAATCATCAGACAAACATCAGGAACTCACATTCAGTTTCATCTCATTTTATGAATTATGCAGTTGAGCTATAAAGTATTCAACTGCCAATGTCAATTTTCTTTTTTGTTTTTGCACATATCAGCTCTTATTCTAATAGTTATCATGCACTCACAGCACTTACAATGCCTACAATATTCACATTCTCAGTGTAAAGAGTGTAACGGACTGACACGTTACGTTTTATGATCCAATCAGGTCAGTGCTTTTGACCCCCCCAAACATCTGAGCTGTCAAAAGTTGTTGCTGATGGAAAGCATGCGCCTGTTCCCGCCACGTTAAAAGGACACATCAGTTGCAGCCTTGCCTCTCACGGCTTCACCTCGGACGACCTTTGCACCCCCATTTCAGGAATGACAGCTCCCGTCTATGGAGGCCAAGACGGTTGCCAGGTCGGGGGCAAACGTGGCAACCTCTGCGCCTCTCGGGAGCGTGCCTCTGAAACCTCCAACTCTTTGGAAATCATCGTCAGCAGTTGCCAGGTTGGGTTTGAATGAACTCCCAACCTCCCCGACCTTTTCTGGCGGAAGAGGTATACAGGCTGCACTTGGAGGAGAGTGAGTTACACTGGGTATAAACAGAGAGGGACCCCAGTGGGGGTTGCCAGGTTGGGGCACACGTGGCAAACGTTGACCTTGCAGCACAGCTTTCAGCACCTTTCAGACTGACTGAAGCAATCACTCCAACACTTCAATACCTCCTAAACAAGCCATCATACACTGTTTGGAGAATGTCAGGCTGCAGCTAAAAGACACTTGTGAAATCCAGAACGCCCCCCCCCCCCCCCATGAGTCTCTCCATCCTATTTGTCTTGTCATAGGGAACATGTTTGTGCGTGTGAGCCATATACAAATGTGGACTCCCGTTTTGGCATTTTGACCGTCGCCATCTTGGTTTATTTGGAGCCAGACAGAGACGCAGCACAGCCTGCTATTATTTCATGATCGGCAAGCCTCGCGATCACTGGACAGGCGACCTGTCAATCACCCCCCAAACCATAGTCTGCTCTATCGTCTCTTTTACTCTAAATGGGACCATAATTGACTAAATCAGTGGTCCCCAACCACCGGGCCGCGGACCGGTACCGGGCCGCAAGGCATTTGGCAGCGGGCCGTGCGCAGGTCCTTTTTTTTTTATAACCATAGGCTATAATATTATAGGCTGTGTGTGGTAGTTGAAACATAGTTTCAAGTTGACGTTTATTTATGTTTGTAGTTCAAACAAAAACATAAATACTGTATAGGCTACATACAGTACAACACAAAAGGCTGTTATTTACCCTTTTTGTCGTCCCCTGGTGAGTAAATATATATGTAACTAAACCGGTCCGCGACTTTTTTTTCCATGTATCTACCGGTCCATGGCACAAAAAAGGTTGGGAACCCCTGGACTAAATGAACATCATGCTGTATTGAAGAAGACTTGAAACTAACGACCTAAACTTGCGTGGTTAGTGGTACAACCTAAACTTGTACCACTGTTCCTTCAGAAGTTGTAGTTATCACAGACTGTGCTCCATAGTAGATTGCTCTATTGCTGACAAAAATGTGTTATTGTAAGTCGCTTTGGATAAAAGCGTCTGCCAAATGACGTAATGTAATGTAATGTAATGTAATGTAATGTAACGACCATAAACTCATTAGGAAAGAGTTTACTGAGGTGATCAATCAAGTGAGAAGTCGGGTCATTTTCCCATTGACTTCCATACAATCTGGCTTCTCTTTACAGCCATATACTGTATGAACGGGTGAGTTATTATAGCCTATAAAAATTAACCGCTCATACAGTTGTCATGAACAGTGAAATTAAGACCAAACCCGTTTTTTCTACCAGGCTGTAAACATTTTTGTTTCTGTAAAGTTGGGCATCTGGGCAAATGCAGTTTTTGGTACTTCCGCGTTGGCTTCATTTTTCAGAACCGGAGGTTGGGTGCTTGGTGTGTGTGTGTGTGCGTGCTGAGAGGTGGGCAGGTTGGCTGCTGTTTTGACAGGCGTGCCTTGAATACCAGTCTGTTCTGGGAAAGGGGGGAAACACACAGAATCAAAACAGGCTGGCTAACACGCACACACACACACACACACACACACACACACACACACACACACACACACACACACACACACACACACACACACACATACACACACACACACACACACAAACCTGCACCCACACACTCATGCTCTATTATCCCCTTTCTTTGTTCGTAGAAGCTTGTACACACACAGACTCTCTCTCGCTCGCTCGCTCTCTCACACACACACCTACGCCACCCACACCAACACACACCTCTACACACACCTCTACACACACACACACACACACACACACACACACACACACACACACCTACGCCACACCAACGCACATCTGTGCACAAGCACAAGCACACACACACACACACACGCACACGCGCACACACACACACACACGCGCACACACACACACACACACACACACACACACACACACACACACACACACACACACACACACACTCGGCCCGTGAGCCTCCCTTCACTGCTGCAAAGAGGAAAGTGACTGAATTTCTTAGGTTCCATTTCCACTCCCCATGCTGTCTGTTTTCACCATTAGCTCAGGTGAAATACAACAAGCTACACAATGATTTGTAACAGCAGTAAAGGCTGTATCACAATAGCTAAGGAGCAGAGGGTTGAGCAAGATTTACTTTGAGGGGCGAGTTGGGGGTTACGTTTCCCCCCCCCCCCAGTCAGGTGCTGAAAAGGTGCTTTTGTGTCATTTCTTTGTATAATCTGTTACAATATACTGGAGTAAAAAAAAAATTTAAGGACACATCAGTTGCATTTCCCATCTAGGGAGAGAGAATACAGGCATCTGGGTGGTGTGGAGGTAAAAGCACTCGCCTACCAGAGCAGTGACCCGGGTTCAGTTCCCGGCAGCGGTACCTCCGGCTCGGTCAGAAGTTCCTACAGACACGATTGGCTGTGTCTGCGGGTGGGAAGCCGGTGGGGTATGAGTCCTGGTCGCTGCAGTATAGCGCCTTCTCTGCTCGGTCTGTTTGGGGGAGGGGAACTGGCGAGAAGAATGGCGTGATCCTCCAACGTGCTACGTCCTGCCAGTGAAACTCCACACACACACAGACACACACACACACACACACACACACACACTGTCCTCCACTGCTGTCATGCTGAGTGTGTTTGTCAGAGTTTGGTGTGACCTCGCGTCTCTGGTTTCCCATCGGCCCTGACAGCATCACGCTCCACAGTGACAAGGCTCGCCTTGTCTCCAGACCCAGGCTATGTGTCTTAATTCAATAAAGCCAAACTGGAGGAGGAGGGGAAGGGGAGATTATTTATTCCAACACTGTTTCCTGACATGTGACCTCTATCTTGGCCAGGTCATGTGACGCTGTCTTGGCCAATGGCCAGGTTGGTCTCGACCTCCAAAAACCCAATTATTGGTCGAATGAAACCTACTTGTAATGTTCTCCAAATGTTATTATTACCGTTGATTATCTTGACCTTATCACAAACTCTTTGGGTAAGGCCTTCCATGTCACACAGGGCGGGTCTCATACTCTCAGATAATCTGTTACTGAGTTATTGTTTACTATAAAGAATATACTGCATTATTTTCTTTCCTTTGCAATGCAATAAAGACAAGACAACAAGTACATTCTTTGTGCTGAAAAAAGAAAACAGTACTAACTCAAAACATGTACAAACGCTTCAGTACAACTGCTACAGTACTAACTCAAAACATGTACAAATGCTTCAGTACAACTACTACAGTACTAACTCAAAACATGTACAAACGCTTCAGTACAACTACTACAGTACTAACTCAAAACATGTACAAACGCTTCAGTACAACTACTACAGTACTAACTCAAAACATGTTCAAATGCTTCAGTACAACTACTACAATACTAACTCAAAACATGTACAAACGCTTCAGTACAACTACTACAGTACTAACTCAAAACATGTACAAACGCTTCAGTACAACTACTACAGTACTAACTCAAAACATGTACAAATGCTTCAGTACAACTACTACAGTACTAACTCAAAACATGTACAAACGCTTCAGTACAACCACTACAGTACTAACTCGAAACATGTACAAACACTTCAGTACAACTACTACAGTACTAACTCGAAACATGTACAAACGCTTCAGTACAACTACTACAGTACTAACCCGAAACATGAACAAACGCTTCAGTACAACTACTACAGTACTAACTCGAAACATGTACAAACGCTTCAGTACAACTACTACAGTACTAACTCAAAACATGTACAAACGCTTCAGTACAACCACTACAGTACTAACTCGAAACATGTACAAACGCTTCAGTACAACTACTACAGTACTAACTCGAAACATGTACAAACGCTTCAGTACAACTACTAGAGTACTAACTCGAAACATGTACAAACGCTTCCAGCTATGGTTACAGTCATGACAGTATTACTTCCACAATGGGGTAACACCTAGTTTGAGGCGGGGTGATATCAGTTCAAATGAAAACCACCATTGTCCCAGAGGGAACTTCAGCTCATAGCCAGCATGAGTTGAACCACCATTGTCTGTGTGTATATCAGCGGGTGTGTGTGTGTGTGTGTGTGTGTATGTGTGTGTGTGTGTGTGTGTGTGTGTGTGTGTGTGTGTGTGTGTATGTGTGTGTGTGTGTGTGTGTGTGTGTGTGTGTGTGTGTGTGTGTGTATGTGTGTGTGTGTGTGTGTGTGTGTGTGTGTGTGTGTGTGTGTGTATCTATCTATCCGTGGGTGTGTGAATAACATGACAGGTTGAAGAGTCCACGTTATTACAATGTCTCAATCTCCATTAGATTTCATCTCCAAACACTGACGTCACTGTTGACTTTTAGACAGCAGAGCTAAGCCAGCAACTCTCTGATACCAGAGTTCACCAGGACCGCACACACATTGAAGCTTAAGTGCGCACGTGCACACGCACATGGACACGCACACGCACGCATGCACGCACGCACAAACACACACACACACACACACACACACACACACACACACACAAACAAATTGAATTCTCGCCTGCCAAACGCAGAGTATGGTGGCGCTTCACAAACTAACAACATGTAAACTAAACTATGACCTATTTCCACAGCTGCAGCGAACAGCAACATGGTTTCACCTCAAACACACTGCAGCCCCTCATGTTAAATACACTGTCAGTCTGGCAGTCACTCACTTACTCTGCAATTATCCTCAGGTAAAACAGACTGCTGCAAACTCAGCTAGCCAGTTAGCCTCAGGTGAAACAGACTGCAACTCCGCTAGCCAATTATCCTCAGGTAAAACACATTGCAACTCTGCTAGCCAATTATCCTCAGTTAGAACACGGCTCTCTTGAATACTCGATTCTGATTGGTCAATCAACAATATTCACCGGTCATTATTTCTCGACAACCGACCGCTGCTCTGCCACACCTGAGATTAATCAGTTGATAAGAGCTTTTTGTCAGCAAACCCTACTAATTAGGCCAACCAGTTGCAGCTGTGGTGTCTTGTGTGCCAATTACGAATGAAACCGCTTTGTCGTTGAAAACGCTATTAAAAAATCTATTTGAATAATTATTTTTGTCAGATTATTGAATGATTTAGTTGTAGGCCGTGTTCTAAGCGGGATAATGTATATTGAGGCGGTGATTACTGGGAAATAATGACCTTCAGGTGAATCATTAAGCCCTCCGCTACGCGTCGGGCTCAATCATCACCTGTCGGTCATTATTTCCCCTGTAATCACCGCCTCAATATACATTATCCCTTACGTAAAACAGACTGCTGCAAACTCAGCTAGCCAGTTAGCCTCAGGTGAAACAGACTGCAACTCCGTTAGCCAATTATCCTCAGGTAAAACACACTGCAACTCCGCTAGCCAATTATCCTCAGGTAAAACAGACTGCAACTCCGCTAGCTACTTAGCCTCAGGTAAAACACACTGCAACTCCGCTAGCCAATTATCCTCAGGTAAAACACACTGCAACTACGCTAGCCAATTATCCTCAGGTAAAACACACTGCAACTCCGCTAGCTACTTAGCCTCAGGTAAAACACATTGCAACTCCGCTAGCCAGTTAGCCTCAGGTGAAACAGACTGCAACTCCGTTAGCCAATTATCCTCAGGTAAAACACACTGCAACTCCGCTAGCCAATTATCCTCAGGTAAAACAGACTGCAAACTCCGCTAGCTACTTAGCCTCAGGTAAAACAGACTGCAACTCCGTTAGCCAATTAGCCTCAGGTAAAACAGACTGCAACTCCGTTAGCCAATTATCCTCAGGTAAAACAGACTGCAACTCCGCTAGCCAATTATCCTCAGGTAAAACAGACTGCAAGCTCGGCTAGTCAATTATCCTCAGGTAAAACAGACTGCAAGCTCGGCTAGTCAATTATCCTCAGGTAAAACAGACTGCAAGCTCGGCTAGTCAATTATCCTCAGGTAAAACAGACTGCAAGCTCGGCTAGTCAATTATCCTCAGGTAAAACAGACTGCTGCAAACTCCGCTAGCCAATTATAGAAAATATTAGGCTGATTAGTCCAGTAGTATGCAAGATCAGCTGCAGACAGATACACACGCACGTACGCGCGCACGCGCCCGCCCGCACACACACACACACACACACACACACACACACACACACACACACACACACATGCCCACAGACACACACACACACACACACACACACACACACACACACACACACACACACTGTCCTCCAGGCTCTCTCCTGGCAAGAGATAATAAGGGTATTGAATAGACTGAATGAAGACTACAGTGAAAGTTACAACTTACAACACAGCTTTTCCACATCTGCTACAATAGGATCAGCATAATCCATCTGTCCTTTATCACGATCACATCATCTTCACTACAATTACAGTAACCTACCGTACTCTATTACAGTAACCCACTTTATTAAGAGTAACCTACTTTGTTACAGTAACCCACTTTATTAAGAGTAACCTACTTTGTTACAGTAACCCACTTTATTAGAGTAACCTACTTTGTTACAGTAACCCACTTTATTAGAGTAACCTACTTTGTTACAGTAACCCACTTTATTAGAGTAACCTACTTTGTTACAGTAACCCACTTTATTAGAGTAACCTACTTTGTTACAGTAACCCACTTTAGGGTCATGTGGCCCACAGCACAGCGCCAAAACACAGCCCACGCCCAACCTGCCTCTTGTGTTTGTCTGCACTTGTTTGCTTTTTTCCACACTGGCAAAGTGGATTTTAAATGGAGATAAAATCTGGAGGCTTTTCTGGGTTCGCATTCGACCGCCGTTTGTTTTGACAGGCTTGTCCGAGGCAGTTGACTCCAACCGCAGTGTGTGTGTGTGTGGCCTCTTCTAATGCTCGTTCTGCTTGACTCAAGAACGCAAGAAAAGTACACGCAAGCACACCCCTGATGGTCCACTAGAGGGCAGATGGGTCAACACATGAACACTCATTTATGTTTCAACAAAGGTTTCTCAAATACGCATGCGCACACACACACTGATAACTAATAAGACTAGATATTTCAGGGTTTCCGGTGCAGAGCGGACGTCCACGCCAATACTGCCGCTTCCGTGCGCCGCGCCCACGCTCATTGTTTACAGTCCGTCAATTGGGCTCAGGAACGTGATGACAAGTGTCCGAGACTCACCACCCACTGTCGCCATTTTAGTTGCTGTCACGCAGTGTCTGCGCTGGTGTTTTCTTTGCGTTCAAGTAATTTCTTTGCGTTCGCTTCCTTTTATTGGTGGGGTGATGAGATGAGATAAACTGCATTGTCCCCTAGGAGAAATTTGTCTTGGGCAAAAAGTGCACACAGCCGCATCGCAACATTACAAACGATGTCAAACGACCACAATCAAAGTGACATGGGCGGGGCGGCCGAGTTGTCTGAAAGGCTGCAATAGAGCTTGAACAGAGGGCAAAATGCCAGCTGGTAGCGTCAGTCAGTGATTGCGCATTGCATTCTGCGTTTTAGATCCAGACGACATTTCAGCTAATCTCTCTAGACTGTTTCAACTCGACAACATAAACATTCTAAATTGCCCCCAGCTTATACTTCCTGTTGCAGTCTTTGCAGAACAATAACTGACAGGACATAAGCTAGGTTCCAAATGGTTCCCTAGCAACACAATTCCATGAAAACTGTATAACCGCATATGAAAGTTTGTGAGACTGTATGACAGAAGCCAGAAGTCTTGGTGCAGACATCCGCTCTACACTAGAAACCCTGAAATATCAATTAATTAATGGACATAATAATAACCTTAACGACCCGTCACGAAGACCTCTCTATCGCTGTTTTGCTGCCAGTACGTCCACAGCCGTTTCCCCCATTCATTGTTTTTGTGCGTCTTTAAAATCAGTTCATGGGCTATATGTGAGGATCTGTTCTGCCAGTCTCTCCTCAAAAACATCCATTACAATGTTACAATACTGCTACTATTCCAAAGCAGTAAGACAGCTCAGCTGTTTCCATCTCCATGACAACCAACCAACCAATCGCCAGGATGAAATGTCAGCATTGTTCGTTTATAGAATCCATGGAAATGTTCATATTTTACATTTCCCTCAACGGAATATGTTCAATTTCAGTCCTCGGGCACAGCCACGGGCTCTTCCTGGTTACAACAACCCTGAGATGGCCGCAGCCTCGGGGCTACCGGCCTGGTTGGGCCTGGTGACGTGTCGTGGGAGCCACAGCTCGAATCACCGGTTACGTTTCGACAAGTAAAACATCTTGGTTGGGTTTAGACAAGTAAAATAACGGCTGAGTTTAGGCAACAAAAGCAACTTGGTTGGGGTTGGGGTTAGGGTTGGGGTTGGGGTTAGGGTTTGGATCGGGATTCGAACCAGCTCTCTCCCATGGGCGAAAAAGTTACAAGTCGGAAACGCCACGGGTCCACCAATCCCACCCCTGCCACGACTTTGACCTTTAAACCTCAGACTGTCATTACATCATAATAAGCCACTGCGTATACTGTAGCTAACGTTAATTATTCCCATCTCTAGAAATGTAAAAAAAATGCTACATATTTTGTTCAGAAATGTTACATTTCTTTGAATTGTAAAAACGTCCAATACCGATATTTTAACTGTGGACTGGGCAGTGACAACGATAGAACAACACGCCTCTTTTGCTTCTGGAAACCCGACATGCTATGACAGACTTCTTTTGGCTCTGTGTAAAAAAGCAAAACTGACTTATTTATGGGCCTTCTTTATGGCAATATTGTCTGTGTAAAAAAGGCTATGAGAGAGAGAGAGAGAGAGAGAGAGAGAGAGAGAGAGAGAGAGAGAGAGAGAGAGAGAGAGAGAGAGAGAGAGGCCTGCTTCCTTAATTACCCGCCATTACCATAAGCAGCCGATTCCCCCTCATCCCCAGGGGCGAGAGACAGCCAGCCTGGGTTCAATATCCCATCTGCCGCTGCGGAGAGGAGGAGGTGGGGCAGTGGTTGGTGGAGCGTGGGGTTAGGCCAGGGCTATCCAACGCTGTTTTCCCCCTACTTATTCTTCTCCTTGACTGCACTTTTTCAGTCCACAACATGAGAGAGAGAGAGAGAGAGAGAGAGAGAGAGAGAGAGAGAGAGAGAGAGAGAGAGATATCTATATAATATCCCTGCTCACCTTTCAGCACATCAGGGGAGACAGACAGAATAGCAGACTATTAAAGTGCCGTCCCCTACGGACAAATCATTGTCACATTAGGCTACTATAATTGGCCTATTCCTGTAGGGACGTGTAGTGTTTCTGTGGAGCTCAATGCTGAGCATACAGTAACCTATGGCATTTTTTTTTACCCTCCTATCACCATACTATTCATATGAGTGTGTCTGTGGTACTCAATAGAGAGTCTACAGTGATCTTATTGTACATGATTGGATTTTCTGTGGTATTTATTAAGGTCAGGGTCTGGGCCTACCACTGTCCCCACTGTCAAAATCCTCCTGACAGGCTGCAGAAACAAGCCCTCTGTCTCTCCACACTGGCCATGCCATGCAGGCAGAGAGGGAGGAGGGAGGGGGGAAGGAAGGAGGAGGAGAAGAAGAAGTGTTGCCTTCAAGCGCACCTCGTAAACCCCTGATCAGAGGAATTATGACTTGAGGCAAGTGTTTTGGGGAGGGAAATAGTAACAAAATGCACAAACCAGTAGGCTACACATCTATTTTTTATTGGGTATTGTTTATTTAAGAAAGGTTGTGCTGCCATGGCAGAATGAAGAATGATGGTCATGAATGAATTTAATGAATTCATTCATTTGTTATTATTACTATTATCTATTATTGCTATTATCACATCATTGTTTTTCATTTAGTATGCTACTATTTAATTATCAAATAAGTCGATAAATTAAAAAAATGTGAAAATAGAAAAATATAGTAGTCTATAATCATAAAAAAAAAAAAAGTTGATACGTCCACGCTAGGTACTGGAGGAGGTTCTGTAATTGTAATTACCGCATTGTAATTTTAATCCTGCAGGAGTTCTCTCCCTGATAAAAAACCAAACGATTTCGAATAGTGCTTTTCATACACGCAAGTCGGAATTGCGATATTTCAGGACAGCACGTGAACGTAGCATAGCTATCCATGCGGGGGCCGTCTGCGAGAGCATTGATAGAGCGACATAGGCAGCGAGAGAGAGAGAGCGAGGACTGGAGGACTCACGAAGGGAAAAGGGGAGAGAGGAGGTGGAGACAGAGAGAGAGTTTGAAAGGAGAAGGGAGCCGTTTTCTCCTCGGGACAAAAGGAATACCTGCAGGCTGAAACGGGAGGCTTGAAGCGGCACAAAGGCTCTCTGGCTGCCTGGTGGAGTTTACTGCTACCGGGGAGCCGTTGAGCACGTTCGCTTGGATTAGATGAGTTTGACTCCACGATGAGGAGCGACCCCATTCTGTTCACTTCCAGCAGGGGTGAGTGTCTTAACCAGGCGTTTTGTCTACCCGAGAAATAACACTGTAATATTCTCCTATAACGTTATGTCCGATATAGTAACACTGTATGGGCTTAAAGTGAGTGTCTGATATTCAGAAGTGAGTTTATATAGTGACCTTATTGCACTTTATGGAGGTCTATTCATCAACATGACATTCTTATATACTCATATATAACCTGCACGAGCCTTTAAACGCGCTTGTACAGTCTCTGAAAGGCTACTGTAGCCTACTCATATCTTAAGTTTAGGCTACTTATATCTTCTAGCTACTTCTATGGTATTCCTACAGTGTCTCTTTTGGTAATCTAATCTTATTGTAGCCTGTGTTTCATGTGCTATGGCATCACTAGTAATTTCATAATATTCCTATTAATTTCCTATATTTCTACACATTTTGTCTGTGATCTTTGTATAGTGTCCTACTGTCCTTATTGTTGTGTAGGCTATTTGTAGGGGAATGGTTTCTTGCGGATCCCCCTTGCCTAGACTTGCATCATCACAGCTTGGCGAACACACACATACACACACACACACACACACACACACACACACACACACACACACACACACACACACACACACACACACACACACACACACGGAGCAGAATTTTGCTATAAATAAAATGTCATTGTGTTGACTTGTCCAGAAATTTGCCCATACATGCCATCATGCCTGCATTTCACATACCTCTAGTATAAAACCCATCAAATGAGCAATGGTTTATGAAACACAGCTCATGAGTTTCCTCAGAGAGAGAGAGAGAGAGAGAGAGAGAGAGAGAGAGAGAGAGAGAGAGAGAAAAGACTGCTGGCTCCTCACAGTGTCATTAGGGTTGTGGTTGGATGTCAAGTGTCTTATCTTCAGTATGTGGAGAGAAGTTCACACCAAACTCCATTCAATCATGGCAATTTAATGCGGCTTCGCTTAGCTCAGAAAATGCATGCCTCAATACTATAGAATCAGACTCTGGAACCTTTTTGATACCTTTTAGGAGCTTGTCTTCCATTCAGCATGCATCCCATAGGCTCCATCAAGCAGCACTTGTTTTAATGGAATTTCAACTTTTACAATTGGTTCTTTACACAGCAGCTGACTACTTGCCACCACAGCAGCCGGCTACTTGCTACCAGTGCCACCACATGTATTTTGGTGGAAGATTGTGGGCATAGCGGCCAAACCAAGTCTAAAAGTTGACATTTGACTGACAAAACGTGTTGCTTGGTGGATTATCAGCATGCCAAATTTAAGAATGAATCTTAATGATTCAGAAAAGATGGGAGGTGAGACAGACACTAGAACAAGAGTTCTCATGAACTCCAATGTTAACATTCACCTTTTCTCTTTCTTTTGAAGCTGTCACAACTTATCCTGTATCAACTTACTGTATACAACTGACAACCTGACAGCAACTGTCCCCTGTCGCATATTGTGCTGTTAATTTTGAGAAACAAATGCATAAAATCTACTTAAATGGATAAAATGCTAACTGGCTAGCAATAGCCTGTTGCATAATTTAGCATGTAATATTATTTATTACATAAGATCTTTTTGGAGTGCTTTGTGTATATACTACTCATTGGCATTTTCAAAATTTTCCTGCGTGAAGGAGACAAAGATTTTGAAGAAGTTGACGGGCGCTAACGTTAGCTAAGCTTGCTAGCTAACCTTACTTTATCGTGACTTTATGCTGACTTTCTTTTTTACATAACTACGTGACATAATTCCTGTCCTGTTAGCGTGTTGTGTCCTATAATCAGATCTCTTTTGTGGCTGTGTAGCTGAAACAGAGAGATAGGCTAAGTCAACAACACTTGTGTTATTGGACATTTCGCTCAGATCTCCGTGATGACAGGCGGAGGAGGTGATGGTGAGAAGGCCTTTCCTTCCCCTAGCTTCTGAGCTGCTGGAGCTACAGTCTGTACTGCCTGACCCCCTCACTGTATAAACATGGTGGTTTTGTGTGTTTTTTCTCTCCATATGGCCTAGTTTTCAAATGATACAAACTCTTGACACTGCACTTCCAATGTACTAAACCCACGTGAACGCTGCCTCACCGCCTTTTTATTGTCCGATTAAAGTTGATCTGGAGGTCATAGTTCACCCGCTTTTTAGCTGTGAGCAGCAGCTCTATAAGTCACGCTGTTGTTGGTCGGTCGGTCGGTTGGTCCACAAAAAGTTCACCACCCTTTAGCGGGCGCCATTTTCGCCCTAGGAGTCTGAGATTTGGGAAGGAGGTGTGTGTGTGTGTGTGTGTGTGTGTGTGTGTGTGTGTGTGTGTGTGTGTATGTGTGTGAAGGTGTGTGTTTGTATTCATTAGGGGTGGAAATCACCAGATACGATACTAAAACGATACTTGAGTCACGATACGATAGTATTGCGATATTGCGATATGCTAGTATTTGCGATATATTGAATATTGCGATATTTCGATATATTGTCTAACTCCTTTTCCTACCTTTTCCTTGACCTCACCAGACAGAAGTAAAACATGCAGTGTTTTTTTGTTTTGTTTTGTTTTTGCCCCACATGTAGGCTACTTTATTAAGCTTATCTGGACTCAATATGCCACTGCAGGCGCGGACTGCAACATCGGGCGCTTCGGGCAGATGCACGGTGGCCTGGCATGGCATGGCCTGCAATTTTTTTTTTTTTTTTTTATATCGATACTTGGCGTCCAAATATTGATACAATATCGTCAGGCAAAATATCGTGATATGGTGTATTGATTCCCCCCCCCCACCCCTAGTATTCATGCTAATTGACTAAAAAGAGGGAGGGGGGGGGGGGGGGGGTCGAAATGCACGGTGGCAGAGAGAGGAGTAGGGTGGGCTCCACTGCCATCCTGCATTTCGGAAATTCGCATTATGCGTTTGCAGCTATTGCGAATTCGCGCCCGTTTATTTGCCACCGCATCATCAGTGCCCCGAACTAACGTGACACATTGCTTTTGCACAACGTAAGCTTACTTTCTCTCATATTTCCTAACTCAAGTCATGCTGCCCAGTGCCCAGTCAAATATGACACAGTCCAGGTCAAGCATGAGCAAACTCCAGAATGCAGCCAGAGGTTTCCTAACGGGATCCTGGAAGGACAACGACACAAGTGCTCCTCCATATCTCTGGTTTCTCCTGGTCGCAGGCAGCGCTGAATGGAGTCCTACAATAACAGCAGTTCTGCTGGCAGCTGCAGGGTATCAGGTGGCCCAGCGGAGATGTTGCCCTGCCCGGCATTGGGCGAAGTCCTGACAGACATCCATTGTGTAGAAGGTTGTAATCACATCTCAGCGGCACACGAGAATGTAGCCGAGTGTGTTTTGGCCCGGGGGCAAGATTTGGACGAGGGTTCGACCGATATGGGTTTTAGAAGAGCGATATCCAGGTATGTAGTGGTGGGTGGAGCGTGTGGAGTGGAGGTCTCGTACGGGGAAAAAACATGGATTAAAATGCTTGGCGAATTCCCTTCTAGGGTGTCCCGGTTGATGCTCCACCCCCGTCTGCCGATCTGAGGAGAGATGTTGTAGACTAGTACATGCTTCCTCCGATACATGTGTAGTCACCAGCCGCTTCTTTTCACCTGACAGTGAGAAGTTCGACCGGCAGGACGTAGCACGTGGGAGGATCATGCTATTCCCCCCAGTTCCCCTCCCCCGCGAAACAGGCGCCCCCCCCGACCGACCAGAGGAGGCACTAGTGCAGCGATCAGGACACATACCCTTAATCCGGCCTCCCACCCACAGACACGGTCAATTGTGCCTGTATGGACGCCCGGCCAAGCCGGAGGGCACACGGGGGCTCGAACCTACGACCCGCGTTTTGATAAGCAGGGAATCTACCGCTGCACCACCCGGACACCCTGATTCAAACTTTTCTGCTAATTGAGATTTGATCTATATCAATTTAATGGCTTTATTGGCATGAAAGTTGCAAGAACAAATTGAAATATTTGAACAATACAAAACAATACACAAAAAACAGTCATATGATTAATAACACAATAAACAAAAAACACTAACAATATCACAAGTAAAAAATGATATCACTGTCTGCGGTCAATATTTTGTATTGAATAAAATATCTCCCTTTGAGTCCCAGGCTAATAATAATAATAGTGAAAACATCAAAATGTTGCATTAGACTCATAGTGTATGGATTAAATATTGGATTAATTTGACAATAAAAATAAATTTGTAATCAAAGAAACTGCATCGTATCCATCATATCGGAGGTTCATGATATACTAATACGTGTCGTCTAATTGGTCTAATCCTACATTTGGATGTGAGTTTAATTTCCCTGCCTGTTGTTGACCCTAGCAGGTGGGGGTCAGTTAGTTTGGCAGAGGGTCCGTGGTCCCTTTCAGCAAGTCCCCACTGGAGAACTGTGGGACTTACGAGGTGCCATGTTCGGGGGGCAGAACTGCACAACGTGTTAAAGTGTTTATGGCCATTTATTATTGTAGCTTTCCTCACGGAAACCCTGAGTCGCTTTGCAATTAATTGGGTTTGTGTGTGTGATGTGGGTAGAACGGGTACATGGTGTCACCGTTCTGGCCCACTTGGCCCACATTTGGTTCTGCTTTAGACTAAGGGGGTTCCTTTCCCTCTCCCGTTCAGAACCCCAGTCCCTGCAACGGTGATTGAAGTTTCAAAGCTTTCGTGTGTCAGAGAGAGACATGGGAAGGCCTCCTTCTCAGCGGGCAGGCAGGGGGAAGACGGATCCCAGAAGTGGAGAGGCGAGATGAAGAGAAAGGATCTCTCTCTCCTTCCCTCCAAAGCCTGTCAGTGAGCCGGCCTGTCAGTGAGCCGGTCTGTCAGTGAGCCGGTCTGTCAGTGAGCCGGCCTGTCAGTGAGCCGGCCTGTCAGTGAGCCGGCCTGTCAGTGAGCCGCGGCATGCGGGAACAGAGACTTTAATTTTGGGGGGCGACTCACTAATCATAGTCCTCCCTGGCCTTCCCCCTGTGTCAATATCCATCTGGAAAAACACAGGGAAGGATTGCTGCGATGGCGGGCCAAGTGGAGCATATTTCAGCAGAACCCTGATGCAGCGTGCCAAATAGCACAGTTTCATATGGCTTCAACGCAACTGGCACGCAGCCCTACTGATTTAACATCGTCAACCAAGCATTTACCTTTGGATTCCTGCCTCCAAAATGGAAGACTAACAGTTGAAAAATTCAGTTATTTAGTCTTGGCATTGATGGGCTAGCGTGGTAATTGGGTCCATTAAAGTGAGGATCATTTGTGATGAGCTTCACCAGGCGTCTTTAATAGGCTTATTGTTGTAATAGGATGAGCCTGTTAGCTTGTTCGCCTGTCTGTCTGTCTTGGACAAAGCTTTTAGGATTACAAGGCCAAAGCCCCATTGGAGTGGAGTGCCAGCATAGAGGATGGGGGGGGGGGGGGGGGGGGGTGGAGCTGCTGTTTTGGGGGGCGGGGCAGAGGGGGGGGGGGGTGGAGCTGCTGCTGCGGGGGGGGGGGGGGGTGGAGCTGCTGTTGGGGGGCGCGGCAGAGGGGGGGGGGGGGTGGAGCTGCTGTTGGGGGGCGCGGCAGTTGAGGGGGTGGTGGTCCTCCCTCCGTGAAAACAACAACAAAGCGAGGACTCAGGAAATGGCCCCGGACAGACGGACGGATGTGCTTGCGAGTGCGTAATGCAAATCCAATTAGGCTCGATTTCTAAAACCAGGAAGTGTAGATGGGATCAGACATTTTCAGCAGACTATTATTACCTTTTGGTAAGCAATAAACCAATTTTAAACAAATGCAAGTGAATGTAGTAAAATTAAAATAATAATATTTATCATTTCATTTTTGATATAAATACAAATATTTTTGCTCACCTATCTGCCCCAGGCTCATCACAAACGAAGTGCAGAAACAGAATAAACTAGAGGGCACTCAGTAGAGTGCATACCTCCGCCTCCTTCTAAGTTGGCCCATGACCAACATTTCTGCCTCCTCCTATACATGTGCAGTCGCCAGCCGATTCTTTTCACCTGACAGCGAGGGATTTCACCAGCAGGACATAGCACATGGGAGGATCACGCTATTCCTCCAGTTCTCCTCCCCCCGAGCAGACGCCCTGGCCGACCAGAGGAGGCACTAGTGCTTATTATTCCAGTAGTTCATTAGTCCAGGACTCATACAGTACCTCACCGGCTTCCCACCCACAGACACGGCCAATTGTGCCTGTAGGACCGTGTGACCAAGCCGGAAGTACCGCTGCCGGCAATTGAACCTGGGTCTCCGTGGTGGTAGGCGAGTGCTTTACCTCTACACCAGTGAGTGGTTCTCACATTTTTTGACATGAAGGAGCCATAAACTGACAAAAATGAGACCACGGAGCCCCATTTGATAGGATTTTTTCCCACGGTCCCCCATATGATAATAAGATTGATGCTTTTACAGTAGATGTTTTATTACAGAAAGTGGATAAAACCCATGACCAAAACAGTCATTGTGTTACTTATGATTGTAGCGGAAATAAATCACCCCCCTTTTGGCTGGGGACCCCCTGGAACCCCCTCAAGGACCCCTGGGGGTCCCCCGGACCCCCATTTGAGAACCACTGCTCTACACTACCACTTTAAAACGTTGCCGCATTTGGTGCTATGTTACACCCGCTTCCCAGCTAGCTAGCATAACATGGCTGGTATCTACGTATTTGTCTGGATGTCTACTTTCTGCTAATACCAGAAGCTCCGCTGTAGCTTAAAACCTCATAGCTGGCTACGTCCATGCTTGTCGTTGGCCCAGTCGGAGGTTGCTTCTGGGCCGGATGTGGCCCGCAGGCCGCCAATTCAATGGGGCCTAGCCTAATGGCTTTGCATGTTTGCATCTGGATATTTGCATGTGTTTATGTGTTTACTTGGGCTTCACATGCTCTGTGGGTGTGCTGCGTGCGCCTGCTTTGCGTGTGTATAGATGTGGTTATGTGCGTTTGTGTCTGCCCATTTACCCACTGTCATGAAGTCACAAGGATGCACACACACACACACACACACACACACACACACACACACACACACACACACACACACACACACACACACACACACACACACAGATATGCCCATATGGGTGTGTCTGGTGCTGAGTGGTGCTGGCTGTCTGGCAGTCTGCCATTGTGGGCGGGGTGTAATGAGTGGTGGGGGGAGGGTCATCAGATGAAAGGGCCTTCTGGTTTGGAGCTGTCAGTCACTGGGCAGTCTGGGCTCTTTGAGCATCCCAGCGTAAGATCCTCCTGGCACGAGTCCAGAACACAGAGCTGCCGGAGCCAGTTCTGTTCTGTCACTGGGAAGACCACAGGTCCAATGCTCATGCACGCGTAGGCTAGCATCACACTTAATTGTATGTACGTGACGCAGGCGTTGTTTCCCTGGACATCCAGGTATACCATGCCTGCATCACGTACATACAATTTAGGGCGTTTTCACACTGGGCACTCGTTTCCAGTGTGAAAACGCCTTAAATTGTCTGTACGTGACACAGGCGCTGGCGTTGTATACCTGGACGTATTGTAAACAAACATTGTGATTCTATTCCCAGCCCGTCCTCACAAGGAAAACGATGTTTACGAATGCGGCCTCTTACGCTCGTGCGAGTAAGTGCGTGCGTACGGTCGGGAGCTGTAACCAGGAAGTAGTGGCGACCTCTGGCGGTCTTTAACCTAACAACAGTCTGATATTGAAATAGCTCGCTGACGCCTCCCGACCTTTTCCGTTTTTTAACCGTAACTCAAACCATATAACCTTGCAAGGCAGCTGGATTCGCACCAGATCTTGTGAAAACAATATCGCCCCCATCTGGCAGCATCAGGTTTACAAACCATACCATAACCTTAACCAAGTTGTTTTAGTTGCCTAACCTTGACCAAGTTGTTTTAGTTGCCTAACTGTCTTTTCGATATGAAGACGTCTTGTAATTCCAGAGCCCTGCTTAAAGTGTGGGTTGGGTTTGGCGTGTCAACACTGGATGAATGAGTGGAGGTCATTGAGCCTTACTGGGTCTGCCTGGCGGCGCTGTAACCTGCACTGATCATAGAGACGTGTCCAGTAATGGCACCCGTTTCTCACACCCAGACAGCCAGCGTTCCCAGTCCATTTGAGGAAGCCACATCTCCTCCATCATAACCAGAAGATTGAATCCTGCTCAACCTGGAGTCTCTGAAGCTCTTCCCCCTCCTCCGCCACCACCCCTCCACCCCAGTTCCTCTCCTTGGCCTGTGGTTTGAAGCTGAATGCCCTGTCATTATCCTGTTAAAAGAGATACTAGTAAGGCGAAGCATCATCACTCTCCCCGTACGTACAGTATCTCTCTTTAGCTCTACTCTCTCTCACCCCCTTTCCTTTCTACCCCCGTCGGCATTACCGTACTCCCCCCCCCCCCCCCTTTCCCCCCATCTCTCTAACCCTCTCTCCCCCCCTTCTTCTCTCAGATCAGCATCTCGCAGAGGTCTAATTGTGGTTGGAAGAAACATCTGCTGGTACAGTAAACCACCTGTACTGTTTGCTAGCAATCACTCTGCCCTGTGATGTTCACTTGGCATGTCCAACGGAACGGAGAAAACACACAGACCTCATAATTACAGAGCCGCTAAATAGAGAGAGAGAGAGACGAGTCTGTCTTTCATCATAAACTAATGCAGCGTCGCGCACGTCTTCTGATCTGATCGTCATACGTCTCCTTCTTGGCGTGCGTCCAAGTCTAGGGTTTATGAAGCGCTTTGCGTGAAATGTTTACGACGGGGTAAATATTGCGCGATGTTTGCAGATTTTCACCTGTGATTTACACAGACCAGAAAGTACCATCGCGTAAGGCTTTCCATAATAGGGGTAAAATATTAGAAGTGAGATGGTGGTGAGTTATGTTTCCATCCGTCAGGAGAATTTTGAGGAACTTTTGAAATTTCTAGGAAAAAATGTGAAATAGATGCATTTTTTAAATATAAGACTAACTAAACCCCAAACCCAACTGTCTAAAGGCTGACATTTACTGGTGAAAAAGCACTCCTGAAATTGCCATCTGCTATTGGCTGATCTTTAGTGCCAGATGATGTCACCCTCCACAGTACAACAGGTGATTTGGGATTTAGTTAGACTACTCTTTTACCAAATGCATTTTCATCGCTATTTATTCGTTTCTTAATCTACAATCAACTTTTCTGACTCAAGTTAGCATCATTTCTTTTTGCAATATTGAGGAGATTTTAACACACAAAAAAGAGGTAGAGAACCTTGAGTGTGTTTTATAAACTTCTTGTAATCATAGATTCTTCAAAGCCAGTGATCGATTGAAGTGGAAGTCCCATTGGCTGCATTTGTCACGTCATGCTAGATCTTTGATATTTCACTAGCAAAACCATCAACAAAGCCTATGTGGGAGCGGTCGTTGCATTTCTCCCATAGCAAAACAAGCCCTTAATCCAGAAATCACAATTGCGTAGGCCATGTTTCACCGCCCAACAATGACAATGATGTTGAAAACACACTGCAGGTTGCTTTGTGTCATTTGGTGGGATCACAGGCAGATCATGTTCTCACTCCAAACAAAGCTCCAGGGCTGTTTGGAAACATAGAGTGAGAAACCACACTCTCAACAAGGACTTGTTAAGGCTGATATGACATCATGTGCTGCTGTCATATTCAAACGAACCCAGCACAGGGTTCGTTTGGTGTGAAAACATCCCTGGACAATTAAGCCGAATCACCGTTACGTCGCGTTAACAACAAAAGTCATTTGTATTGTCGCAAAATTGTTTATTGCTTATTTCTGCTGTCATTTTCAGTCGTAACTGTAACGTTAAAGATATATACCCCAGTTAAACATGGTCCGACATCTGACGTTTGATTGTGTTTATTTGATGTACTGTGTTGGTAAACTCACCGCCAGTACTAGTTTTGGGTGAACTCAAGCTATAATAATAATAATAATGATTGGATTTATATAGCGCCTTTCCAAGGCTCAAAGCGCTTACACAGAATCATTATTCGTTCACACCATTCGTACCGGTGGTTCAGAAGCGTGGCAGCCACACATTGGCGCTCAACGGCCCCTCCGAACCACCATCATTCATGTCTACATTCATACCAATCATACCAATCATACCATTCATGTCTTACATTCATACCAATCATACCAATCATATGATAATCATAAGCTGTAATTGTTTTGATTCTGTGGCCCAACAGGTAAATTCGGTCTCCAAACTAACATTAGTGACTTTGTCATCAAATGTGTTTTTAGACTGAACATTTTCTCTTGTTGTTGTTCCACACCCCGTTTGCTCCACTCCATTAAATAGTATGAATGTGATGCAGGCACGTTGTTGTAAACAACATTGTGATCGGCTCAATGGGCATCAGACTGGCTTTTCCTGCTGCCCATAGGCAGTCACATGACTGCCCCAGGTCGAGCAAGGACCCTAAAAAAGAAGGATAAGACGACATCAAGCACGTCACCGCGTTCGGACTTTGCATCGGGGCCAGTTCTGTTGAGGTGAATGGGGAGGGCAGGGTAAGTCCCACTATAAACCATCTGTGTGGTTTCACCTTGGATTGAAAAATGCTGCCACCAGATTAAAGAAAACGCATTACATGATGTTGACTGATGCCCTGTTCGGTCATGTATCATCATGATGTAGTTACTAGTTAGCTAATCTAGCTCTATTTTGGACCAAACAGGGGCTTGAGTTGAGCTATATGCAGCTGCTGTTTTGAGAAAGTCAAAGTCAATTTTATTGTCAATCACTACCATATGTACAAGACATACAGAGCATGGAAATTCCGTATCTCACGATCCACGGTGCACTCAAAATACAGATAGGAGACAACACATGACATAAAATACGAAGATAAAATAGATAAAAAAAAACATACAATAAAATACTAAAATACTACCGTAGGGGTCATAATAAGGTCACTGTAATCACTGTAATAAAAGTCAGATAG
>NC_139628.1:46030370-46037870 GCF_964638095.1 Poromitra crassiceps | reverse complement strand
TTGTTGCATGGTGATATATGACCTCTTCATGAGACATTTCTATTGGAAGTTTACTTGTCTCCATTGTGATACTTTGACGTTATTGTTTGTGTCACTGTAGCTGAAGACAAGAGGAGGGGGTCAGGGGGATGTACCAAAGACTTGTGTAGGAGAAGGACACAAGTTCGACATGTATCAGTGTTGTTGCAATTCCTACTGGTCACTAATAAAAGTTGATAAAGATTGTAGATTAGGCTACATATTGCCCCTTAAACTATTTTTTTGCTACGTTTTTGCAACATCTCGGAAAGTCTAGACTTTGCATCCCTATTGACTCGACAAATGCCAACAATGTTCACCTTGACAAAATTGCTTGCGTTTGCTTTTCTATAGTCTGCTTGCATGCCCCTCCCTCTCTCTCTCTCTCTCTCTCTCTCCTCACTTTCTCCCTCCCTCCCTTTCTCTTGACTTTTCCATCCACTCACTCATAGCCATACCTCCCTATCTCTCTCTCCCTCTCCCTCTCTCTCTCTCTCTCTCTCTCTCCCTCTCCCTCTCTCTCTCTCTCTCTCTCTCTCCCCCCTGTAGGATAATCAGATTAGGGCAGGAATGTGTGAAAGCGGCTGTTTATCTAGCTGCGGAGACGCGATCCAATAACCCAGCCTCTCCCGCAGCTTTGGAAATGAATTATGATTCTGTTGGAAACTCGTAAGTGTCTTTGGGAGATTATGGAACGCCGCGTCGTGACACCGAGATGCTCCGATCAAAAGTCTGGGATAAATCTCCGCAGTCACGTGCCGGCTATCATGCGTTGACCTGGCCTCGCGGATTTGGACCGACATTCCCACCTGTTACCGTTTAAACATACAGTAGATGTCTGTTTCGTAGACGCAAACTCGTGAATTGAGTTATGATCGACTTTTTTTTAAGGAGATATATTCAGAGATGTGTTGCGTAATCACACATACCTGGAATAAATGCAAAGAACATCGAGTCTAGTTCCACGTCTGGAGTGGGTGAAGGAGATTGTTCAGATAGGGTCCAGTGCTGGGATGTTTTTGCCTTAGTTGGCTCTCTCCAGGTCAAATAGTTAGTAGACCTCCCGTACTTTCTAGGCTAAATGTTGATGGAGCTGATTTAACGTGATTATCTAAAGAACATAAGCATCTAGAGGGTTGGCTGGGAGGGGGATGATGGCTTCATCTTCTGTCTGACTTTCCTCTCTCTGTCGGGGGCGTAAGGAAATATCAACGAGGGCCAAACGACATACGACGTATAATTCAATTAGGGTGAGAGGATGGCCTGGGTTCCTTCAATCCCCTGTTAACCTTTTCAGACACCAAATCAACCTGCAAATAACCCTGGTTGGGGCCCTTGGTGTGAAAGGGGTGTAAGAGGCCAGCTTGTGACTGGAAAGTCTCCTGCCTCAACAGCTACTGTTCAAGTAGCCCGGGTAAACCCAGCCTCCACGTGACCCCTATGTACTATCAGTCACGGAGAAGAAACTTGCGCTACAGGCATAGCCTGTGACGTCACGTTGTTGAAGGCTGGGTTTACCCAGGCTACTGTTCAAGTGTCCTTGTTGAGCACTTAAGGCACTGATCCACAAGCTGCTCCAGTGGAGCTGCTGAGTGGCCGACAGGATCAGACGGTGGTTTTACTGGGAAGCTCCCAGTGTGAATGAAGGCAACTGTACCAACACTTGAAACAGGGTATTTCTAGAAACGAGCACGGAGCTCAGTTGACTTTTCCTGCATAAATAACTAAATAAATAAATTATTGCCGTGATTAAATCCACTGGCCCCCTTCGGTCCACCGAACTGCTTTAGAGCATGTCAACAACACCCCCCCGTGATACAATCCGATGTTTACAGTACGCTTGAGCTGCGCCGACATCAGTTGGAGAGGGGGTGCTTGTTCTCGTGTGAGTGGCTACGCATTGCTGTGCAGAGCGTGGCAGCTCGGAATCATCGCCCCTATGAACTGAGCGCGATGCTGCGATCCATATCACAACACAGCAAGCACCACCGCCATTACAGGAAGGTGTGTACATATACGCACAGTCGCACACAAACACAGAGAGAGACAGAGACACACACTCGAATAGCACATACACACACACTTACCTCAACCTCTAGCTATGTGGTTTATATGGCCTCTGTAATCTACCTATTGTTTTGCTGTACGGTGGGTGGTGGTGTATTTTCCCCAGATGGCTATAAATCTACTTTGATGATGTCCCTCAGGGGGGTTGCCAGGTCTGCCCTCGTTGGGTGACGATCAGCCTGCTGGATCTTTCAGCTGGATTGAAGTGCTTGGTGGTTTGTTGATGGACTGACTGGAAGCTCTCTGCCCCTCCGTTGTCTGTCCACCTGGCTGCCCAGCTATCTCTTATATAACGTGTTTTTGCTTTCGTGCGGCGGTCGGCTTCACTGTTGATGATGATGAGCGGTGCCAATGTGACGAAAGACACGGGGCTTCCGCAGCTTTACCGTTTTCAACCAAAACACAATAGGCTTGATTGATGAGCACTGGTTCTGCCTGCGTAGTTTCTGTTTCATAAGAGGTCTGACCACTTACATTCTGTTGCTTCATATCTTAAGCAGCTTGTTCTTGTGCCATAGATTGTTAACACAGACTGAGTAGTAGCAGCAGTAGCGGTAGTGTGTTAAAAATGTTGATATAGAGTATTTATGTTAAAACGAATTCTGTCATATTTACTAATCATAGCGTATGTATGTATGTACAGTATGTAATGTATGTAGGTCAGTACTAAAAGAATTAACTTTGACCATTTTTACCAACATAATAACGTTATGTCTCTTTAAATGCAAAATACAGCTTTGAAACAGATGTTTCTAATAGAAGAACCAACACTTAATTTCAAGCATTTTATTGTGAATTACAGATCACGTGAAATAATTATGTTAAATCCACAACAGTTAGAACTGAAGGGAAGTTGCGTGTCTGAAGCAACTCATAATGTAATAATTGTTACTATGCATAATGTAGGTTAATAAAGGCCCATAATGTCATATGAGTTACAAGATGCTAGAGTGCAACATGTAATAGAAGTTCTGAGCTGCTACAGTGGTAAATGACAGCAGCCCCTGATTATATTCTGTGTGTGCTTGTTTCTGCTGCAGCGATGGAGGAGTTGGTGTGTGAACTTCGTCTGTTCCTGGATCTGCTGGACAGGGAGTACCTGAGCGCCGGGATCCGAGAGAAGAAGATGCACCTATCCAACATCCTCCTCAGAGTCCTCTCCGAAAAAGGTTCGATCACAAGACACATTTTTTACGTTAGACAACCAGTTTGGCACCGCTTGACAGATGTCTGGAAGTTGTCTACTGGATGTCGGGGGAATCACAGATACCTGGAATAACCTGCTGTGTGTGGTGATGTTTTCTAGTCCTTGGCGAAAGATTTGATCTGACAACTGTGCATCGCAAGCTGTTCACATGATCAGAAAATATTGGAAGTGTACGTAAATGTGTGCATAAATTTGTCCCAAGATGTTTGTATGAATCCTCCTTCTTCACTTCCTCTTCCTGGATGACAGCCAGAGCCTCCTGTTCCTCTGGTAGTCCACCACAAGCTCATTGGTTTAGCTGATATTGAGCGTCAGGTGATTGTCATTGTAGAGTGTGAAGAAGCTCTCTATCGGTCCTCTGTACTTCTCTGTAAAAAAAAAAAAGGTGTCTAAGTGAAGACAGCATGTTTCTCACTGGAAATGATGCACTGGAGTCATACATCTCAATATAGTGATCACTTCAATTTCACCCCAAAAATACACATAATACCTTTTATTAAATTCCTTCAAAGTCTTCACTACATATATCTTATGAGTCTGGACAGACATGGATGCAAACTGCAAAGTACTTGTTGGCGGAGCATACAACCACGAGGCAGTTATTTTTAGTTGTTGTTAGATATGACGCAACTGTCTATAATCATAGGCCTACTCCTTATACATTCTTCCATTGAGCTGTTTTTAGCTAAGAATGCATTGGAACCCCCCTTCCCCCGCCATTCTTCTTGTTAATGTCCACTGTCTGGCGATTCTTCTCCCCCCCCCAGAGCCTTCATTCAAGTCAGAGATCCACAGCGGTCTGCCGGCCCCCCCTCAGATGCCCCTGCCTGAGATCCCTCACCCCTGGCTGGTAAGACCACCTAACCTCCTCCTGACCCACATGACCTTGTAGATGTAGCATCAGACCCTACAAAAGCTAGAGTTAGAGTCAACACAAACAACATTTAATGTAACCCTACAGCGAGTCAGAAAAGTCAGGAGCCTTTGGCTCTGTTCACACTGCAGGCCAAATTGCTGTTTATATCTGATTGTTTTGGGTGACTGTTCATATCTATTCTAGGATCTAACCCATATCTGATGCCAGTATGTTCTGAGATCTAACCTATATCTGATGCCAGTACAGTATGTTCTGACAGCGAGGGCGGAAAGACGCGTCCAAAAGTCACGTCCATTTTTGTAGCTATGCTTCTCCCACTTGTTGAACACATTTGAGGCGTCTCAAATCCAAACTGAGTTGGCTGTTTTGCTTTCTTTCCATTGTCCTGTCAGCCATGTTTCTTTCCATTGTCCTGTCAGCCATGTTTCTTTCCATTGTCCTGTCAGCCATGTTTCTTTCCATTGTCCTGTCAGCCATGTTTCTTTCTATTGTTTCTGCCATGTTTCTGTGGTACCAACCGAAGGACAATTCTCTCAGGTGAATGATGTCAGATTTACTTAATGCCATCGCAATGTTCACAAATTCCGATGTGCTTCGTATGTAGGTCTCCTACCTTTGGGATTCAGTTTTGTACTACGTTCGGAGTCCGAACACAGCGTGAAAGTAGCCACGCGGACACCGCCACCTGTCAGAACTTAAAGGGATTCATTTAGCATCCATTTCTAGAGCAGAAGCCCTGGCGTCTAGTTCACGCACTCCGCCACCGTGACGTCAAGCGTGGACGATATGAAATGTGGTGCTACTTACTTATCTCTAAGATTCCACACTTTTCAGGCCCCCTCTATTATTTTGCACTTTGAAATGACGCAAGCTTTAAGCTTGCTGCCCTGAGCAGCAAGTCTTGGCAGAAGATGTTACCTGTCTGCTTTGTACATTGAAATCAGATGTGCCTCTTTGAGATCCTCACAAGTGGGGGGGAAGAAAAAAAAATCAGGAAAGACAGAAATCAGTGATGTAGTTTGTCTGGATGGGGTTCCAGTTCCCTTATTAACAATTACTGTGACATCCTGCATCAGCTTAACGCTAATATTACAACCCAGCTTGGTGCCCTGTAGTCACATGAAAGTCACTTTTGATAGTGTTGTGGGATGTGGAAGCCATCTGAAATGTGTTTTAGGGGTGTTTTTACAGTCACTTGTAAAGCAGTAGGAAGGCTAGTCATGGCTTCAATATGTTTCCTCCTCTTGTCATATAGCCTTGCATCATCACCCTGTCTCAGAGCAGATGCCTCTTATGGGAAGCAGGTGTTCTACGATGGCTCGCAAAGCCCCCTCTCACCATGACAATAAGCCACAACACCTCGTTCTACACCGCTCATACACACATCCTCATACGCACACGCACACACTCGTTCTACATCCCTCATACACACATCCTCATACGCACACGCACACACACACGTTCTACATCCCTCATACACACATCCTCATACGCACACGCACACACACTCGTTCTACATCCCTCATACACACATCCTCATACGTACACGCACACACACTCGTTCTACATCCCTCAATACACACATCCTCATACGCACACGCACACACTCAGGCACAAGGCCTTACAGTGCACTTTGTAACGAGAAGCAGTCGGCAGCCTCAGCCTCCTCTGGTGACCCCAGTGTGTGTCTGGAAACCACAGCCCAGGCTTTCCCGGAAAACTAGGGGAGAGAGGAGGAGTGAGGAGGAGGGAAGAGGAGTGAGGAGGAGAGAGGAGGAGTGAGGAGGAGTCAGAAGGAGTGAGGAGGAGGGAAGAGGAGTGAGAAGGAGTGAGGAGGAGTGACGTCTCACTATCTCTTTCTCCTCTTAATCTAATGCACCAACTAATGGCCATAAATCCACCACAGGCAATTTAAACTTGTGGACAAAAGGCCACAGTATGGGAGGTGGTACGGGACAGATATTTTACCGAAAAATGTTGCGACTTTACATCATTAGTTATTCAACCGTTAAATACGTTTCTGTCACTGTCTACTTACTGCATCATTTATTTTTCAACCAAAAGATTTTCCGCCGCAAGCCTCAAGTGTAAAAACATATTTTTTTGGAGATATTGAGAAAATGATATCGGATTTTGTTGTTTCTGTTCTGATGGTTCGATGCATCATTATCAATGTGATGAGAGATACGCTAATGTCACTATACGATTCGATAGGCGATATGGGGTTCTTTACACCTGACAGCGAGGAGTTTCACCGGTAGGACGTAGCACAGCGTGTGGGAGGATCACGCTGTTCCCCCAAGTCCCCCCATCACCCCCCTCCCCCCTGAACAGGCGCCCCGACCGACCAGAGGAGGCACTAGTGCAGCGAGCGACCCTTAATCCGGCTTCCCACCCGCACGCACGGCCAATAGACTACTTGCACAACTCCACTACTTCCTGAAATGAGTAGGGCATCTTGGTTTCCTGTCCTACACTATTGGATGACTTGATTAATGTCAGGTGTGCCTGACTGCTGCAGTCACAACAACAGTGATCAGGCACACCTGACATTAATCAGTTCATCCAATAGTGTAGGACAGGAAACCAAGATGCCCTACTCATTTCAGGAAGTAGTGGAGTTGTGCAAGTAGTCTATTGTGCCTGTATGGACAGCCAACCAAGCCGGAGCTAACACAGGGGCTTGAACCTGCGACCCTCATGTTGGTAGGTAGGGAATCCACCGCTGCACTACCCAGATGCCCAGTGTAGTATAAATATAAGTATGCAAAACTATAAGATATATGAGCAAAGTAACAGTGGCACAGCATCATTCGCATAAATATACTTGGATGGAAAGCTACTGTCATTTATTTTCTTCCAGTTCTCTTTCTCTTTCTCTCTCTCTCTCTCTGTCTCTCTCTCTCTGTCTCTTTCTCTCTCTCTCTCTCTCTCTCTGTCTCTCTCTCTCTGTCTCTTTCTCTCTCTCTCTCTCTCTCTCTCTCTCTCTCTCTGTCTCTTTCCTCTGAAATTACCATTCATCACATTCCCACAGTGACCTCTGGATAAGCTGTCCGGGCCGAGAAAAAATGTATGCTCGGCTCCATCTCTCCACTCTGCGCTCCTTTAAGTTGTATAAGTTTCAGCCTGCGGGAGAGAGATGGATGGATGGATAAAAAGTGGGAGGGAGAGGAAAGAGGAGACTGCGGAAGAGAAAGAGAAAGAGAGAGAGAGAGAGACACGATGAGTAAACAGGCTCGAGAGAGAGAGAGTGGAAAGCAATAATAATGTGGGGGAAACCCACGTCGACTCTGAGTGGAATGTCGCTTATTTGTAGGTCGCATTAGTCTAT
>NC_139628.1:45935370-46027870 GCF_964638095.1 Poromitra crassiceps | reverse complement strand
TCACTCTGCAGGACTAGACTCTTTCAGTCTGCAGGACTAGACTCTTTCAGTCTGCAGGACTAGACTCCTTCAGTCACTCTGCAGGACTAGACTCTTTCAGTCTGCAGGACTAGACTCCTTCAGTCACTCTGCAGGACTAGACTCTTTCAGTCTGCAGGACTAGACTCTTTCAGTCTGCAGGACTAGACTCCTTCAGTCACTCTGCAGGACTAGACTCTTTCAGTCTGCAGGACTAGACTCTTTCAGTCTGCAGGACTAGACTCCTTCAGTCACTCTGCAGGACTAGACTCTTTCAGTCTGCAGGACTAGACTCTTTCAGTCTGCAGGACTAGACTCTTTCAGTCTGCAGGACTAGACTCCTTCAGCCACTCTGCAGGACTAGACTCTTTCACTCTGCAGGACTAGACTCTTTCAGTCTGCAGGACTAGACTCTTTCAGTCTGCATGACTAGACTCTTTCAGTCACTCTGCAGGACTAGACTCTTTCAGTCTTCAGGACTAGACTCTTTCAGTCTGTGATTTATGCTATACAGTACTCCTCTTTTATCTTTGGCACGGAATACATTGCAATCAAAACCCTTACGGCCTCAGCCACACTCTGAACTATGTTTCCATCCAAGTGTCAGAGGATTTCTGAGCTCACTTTTGACATGTTTTGAAAAATAAAATGCAGATTAGGTGCTTTTCCACCAGCTGCTTTGAAGCAAACAAATACTGTAGGCTTCCAACTGTCTTGCAATTTATTTAAATTATCATGGGCCTTCCATGCAGTCACAAGACACAACAAAGAAATACACTTGGCGATACTCTAAATGCACCAACTAACAGCCAGCCAAGCATGACGTGTGCATGAGAGTGACATCATTCATCATGACATTTCTGGAGGTTTCACGGAGAACGTTATTAACATGTGGTCCAATGATATTGAACCAAAGCTATGTCGTTATTTATTCAACAAGTCTCTTTCCATTGCTGTTTATTGCAGAAACTGTTTTCTCACTCAAGCGAGAAATTCTTTACCATCAACATGTTTGGCTCTTTAACCTGCTGCTGCCAGATGGTTTGTTACACAGAACCATCTGGAACTCGTCCTTGGAAAAGGGCGGGTGCCTTAAAAAAAAACCTGTCGTTGATTGGATGAACCATCTGTCTATCACGTTTGTCACGGGCTCGCTTCTCACTGTCGTCACACCTAAATCGCGCCCGCACGATCTTGTGTGATCGTGATCTCGCGAATCCATCCTCACAAGGTCACCATGCCTTACCAATGTATTATCATTATTATTATTATTATTATTATTATTATTATTATTATTATTATTATTATTATTATTATTATTATTATTATTATTATTATTATTATTATGATCTCTCTCTTCTTTTGACATCAGTGGCCTATATTCCTGTATTGTAATCACATCACCGCCTGCATCTAGGCCTCAACATGGGCTGCGTGAGCGAGCGGGACTCCATTGCAGCTCTGCTTGGGGAGAATCCGGGCCAGTCTTCTTGTTGAGACACAAATGACTTCCATCTGTGTTGATGTTGGAGAGCAGCCCCATCCTCCCCTCCTCCTCCTCCTCCTCCTCCTCCTCGTCTTCTCCTCCCTTGGTTCTTCATCCAAACCAGACCCTTCCTCGCTCCTCAGATGAACCTCGTAGCGCACGACAGAGGTGTGTGTCTGACCCACGCGTCCATGTCCACGCTGTGGACAGAGGTGTGTGTCTGACCCACGCGTCCATGTCCACGCTGTGGACAGAGGTGTGTGCCTGACCCACGCGTCCATGTCCACGCTGTGGACAGAGGTGTGTGTCTGACCCACGCGTCCATGTCCACGCTGTGGACAGAGGTGTGTGTCTGACCCACACGTCCATGTCCACGCTGTGGACAGAGGTGTGTGTCTGACCCACGCGTCCATGTCCACGCTGTGGACAGAGGTGTGTGCCTGACCCACGCGTCCATGTCCACGTTGTGGACAGAGGTGTGTGTCCGACCCACGCGTCCATGTCCACGCTGTGGACAGAGGTCTGTGTCTGACCCACACGTACATGTCCACGCTGTGGACAGAGGTGTGTGTCCGACCCACGCGTCCATGTCCACGCTGTGGACAGAGATGTGTGTCTGACCCACGCGTCCATGTCCACGCTGTGGACAGAGGTGTGTGTCTGACCCACGCGTCCATGTCCACGCTGTGGACAGAGGTGTGTGTCTGACCCTCGCGTCCATGTCCACGCTGTGGACAGAGGTGTGTGCCTGACCCACGCGTCCATGTCTACGTTGTGGACAGAGGTGTCTGCCTGACCCACGCGTCCATGTCCACGTTGTGGACAGAGGTGTGTGTCCGACCCACGTGTCCATGTCCACGCTGTGGACAGAGGTGTGTGTCTGACCCACGCGTGCATGTCCACGCTGTGGACAGAGGTGTGTGTCCGACCCACGTGTCCATGTCCAGTCCACGCTGTGGACAGAGGTGTGTGCCTGACCCACGCGTCCATGTCCACGTTGCGGACAGCACACGTCTTGTTTGTTTGCCTTCTCTTATGCATTCAGAGCAGCGTGTGTACAGAAGCGTGTGTGTTGACGGACAGATGGATTGTCCATGGCAGACTAGTTCCATTTGGATGTAATTCTCTCTCTCTCTCCCTCTCTCTCTCTCTCTCTCTCCCCCCCCCCCTCTCTCTCTCTCTCTCATTTTCAGCCAGACATCCTCCCACCCCCTCCTCCCCCAAAGCACTCTCTAACATAAATACATGTCTCAGTCCAGCAGGCTTTGTATTCAAATGTAGCCCGGTACTCTGTAGTGTACACTACACACAGTCTAAATGCACTAATGTACTGTTGGGCATCATCAGCGTTTGAGAGTGCTCTTCCTCGTTTCGAAGCCCACCATCTTCCTCAAAGCATTCCTCGTCCAAGTCGTTTGCGAGTCGTTGCCATGTCTGTGGCCATTAGCCGTAGCAGCGGCATCACATTTGGAATAGATGTAGGGCCTGCAGCGTTTTGCCAAGCCAAATGTTTTCGAGCCTAAAGGGGAAACACATTGCAGCGTCTAAGTCAATGTGTCACTGTGCTGCATCAAGCTAGGAGTTGGCGTTGCATCAGTCGGCTCTACTCGATGGTGTGTCGACGACTGATACGCGCGTTTGGGGATAAGTGTCGGTTCGCTGCGGCATCGAGTCGACGGGCCGCTCGGCTTCTTCCAGGCCCGATGGATCTGTTTTCATATTTGACTCTTCGCCTCAGCGAGCGGGGTTCCCCTACTTGGCGGTTTGGCCGACCGCAGCAGCAAAGTATTCGGTGACATCAACGCTATTGTGTCATCGTCTTCAGACAGGATATGAGGCGGCCTTAACAGATCAGATGGGGAGACTTTGCACTTTGTCACCGTGGTAACCAAACAAGTGGCAACTTGTAGATTCATCATGTCTGAACTGTGAGCGTTTCTCCTGAGGCAGTGAGACTGGACCAGAGACACACGACTGCAGCATGGTTAGAGACTGGACCAGAGAGTCACATGACTGCAGCATGGTTAGCCCTAAGACTGGACCAGAGAGTCACATGACTGCAGCATGGTTAGAGACTGGAACCAGAGAGTCACATGACTGCAGCATGGTTAGAGACTGGAAACAGAGAGTCACATGACTGCAGCATGGTTAGCTCTAAGACTGGACCAGAGAGTCACATGACTGCAGCATGGTTAGTTCTAAGACTGGACCAGAGAGTCACATGACTGCAGCATGGTTAGCCCTAAGACTGGACCAGAGAGTAACATGACTGCAGCATGGTTAGAGACTGGACCAGAGAGTCACATGACTGCAGCATTGTTAGCCCTAAGACTGGACCAGAGAGTCACATGACTGCAGCATGGTTAGAGACTGGACCAGAGAGTCACATGACTGCAGCATGGTTAGAGACTGGACCAGAGAGTCACATGACTGCAGCATGGTTAGAGACTGGACCAGAGAGTCACATGACTGCAGCATGGTTAGCCCTAAGACTGGACCAGAGAGTCACATGACTGCAGCATGGTTAGCCCTAAGACTGGACCAGAGTCACATGACTGCAGCATGGTTAGCCCTAAGACTGGACCAGAGAGTCACATGACTGCAGCATGGTTAGCCCTAAGACTGGACCAGAGAGTCACATGACTGCAGCATGGTTAGTTCTAAGACTGGACCAGAGAGTCACATGACTGCAGCATGGTTAGCCCTAAGACTGGACCAGAGAGTCACATGACTGCAGCATGGTTAGCCCTAAGACTGGACCAGAGAGTCACATGACTGCAGCATGGTTAGCCCTAAGACTGGACCAGAGAGTAACATGACTGCAGCATGGTTAGCTCCAGAGCCGTATAATAGAAGAGTTCCGACATCTCCATTCACTCCAATGGACCAGTTTTTTTCCAGGAAGTAGAAAGTGGAACTCTTCAGTAAAAAAAGCAGCACTGTCGAGTTGCAGCAAAATAGACAGTGTTGTACTTTGAAAGGGCTTTTCATCCCTTGAAATGAATCAAATTGTACATTATCGGCTTTATTTTAGCATGCAAAAGTAGCGCGAGACCCATTCCTGGCTGTTCATTGGCTAATGAGTCTCGCATTTTGGTTCTCCGCTGACGCCACTCTCTTACTAGAGGACACTAGTTAGCTCTAAGACTGGACCAGAGAGTCACATGACTGCAGCATGGTTAGCTCTAAGACTGGACCAGAGAGTCACATGACTGCAGCATGGTTAGCTCTAAGACTGGACCAGAGAGTCACATGACTGCAGCATGGTTAGCCCTAAGACTGGACCAGAGAGTCACATGACTGCAGCATGGTTAGCCCTAAGACTGGACCAGAGAGTCACATGACTGCAGCATGGTTAGCCCTAAGACTGGACCAGAGAGTCACATGACTGCAGCATGGTTAGCCCTGAGTGCCCAAAAGCATTTGAGGCTACTCTCTGGAAAAAGTCCCCGCTGAGAAACTGGAGCACGCATGGAAAACCTATTTCTCCCACCCACCCCAGTGCTTTTGAAGACTTTTTACAATGCCAACAGTATTTCTTTCCGCCTCACACATGATGTGATCGAAGTGACTCAATAAAGTAGAGGGAAAATTTAAGCTATTTCTGCAAACTGCTAGAGAGTGAATACAGTTTACAGTTTAACTGAATGACGGGCTCATTGCACTTTTAGCTGATGCAATATCCATCTCCACCAGCTTCAATGGAGAATATGAATTCATTCACTCTTTTATTTACACAATCATAGTCCAGAGAACTAAACTGTTGCAGGCAAAGCCAATGCTTGGACGACAATAAAACAATACAAGAAACAACAAGCAAGGAACAAAATCTATCTATTATAAAAGGGAGCATGTGGGCAATGTTCTCTGTTTCAATTTTGTCCCGGAAGTGATGTCGTCAGTGATGTCACTTGAGCAATTGTGCATTGTGACATCACTGATGATGTCATAACAGCCCTTGTGATGTCATCAGTGATGCGAAGTTGTGACATCATCAGTTTGTGACATCATCTGTGATGTCATAAGAACAAGGGGGCGAGCAAGCACAGCGGGCGAGCTGCAGGCTGTAGTGGGCTGCAGAGAAAAAAAGGTCTTGCCCATAATTTAGCTATGGCATCTAAATTATGGGCAAGACATAGATCCACCACATTCTCAATCAAAACCAAAGAGGGGAATACAAACTAGTTATTAGCACCAGTTATTGCTATATTGTGGTTATTGGCACCATTATTGGGGGAAATAAACAACAATATATCACAAAATAAGGTGTTTATTGCTTTTATACAACACTTTAAATAGTTTTACAATTGGATAAAGATAGAGCTTTGGATTTTAATTGTGTAAAGTCAAGTGAGTTTTTATATTCTGCTTCTGTAGGTGATTGTCTAGGTGATTGTCTAGGTGATTTTCTAAATGTCTGTGTATATCCTGTCCGATGTCTAGGTGATTTTCTAAATGTCTGTGTATATCCTGTACTGCCTATTCCATCACACGAGTGCCAGCGCATTCCCAGTACAATAGACCGCTTCCATTCCAGACACACTGTAGCGCCGGGGCTCCCATCCAATGAAAGCAGGGGCACACCCCACCCACCCTTCCTCCTCCAAAGCCAAGGACCACCGACTCCCACCTCCTCCTCCAGACCCACGTTTACACCTCATTGTGTGGTGAGAGAAACGGAGGAAGAGGGGTGGAGAGGTCTGGAAATGGACGGATAGACCACTCACTCCCCACCTAGGTCTAGGTGACCAATCCTGCCAGCAAGACTGCCATATTTATGCACGAGAGCTGGCCCATCAGCCCCTCCCATCTGTGTGAACTGTTCAGTGCACCTGTCGCTCAACACACACCCACTCAACTCGCCTGTATGACCCTGAGAAGGAAGGGAGGAAGGGAGGGAGGGAGGGAGGGGAAGTGAAGAATAGGGTTTAAAATGGGAAATGTGAGCAAGGTTTTGTTTTGCTGGAGGTAACACTAGCACGGGCAGTTCATGTATAAACAGCGAGGTGGAACAGTTAGATGTGTATGGACGTGGAGGTGTGGGGGGGTGTAGATGTGTATGGACGTGGAGGTGTGGGGGGGTGTAGATGTGTATGGATGTGGAGGTGTGGGGGGGTGTAGATGTGTATGGACGTGGAGGTGTGGGGGGTGTAGATGTGTATGGACGTGGAGGTGTGCGGGGGTGTAGATGTGTATGGACGTGGAGGTGTGGGGGGTGTAGATGTGTATGAACGTGGAGGGGTGTAGATGTGTATGGACGTGGAGGTGTGGGGGGGTGTAGATGTGTATGGACGTGGAGGTGTGGGGGGGTGTAGATGTGTATGGACGTGGAGGTGTGGGGGGTGTAGATGTGTATGGACGTGGAGGTGTGGGGGGGGGTAGATGTGTATGGACGTGGAGGGGTGTAGATGTGTATGGACGTGGAGGTGTGGGGGGTGTAGATGTGTATGGATGTGGAGGTGTGGGGGGGTGTAGATGTGTATGAACGTGGAGGGGTGTAGATGTGTATGGACGTGGAGGTGTGGGGGGTGTAGATGTGTATGGATGTGGAGGTGTGGGGGGGTGTAGATGTGTATGGACGTGGAGGTGTGGGGGGGTGTAGATGTGTATGGACGTGGAGGTGTGGGGGGGTGTAGATGTGTATGGACGTGGAGGTGTGGGGGGGTGTAGATGTGTATGGACGTGGAGGTGTGGGGGGGTGTAGATGTGTATGGACGTGGAGGTGTGGGGGGGTGTAGATGTGTATGGACGTGGAGGTGTGGGGGGGTGTAGATGTGTATGGACGTGGAGGTGTGGGGGGGTGTAGATGTGTATGGACGTGGAGGTGTGGGGGGGTGTAGATGTGTATGGACCTGGAGGTGTGGGGGGGTGTAGATGTGTATGGACGTGGAGGTGTGGGGGGGTGTAGATGTGTATGGACGTGGAGGTGTGGGGGGGTGTAGATGTGTATGGACGTGGAGGTGTGGGGGGGTGTAGATGTGTATGGACGTGGAGGTGTGGGGGGGTGTAGATGTGTATGGACGTGGAGGTGTGGGGGGGTGTAGATGTGTATGGACGTGGAGGTGTGGGGGGGTGTAGATGTGTATGGACCTGGAGGTGTGGGGGGGTGTAGATGTGTATGGACCTGGAGGTGTGGGGGGTGTAGATGTGTATGGACGTGGAGGTGTGGGGGGGTGTTGGCACGTCCTGGGTTTGGCCCAGCCCTTGACTCCTGCACAAAAGGGATTTTTTTTTACAGCAAGACAAACAGGGGGAGATTGTGGCTGTTAACTGCCTGCCTGCCTGCCTGCCTGCCTGCCTGTCTGTCTGTCTGTCTGTCTGTCTGCCTGCCTGCCTGTCTGTCTGTCTGACTGTCTGTCTGTCTGCCTGTCTGTCTGTCTGTCTGTCTGCTTGTCTGTCTGTCTGCCTGCCTGTCTGTCTGGGTCTTGTTTTGCTGTGTTTCTTTTCCCAGACAGACACATGCGTTCTATGTTCTATGGTATTAGAGAGGTCTCTTATGTAAAGTGTGCGCTGGCTAATCAGCTGAGCCCCAGATTGAGTTCCTCTCCCACACAATGAGCCTTTCAGTAGCGCTGCTGGACAGCAGCCACTGGACCAAAACCCCATAATGCATTCTACAGTCTATTATCACAATATTATAATGCATTCTACAGTCTATTATCACAATATTATAATGCATTCTACAGTCTATTATCACAATATTATAATGCATTCTACAGTCTATTATCACAATATTATAATGCATTCTACAGTCTATTATCACAATATTCCCCTCTGATAACCCAGATTTATATACAGCGAGTGTGTGGTGTGGGCGTGTCCGAGATGACTTTCCTGAGAGCTTAAAGTGCGAGGGGTCAGCCTAATATCTGTCAATAGGCCCCATAATGCAACAAAAAGAGGCCTCCAGTGATTTTTCTTATGTTTTTTTTCTTTATGTTTTTGAAGCATTATGTAAATGTATTTTGTCTTGGTATGGACTTAGGAAAAAGACAGCTTAACTGTTATATAAGGCATGTTTTTAGTCTCCTTCCTGCCAACTGTTAAGTTATGGAAGAAAACTAATGAAACATTATGAAACAATGAAACAAGATATAGAGTAACTACTCAGCATCTATCCTCTGTTAGTGCTACAAGAACGCTTGCGGTGATTGGCTGCAAGCAAAACCATATATCCTTTACAAAAAGGATTGAAACCAGGTATCGTTGAACTGAAGAAGTTTCGATACTACTTGGTACTGGGTTATTTCGAGGGCCGAGGCCCAGCCTTAACGATGGCTGCATCTGTAGCCAAATAGGACAACGTTAGAAGCTGGCTGAGTGGAGCCAAAGCCAGGTTATCTCAGGACAAAGGCAGGCCTCAGGCTGATGGCTCTCTCTCTCTCTGTGCTTTCATCTTCTTCTGCCGTCTGGCTTCCATTTCTAACTCATTCCCATGCCTTACCTTGGCTTGACCTCGCCCCCAAGCATGTGTTTAAGAATATGGGGGGAGGTGTGTGTGTGTGTGTGTGTGTGTGTGTGTGTGTGTGTGTGTGTGTGTGTGTGTGTGTGTGTGTGTGTGTGTGTGTGTGTGTGTGTGTGTGTGTGTGTGTGTGTGTGTGTGTGTGTGTGTGTGTGTGTGCGTCAGTGTGTCCTCTGTTGATGTGTGTGTTCCAGTATGCTCCGCTGTCTCAGAATCAGCTTTATTGGCCAAGTATGTAGACACACAAGGAATTTAAACTCTGGTTTATGTTGCTCTCAATGTACTTACACGGGGGGGATGTGCATACAAGCCAAAACAAACAAGGACAGTGAGTTGATGGAGGTACATAAAACAAGTAACTGCTATTTACAATAATGTATATACAATAAGTGTGATGTAGAGTGACTGTTATAAATATGAATATAAGAAGAATAGAATTGTATACCTACTGTATGTACAGTCTAAGTATATGTAATCCACACTGGATTGTAAAACGAGGCCATAAATCAAATATTGCACAGTTGATTACCGATCTATTTAAGCAGAGCTTTGAGACGGTTATGTCTGTACTCTTAAGTGTTTGAGTGATCAACTCCAACAGTCCATCCATGGTACCCCCGCTTCAATCCCTTTCAAGTCGGTTGGAGGTGTGCTGATAGTGCAGCAGCTTCCTGGTCTGAAGTCATTGGGTCAGTCCACGGTTCATTTGACCCATTAACAGGAGAGAAGACTGAAAACACGTGTGCTCGAATAAATAGGGCGGCGGGCGGTAGCTCGAAGATTAGCCGAGCATCTGGGAGAAGCTGGCCGGGGGAAAGTGAATGAGTAACACGCTTCCCCCCTCCCCCCTCGAGAACTACCAGCGACGTGCCCCCTGAGCAAGGCAGCGAGAACATCAGTTGTGCACACAGCTCCCAGTGGCCAGCAGTAGACTGTGGTCGCCCTGGGCAGCTCGCAGATGTGAGTGTGTGTAACTGTGAAGCAGGGTGGGGGGGGCTGGAGAAGAGCACGGTGCTCAGCAACACCCTTCCCTGGATCAATAAAGTGTGAAGCTCTGATCGTCTTTACCTTGGCTGCACCCATACACTGCTATTGATCCAGGATCGGCGAGCTGCGTGATCACTGGACAGGCAGCCTGTCAATCATGCATCAAAACATAGACTGCTCTCTATCGTTTATTTTACTCTGAATGGGACCATCATTTACTAAATGAACATCATGCTGTGTTGAAGAAGACTTGAAAATAACGATTGAGACATAAACTCATTAGGAAAGTGTTTACTGAGGTGATCAATCAAGTGAGAAGTTGGGTCCAAACTATGCTCAGTATTTGGTCGGCCATTTATTTATTTTAATTTGTTATGAACCCTATTCACTCTGCTTTTAATATAAAAATGTAATAACTTGGAAACTATGTCTTTCCAATTGTATGCCTAACTGATGCTCAGGGCCATGTTTATTTTTGATCTGCTTTATTGCGTCAAGCTTTCATTAACAACAAAGGCTCAACAAAGCACTTGGCCGACCTTTTCACAAAATGCATTGGTGATATACTGTAGTAATGAATAAAACATAGCAAAATGAAGTATCCCTTTAGGGTCCCTTTACCATCAACTAGTCTAACATAGACCAAGTGCTTACTGGCACTAGTCTAACATAGACCAAGTGCTTACTGGCACTAGTCTAACATAGACCAAGTGACCTTACTGGTGCTAGTCTAACATAGACCAAGTGACCTTACTGGCACTAGTCTAACATAGACCAAGTGCTTACTGGCACTAGTCTAACATAGACCAAGTGACCTTACTGGCACTAGTCTAACATAGACCAAGTGACCTTACACTGGTGCTAGTCTAACATAGACCAAGTGACCTTACTGGCACTAGTCTAACATAGACCAAGTGACCTTACTGACACTAGTCTAACATAGACCAAGTTACCTTACTGGCACTAGTCTAACATAGACCAAGTGACCTTACTGGTGCTAGTCTAACATAGACCAAGTGACCTTACTGGCACTAGTCTAACATAGACCAAGTGGCCTTACTGACACTAGTCTAACATAGACCAAGTTACCTTACTGGCACTAGTCTAACATAGACCAAGTGACCTTACTGGTGCTAGTCTAACATAGACCAAGTGACCTTACTGGCACTAGTCTAACATAGACCAAGTGACCTTACTGACACTAGTCTAACATAGACCAAGTGACCTTACTGGCACTAGTCTAACATAGACCAAGTGACCTTACTGGCGCTAGTCTAACATAGACCAAGTGACCTTACTGACACTAGTCTAACATAGACCAAGTGACCTTACTGGCGCTAGTCTAACATAGACCAAGTGACCTTACTGGCACTAGTCTAACATAGACCAAGTGACCTTACTGGCGCTAGTCTAACATAGACCAAGTGACCTTACTGACACTAGTCTAACATAGACCAAGTGACCTTACTGGCGCTAGTCTAACATAGACCAAGTGACCTTACTGGCGCTAGTCTAACATAGACTAAGTGACCTTACTGGAAAGGGTGTATTCACACCTATCTCGTTTGGAGCAGTTGTTCCGAAACACAGAGCGTTTTCCCCCTTGGTGCGGTTCGTTTGGGGGGGTGTGAACACAGTAATCGCACTCGGATGTGGGACAAAACAAGCGGACCGAGATCGCCAAGAAAGGGTGGTCTCTGTCCGCTTTAAACGAACTCTGGTGCAGTTCGTTTGTGGTGAGAACGTGATCCGACCTCGATCCGCCACAACTGCAGGAAACAGTGCGCATTTTTGGATAAACCAGCTGCCGTAATCAGCTGCGCTGTCCGTAATGGCCTGAAGAACAAGCATTTTTATCGTTTAAAAACAACATCTTCATTCAGATCCTGTTTTGGCGACTTGTGACTTGCATGGATAAACTTTGGGGGATTTTTGGATCATCACATCAGCAGTTTGAACTCAATCAACTTACCTCTGGTCTCCATTCAATAAATGAAAACAAGTCGTGGTAATCAGAGCCAGAGCCAGACTTCTTTGTGATAAGATTGTCTGGTTCAATCAGACAATCAGACTGATTGCATGTCTTCCTCGAAATGTCCGTAGGGGCTATTATTAAATTATTTATTAATATTTTATTCCTGACAGGACAGGTGTTCATATAGCCTATGTGTAGGCTAATCCGAAGTCTCCGTGATAGTAATAGCAAATCGAAGTTGCGAGGGTCTTTGATCTTCTATCTCCAAATTCCCGATAGCCTAAATAGGCTAAATAAATACATAGGCTTACATAGGCTACATAAATACATAAAAAAATAACTCTCTCTCTCTCTCTCTCTCTCTCTCTCTCTCCTCACACGGGGCACCCGACATAGCCTAGGTCTAACAAAACGCATTCTTATAATCATATTGGAAAATCTCTGGGAATTATTTTTTCCATCCCGAGAGGCTATTAGCCTACCGGAGTGTCTCCTTGGCAACCCAGGAGGCTTGGCAATACTATTTGGACCGTTTGATTTGTGGCTGTGTGAACACAAACGAACCAAGGCACAAATGCAACAATTGTATCAATTAAGTACCTGAATCGGAAACAAAGCAAACCACCTACAGGTGTGAATACACCCTAACATAGACCAAGTGACCTTACTGGCACTAGTCTAACATAGACCAAGTGACCTTACTGGCACTAGTCTAACATAGACCAAGTGACCTTACTGGCCTAAATGGTTTCATTTTCCTCATCAGATAAAATCCACAAATCTCTTAGATTGGCCACCAGCAGGAGACACATGCACGTGTGGGTGACACGCCAAGCATGATGGGAAATGCAGTTTTCCCATTTTTCAAAGCCTTTCTTAAGGGAGTGGCTTTCTGGTGTGTCCGTCCGCTCAGTTGATCCATTCCAGCCTGCCGTTGGCACCGCAGCAGACACATTGATTCAAGCGCGGGCCTCCTACGCAGGGCAAAAATGGATTCTTGGAATGAAAGTATGGATGTGAGTGAGTTTCAGGCCAGGCCAGAGCGGCAGACAAACCTCCTACACCAAGCAAGCATCCAAACCAAGGTCAAGACTCCCTCACCACTCCCTAATTACACATTACGACTGTGGAATTTTGACATTTTTGATCTGCATCCATGCACATGACCTGTACATGTTTCACCACATGTGTTTGTGTAATTGCACCATTCAAATAGTGCGCTACACTATTTCAAGTACACGATGTATTAGAGAGATTTTCATCAAGGATCTATCTACACAGTAACATTGTGTACTTAGAATACTTTTGACTACAGGGTCATAATACAGTGGAATAAGGCCACTGTAAATTGTTACCAAATGCTGTACAGCTCTATACAGTATGTTAGGGCTGTGAATCTTCACTGGCCTCACAATTCGATTCGATTACGATTCAGAGGGCTACGATTCGATTCGATAACGATTATCGATGCATCTCGATGCATCTCGATGCATCTTAAATCGATGCATCACGTTTTTTCCCGAATACATGATTTTTTTTCTCACTTTCTTTTTTCTCACTGTGTGGCTACTTTTAAAATAAAAGTGCATTTAGAATTGCATTGTATTATGATCCATAATTAAAATAAACAACTGCATGTACTTCCATTATATTTTATTTTATTATAATTCTTTTTTTTTTAATAATCGATTTTTGACATTTGTGAATCGATGCAGAATCGTGCAGGTCCGCATCGCGATGCATCTTATAATCGATTATTTTTGACACCCCTACAGTATATGTATTCCACCACTATCTGTAGCCTAAATGCTAACTGCATTTCTGTCGCCTCCATCTGTAAATTTCTGCACGTTCTGCACATTGGACTGCATTCGATTCAGATTACTAATTCAGATTACTACTAATCTGAATAGTGACTTGCATTTGCATGTTTATACACATTTCTGTACATACATTCATTCTTCCATCTCTGCACCTGGTTTGAAGAGCTAGCGATGATGCACACTTTGAGTCATCAAGTCATTCACTTGACTGTTTTATCTTCAGTACTCTATTTGTTATTCTCTCATTCTTTCATTGTTTATTTTCCTGATTTATGCTGCAGTGATGGCCCAATTTCCCCACAGGGACCATAAAAGTTCCATCTAGTCTAATCTAATTGAACAGAATCTGGATTGAGAAGGTCCAGAAGCCTCACTGCGGAGACCGACCGTCCTGATCCGAAGTTTACTCTGAGTTTGCGGATAGGAAAGGAGGACAGCGAGCGGATGTTTTGCAGATCTGTGCAGCAGATGCGACCGATCAGAGTGAGACCGCGCTGGGGGGGGGGGTGGTTTGGGACACGGACCAACACATCTTGCCGATTACGATGTGGAAAACAATGAAATGTCAGATTGCATGTTTATGTGCACGACACGTCTGTATGCAAAGCGTGCCTTCGCCCCAGTGTTAAACTTTGAGTCATTACATAGCAGAGGGGTGGGATCAGTGGTTCACGACGTGGGGGACCACCAGGGGGTCCTTGATGGAGTTCCAGGGCCCAGGGGGTCCCCAGCAAATTGATGAATTGGTAAACTTCGCCATTATTGAATTGACAAGAAGTTAAAAACAGTTAGAGAATGCAGACCAATTACTGTTTTGATCCTAGTTTCACTGTTATCTCTCTAGCTACAATACAGTCATGGAGTTCTGGACACATTTTCAGATTTGAGTTTGAGATACAAAATGTCATTAAACGGGGGTCCATGGCCCCAATATGCTATGAATAATGTGGTGAATCACTGCTTTAGTGTGGAATGTAATGTATTCTGCTGTGCTCGGGGGGGAAATGCTTACCCAAAACAAATCGGTTTCTGCGTGAATACGGATGATGTTATTGCTGCTCGGAAACCTTCAAAAGGAAATAGCTGCGATATGAGATACGAGGCTGCAGACTTTACTTACTTAGTTACTTACTTGCTTACTTACTTAGTTACATAGTTAGCTAGTTAGTTACTTTCTTTCTTTCTTTCTTCCTTCCTTCCTCTCCCGGGGGGGATGTTCAGGGCCAGGGCTTAGGAGTGAGACGCCAGGCGGTGATGTGAGGAGTTTAGTGGGGCAGCGGCGGCATTTCCATTTGCCAAGAAATGAGTTCACCGATCCGCCGTTCCTCCCACCCCCCACGCTGTTCCTCCCACCCCCCACGCCGTTCCTCCCACCCCCTCCACCCCCCACGCCGACCAGACGCGATAAGGCTCCGCTCGAGGCCTCCGGGCTCCCACTTGAGTTATAGACGGAAAGAGGGAAATGGCAAGGGATCAAGGGCGAGGGAGGGTGAACGTATTGACTGAGACGAGAGAGAGAAAGTTTCACATACAGAAATATGGGGGGTGCTGCAAAAAATATCCAACGTAAAGTCGCTCTGGACTCCTTTGCCAAGTGGGTTATAGTCTCATGTTCAATCTTCATCTTTATTTTTTTCTTCAAAAGCGTTTTGGCAATGGGGTGAGATAATTACGCTTGGTTCCAATGCAGCTTCACCAGTAATCTTCTCAAACAATAACACCAATAATAAGGCCTGATCATTCCACAAGACATGCATTGTGAAATTGCCCACTTCCGTTTGAGGAAAATAGGATTTTAAGACTGGATTGTAGATGTAGATGAGACTTAAGACCCCCGCCCCCCCGCCCACCCCCACATGTAGCAACAGTAAAGAAAGACAGATGAATAGGGAGGGAAAGTAGACTAGTGTTTGGCTAGAGAGAGAGAGAGAGAGAGAGAGAGAGAGAGAGAGAGAGAGGAAATGAATGGGAAAGAGAAAGCGAGTAGAGAGAGGTCAGGTCAGGGAGTTTTAAACAGTGTGGCTAATGCAGCACTGGGCAGACAGTGTTGGAGGCGTGTCATTCTTCACTGTTTATCTTTCATCTCTGGTCTGCCGGAGGGTTGACTCCCTCCGTGTTACTGAGTGGTACAGAGTAGACCCGGGTCAAATATCAGCCAATAGGCCAAACCTTAGTCCCTCTTGTTACTGAGTGATACAGAATAGAAATGAATGAATTCACCAGGACTTATTTTATTTTATTTTTTATTTTTACTTTACATGTTGAGATGCTGTCCTTGAATTTCACCAAACAAGGCCTTGAAGGTTATTGAGAAGTCTTGAGTGTGATTGTCTTAATAGATCTGTGTGTGTGTGTGTGTGTGTGTGTGTGTGTGCGTGTGCGCGTGTGCGCGCGTGCGTGCGTGTGTGTGTAGAGTCAGTCTTTATCCATTGCCTATCCACTTCTATGGTGCATATATCCCACATTCACCCAAAGCACAACAAAATAATCTCAAGCTAAATGACTATGGATTACTTCTAGCGTTCACCATGACGTATTTAGGCCAATACATTTTGCAAGAAACAAATCACGAGAAAATGACAACTGCAAAAGCTTTGCTCATACAATAATCTGGTTTGAGTCCGTATGAGGCTTGTACAGAGAAAGCCACAGGTTCTATTCCATGACAGTATGTTAACCACCGAGTTAATAAATCAACGCACACGCTGGACTCACTTCCTCTTTGAATTCATATGTGCACACTGCACAGTGACACACACTTTCTGCACTTTGAAGGAGTCACCCGTTGCATCTCAGGCCAAGCCCTTTTTACGAAGAGCCAACATGTTCCACGTTGCTACGGCGACGGGTGGCGACATCACACGCGGTGGTGACGCCTGATTGGGTCAGCTGTTGCCAATGTCCCGTATAGCGTGGCGTCTCAGAACAGCGGTTTAGTTTCTCTCCCCCTTTCTAAAAAACCTGGCCCCGCCACGGAAACATAGTCGCTAAAGGGAAATAAAAAGGGGTTTCCATGAGGGGGGAAGGAGTGTGTGATGTCATGGCGATGAGTTGTGACGCCCTGAAGTTTTTATTTTTTTATTTTATTTTTTAATGGCTTGACAAAGGCTCACATGCGTTGAGGTGGTTTAGCACTGGCCAATCAGTAGTCTACTAATCTCAAAACTTCCAGACCCAACAAATCCTTAAAAATGTATCCATAATACCCCTATATTCATATTATCATATAATCCTATAATAGGAATGCAAAGTGTTTGTGTGTGAGTGAGCAAATTGTGTTCGGCCACAGCTATGCCATTTTACGTGCGATCGGGCTGAATCCTTCAGGAAGTGTAAAGAGCACCCCCTGCGGGTGACCTAATGGAGCCGCAAAGTTACATACACTTACCTACATAGATACATACACTTACAATCAATTCTTAATGGCTTAAGGCAAGTCTGTCCCCCCCCCTCAAGAATTTGTACAAATTAAGTGGAATTTCAAGATATCGATACTTGTTTTGAGAATTCTTGCACTTGTTTTAAGAAAACTAGAGACTAATGAGACTTTCACGCCGACTCAATACGATGACATTTTTCTTTTTGCAGTGTGGAAATGCTGAGCCGTGAATGCCGGCCAATGAAGCATTTATTTTCTATGTGCAGTGAGATTATGAGATTTGCTGTTTATAGGCACCATGATGTTATGTTTAAGAGGTGAAACGTCAGAGAAATGGCGCGCTGCACCGGCGGCCAAGACGGATCACGTCAGGCGGCGCGGTCTATCCCCCGGTCTGAAAGACTGGACTTGCCAGGCGCTGCGATGCCAAGGAGAGCGCCTGGAGAGCGCCTGGCACTTTCAATCTGTCGTCCACCCTTTCCCCACTGTTCCTTTCTCTCTCTTTCTCTGCCTCCCTTGAGATCTGAGCTCTGCAAACAGTTCTGACATGCAGTGTTCCCATACCCAAACCATGAGATCTGAGCAAACAGCAGCACATATCAGACTCCACTGCTTGTATGTGTCTCTTCAGGTTATCTGCGGATGCTCAAAAAGAAACGGTGTTAAAGTATTTAAATTGAAGGCCTTAAAAAGTATTAAAATGTCTCAAAACCCGATTATTAGAGGACTTGTGTTTCTCACAATGCAGTAACAGGTTTTTGCGCTGCATTGCCCACTCTCATATCTGCTTTACTAAACACAGTTTGACTTCATAGCCCTTAATAATTAACTGTGTCGCCGTGTCCCTTATTCTGCCCAGTATAGTTTCACAACTCTTATTAGCCATGTTCAATCAGAAACAGGCCGCTTTGACCAACTTTGTTTCTTTGTGTCGGAGGGTTAAATCGGTCTTAAATTCAATTCCAGACGACATTCAAAGTCTTAACAAGTCTTAAATGTGGCTTTCTGAAACCTGGTCTTGGTCCCTCACATTTATGTGTTTCTCTGTCGCACACTCCCTAATAAGTCGTCTATATAACTAAGTCTTAAGTTCCTCACACACATTCTTTCCCAGGCTTTCCTGCACTCCTTCTCTTCTCACACTCGCTCCGACATCTCTCGTCGTGTAACGGTGCAAAATGCTTTCTATTTCTTTACACAGTGGACGCCTCTGTTTTGCATTGACACTTCAAAGGCAAATTATGAGCCTGCTCCACTGATAAGGTTATAAATGACTTCCCCTATATTGCCCCCGGCCTGACCCGCTGATAGGAACGAAGGCCAGCTTGAAGTGGGTCCACAGAAACCCACACATTACCACTAACTACTTCCCCTTCTGCGGTCTCCTACTTTAATATGTCGCTGAATGGGAGCTCAAATGGTTAATTTTGATTGATGGTGCTGCTAGTGCTCAAGTCAAGGATGCCACACATTGGCCAAAGAGGGTGGAAACAATGAATTGGATTCACTATAATGCAATAACTATCAAATAAGAAAGAATTATCACCAGCATTTTCGCTAATTTCTCTGAATGTTACAACCATCGAGCATCTTCTTGTCTTTCTGCCTTTTAAATTTAAAAATGACCTAATTGTCCATGTAACGCAAAGCAACCAAGCTATAAATGTCAGTGCCCAAAGTAATTTTTGATTGAGATGGAATTTCATATTTAGCTTCTCAAACATGTATGGTTTCACCTCAATTTTGAAATGTCAATACTAATAAAAGTGTGTGTTTGTGTGTGTGGGGTGTGTGTGTGTGTGTGTGTGTGTGTGTGTGTGTGTGCAGAGTTGGCTGCTGTTCCGCTACTTCAAAAATATATGAATGAGAAATCACCGTGGACAGAACACAACACTGCCTTATGTGTGATTATGTGCAAAAGCATGAAAGAGTCTATACTTTATCCTTAATTCAAACGTCTGTCTTTCTCCAGCCTCCAAACAGCGGGCCTCCTCCTCTGCCCAGCTCCTCTCTACCAGAAGGCTACTATGAGGAGGCAGTTCCTTTGAGTCCTGGAAAGGCTCCTGAGTACATCACCTCCAGTGAGTGACTGATACAGATACAGTATGCATATCACTGACATAATGCACTCCCACACACTCATAATTACAAATGCATACTTGAAGCCCCAACATGTAGAATTCTGCTGTAGCAGCAACAGCGGCCTCTACTGCCACAAGTAGTAATTACAGGATGCCAACTATGCTACTTACTTTCCTGTTTGTACGTTCAGCCCTATTTGACTATTTTTGCTTGTACTCTCTACTGTGCTAACCTCAGTGTTTATAACTGATTTGCTGGAGAGAGAAAAATAGCTCCAAATAGCTAACTTAGAGCGATAAACACATTTCACTTCCTATATGTTTTTCACAATAAATGCATCCTGTTAGTTTGTCACAATAAAGCTTTTGATATGAAGGAGCTGCAGGAGGAAATGGGGTTACATCCAGGTAACTGTCCCAGAGCATCAAAGTTACATCCAGATAGATTTGATGCTCGAGGGCGGAGTGTAAAAGTTACATACTGTAGTCCAGGAACAGGTGAGGCGAGGAGTGGGAATGATATAGCTGCTCTTCTCCATATTAGTGTATGCTGTATACTGTAACATCAAAATTATATTTAACAGCTGTTCAACCTTTCTCACTGTCTCTCTCTGTCCCTCTAACCCTCCTCTCTCTCTCCAGACTATGACTCGGACGCCATGAGCAGCTCGTACGAGTCATACGACGAGGAGGAGGAGGACGGGAAGGGCCAGAAGATGCGTCACCAGTGGCCATCTGAGGAGGCCTCCATGGACCTGGTGAAGGACAGCCGCATCTGCGCCTTCCTGCTGCGCAAGAAACGCTTCGGCCAGTGGACCAAACTCCTCTGCGTTATCAAGGATAACAAACTCCTGGTATATGACTGTTATGTACACATTTGTACCAGGGGGGGAGCTACAGTTTGCAGGCCTGGAAAGTCTGGAAATGTAAAAAAAGAAGAAGAAGGTCTTGAATAGTAGTTTGGGAATTTTAGGGGGGGGAATCTGGAAAAGTATTTAAAATGTTCTGGTTAAGGTCCGATACACGCATAATTATAGCTTAATATGTTGTTGTAGGGCCACTTTGAGTCCACAGTTTGTGTTGACATGAAGAATAATGTTCAGATACAGGGATGCTCTTATTACCTAACCGCTGCCAGCATGCATTATATCAAATATCCACCAAAATCACATCCAGTCAAGAACATAGGGTCATGGAGTTTTAAAATGGAAACTGTTTAGGAACCCTGCCAATCATCTCACATATTCTGATATTTGTGACTGTGAAGGACAATCTTCATCTAATATGAGCTAATTAGCAGGGCCAAGATGTCTAATTTGTTTAATTGAAAATGTGTAGGAACCCTGATGTACACACACACACACACACACACACACACACACACACACACACACACACACACACACACACACACACACAGCCAGAGTCCCTCCAGTTTACCCAGTACCTCCCTCCCCTTTTCTCTCCCTCCAGTGCTACAAGTCCTCCAAAGACCACACCCCTCAGATGGAGCTGGTCCTATCAGGCTGCAGCATCACACACATTCCGAAAGATGGCAAGAAGAAGAAACACGAACTGAGGATCGTCCACCAGGGGGCAGATGCCCTGGTGTTGGCCGTACAGAGCAAAGAACAGGCCGAGGAGTGGCTCAAGGTAACACGGTTCACGCGGACACCAGCTTAGGAATGATTCCTTTATCAGCACTGACTGCTCGCGTTGCGTCCGCAAGAAAAATGGCCAAGGTTCAATTCTTGACGGCTGCCGCACGCTCAATGAAATCATGTTGAATTGATTGTTTTCTGGTGAATTCATTCAAAGGTCAACACGCTCTGTGGAGCAGAGAGAACGTCACGTTGGTGCAACACTGATGGCAACGCCACACCACGCTAGTAGTGCAGCGCTAACGTCACTCGAACAATGACAATGCCATAAGAAAAACAGATGACGCAAAGAGAAACATAACATGACTGTCAGTGCCCCTGACCAAGGCACTGGAGTTGGTCCCCTGGCGCTGCACTGCGGCTGCCCACTGCTCCTAGTTCTAGGAAGGTTCCTAGTAGAGGATGGGTCAAATGCAGAGGATGCATTTCCCCATGGGGATAAATAAAGGATAACTTAACTTAACTCCTGCTGTATGCTGCTGTATGCTGCTGTACGCCAGCGTCAGCATTGCTCACCATAGATTGTTTTAGCATAGTTCACATGATGGGGCTGAACTTCTTGGAATGATGTTATTGTTGGCAAGGTAAAATTAGATGTACTGTGTAAGTTGCACTTTAGCCCCCTAGTATTCTTCAGGAGTAAAGGGCCTAGTTCTGAGTAGTATTCTTCAGGAGTAAAGGGCCTAGTTCTGAGTAGTATTCTTCAGGAGTAAAGGGCATAGTTCTGAGTAGTATTCTTCAGGAGTAAAGGGCCTAGTTCTGAGTAGTATTCTTCAGGAGTAAAGGGCATAGTTCTGAGTAGTATTCTTCAGGAGTAAAGGGCCTAGTTCTGAGTAGTATTCTTCAGGAGTAAAGGGCCTAGTTCTGAGTAGTATTCTTCAGGAGTAAAGGGCATAGTTCTGAGTAGTATTCTTCAGGAGTAAAGGGCCTAGTTCTGAGTAGTATTCTTCAGGAGTGAAGGGACTAGTTCTGAGTAGTATTCTTCAGGAGTAAAGGGCCTAGTTCTGAGTAGTATTCTTCAGGAGTAAAGGGCCTAGTTCTGAGTAGTATTCTTCAGGAGTAAAGGGCCTAGTTCTGAGTAGTATTCTTCAGGAGTAAAGGGCATAGTTCTGAGTAGTATTCTTCAGGAGTAAAGGGCATAGTTCTGAGTAGTATACTTCAGGAGTAAAGGGCCTAGTTCTGAGTAGTATTCTTCAGGAGTAAAGGGCTTAGTTCTGAGTAGTATTCTTCAGGAGTAAAGGGCTTAGTTCTGAGTAGTATTCTTCAGGAGTAAAGGGCCTAGTTCTGAGTAGTATTCTTCAGGAGTAAAGGGCCTAGTTCTGAGTAGTATTCTTCAGGAGTAAAGGGCCTAGTTCTGAGTAGTATTCTTCAGGAGTAAAGGGCCTAGTTCTGAGTAGTATTCTTCAGGAGTAAAGGGCCTAGTTCTGAGTAGTATTCTTCAGGAGTAAAGGGCCTAGTTCTGAGTAGTATTCTTCAGGAGTAAAGGGCCTAGTTCTGAGTAGTATTCTTCAGGAGTAAAGGGCGTAGTTCTGTTATAAGAATAACTTTGCTTCTTCAGGATGGGCAGCTTTTCCTGATATTGTATGAGTAGCACTTTGTTATGAGCAGGTGGCTGCGATGACTACGCTCTGATGTCAAGATTGTTTGGTTTGTAGTTTCCCCTCTGACCTCCCCCCCCCCCCCCCCCCCTCCCTCTCTCTCTCTCTCTCTCTCTGTCTCTCTGTCTCTCTCTCTCTCTCTGTCTCTCTCTATCACACATTCTTCCTCGGCCTCTCTTGCTAGCTCCCCCCCCCCCCAACCACCTCCCCCCTATCTCCTGCTCTCTGATCTTTCCCTCTGGGCGCTCGACGAGTCTGCAAAACAAACCCACCCCGCCGACATCAAATAGGCTCCGGCGCTTTCTAGTTTTCAACCCCTCTGTCCATTTGTTGTTACTGCAGCGCCGGCACCTCTGGGCTATTCTATTTCAATCACGGTCAGGAGGAAATAAGGGCCTCGTCTGGTCTTTAGATTGAAAAGAAACACCCGCCCCGCTCCCCTTTTCCTCCTCACCTCTCCTGAGAATCTGCTGGAAACCCGTGTTTTATCCTTGACAACCTATTGTACGCTATTTTAAGATCCCTTCTTGTTCATTTCCGAAACTTTTAAATCTCCCCAGTTACCGTTGTGCCCGCTAGTCCTTGCCAATACAATTCCCTTTCCTGCCGTTTTACCAACGGGCTTTTGGCACACGTTCGCACCATTTTTCATAAGCTGGAGAAGGCCTTGTAAAAAAAAAAAAAACGAACAATTTTGCCCCGCGGACCATTGATGGAAACAGCAGCCTCTTGTATTTGCTTTCTGTCTGTTTTTCCTCCCTCTGTTCTAGTTTCAACCCCTCTGTGTTTATGGCTGTCAGGAAACAAAGACCAAAACAGTTTGCTGTTTTTTTCCTCTATTCAATTACTCGCCCTGCAAGACAATTAGTCGATGTTTATTGATTGGCTTGGGGGGGGGGGGGGGGGGGGGGGGCACGCCCAGTCGGAACCGAGGTACCAGACCCGTGAAAATATACAAACCCCTGTCCCACCCAAACTACAGCAACAATTGCAGTAATTGTTGCTCGGAGAAACTGGATCTCTGCTACATATTTAGTCAGGTGCCTGGATATTGGAAACACATTGAACTGATCATGTTGTGGCAGAGCGAACGCGTGAGTTTCTCACCCTGGCGGCCGCCCCGGTGTTTTCGTTTGTTTAATCGACGTGCATGTAGTTCGTCACGCTGCCGCAATCAGCCGTCACCGGGCTCAGTTGGCCGGGCGTTCGAGCCCCGGATTGGAAGTCCATCTGCTCCGTTTGGCGTCATTAGCGGTAGTCAGAGAGTGAGCGAGGGTTAGATTTGCTGGCCCGCTCCGAGGGTGTGTTAGAGCGGCTTCCCGCCAGAAAGATTAGGGCGAATGTGTTTTGGATATAGTGTTGCTAGGACCACAGGGTAGTTTGCACTCGCTCATTTACTTATTCACCTCATTTTTCATCTTCTCTCGACCTCTTTTTCTCCAGCCCTCCTTTTTTCTTCCACCAGCCCTCCACTCTTGACCTCCTCTCTCCACCCAGAGGCAGCCCTCTGCTCTTGACCTCTTCTCCACCCGGAGGCACACCCAGCCCTCCACTCTTGACCTCCTCTCTCCACCCAGAGGCAGCCCTCCACTTGACCTCCTCTCCACCCAGAGGCAGCCCTCCACTTGACCTCCTCTCCACCCAGAGGTAGCCCTCCACTTGACCTCCTCTCCACCCAGAGGCAGACCTCTCTCTTGACCTCTTCTCCACCCGGAGGCACACCCAGCCCTCCACTCTTGACCTCCTCTCTCCACCCAGAGGCAGCCCTCCACTCTTGACTTCCTCTCCACCCGGAGGGAGCCCTCCACTCTTGACTTCCTCTCCACCCAGAGGCAGCCCTCCACTCTTGACCTCCTCTCTCCACCCAGAGGCAGCCCTCCACTCTTGACCTCCTCTCTCCACCCAGAGGCAGCCCTCCACTCTTGACCTCCTCTCTCCACCCAGAGGCAGCCCTCCACTCTTGACCTCCTCTCTCCACCCAGAGGCAGCCCTCCACTCTTGACTTCCTCTCCACCCAGAGGCAGCCCTCCACTCTTGACTTCCTCTCCACCCAGAGGCAGCCCTCCTCTCTTGACCTCCTCTCTCCACCCAGAGGCAGCCCTCCACTCTTGACCTCCTCTCTCCACCCAGAGGCAGCCCTCCACTCTTGACTTCCTCTCCACCCAGAGGCAGCCCTCCACTCTTGACTTCCTCTCCACCCAGAGGCAGCCCTCCACTTGACCTCCTCTCCACCCAGAGGCAGCCCTCCGCTCTTCACCTCCTCTCCACCCAGAGGCAGCCCTCCACTCTTGACCTCCTCTCTCCACCCAGAGGCAGCCCTCCACTCTTGACCTCCTCTCTCCACCCAGAGGCAGCCCTCCACTCTTGACTTCCTCTCCACCCAGAGGCAGCCCTCCACTCTTGACCTCCTCTCTCCACCCAGAGGCACCCCTCCACTCTTGACTTCCTCTCCACCCAGAGGCAGCCCTCCTCTCTTGACCTCCTCTCTCCACCCAGAGGCAGCCCTCCACTCTTGACCTCCTCTCTCCACCCAGAGGCAGCCCTCCACTCTTGCCCTCCTCTCTTGACCTCCTCTCTCCACCCAGAGGCAGCCCTCCACTCTTGCCCTCCTCTCTTGACCTCCTCTCTCCACCCAGAGGCAGCCCTCCACTCTTGACCTCTCTCCACCCAGAGGCAGCCCTCCACTCTTGACCTCTCTCCACCCAGAGGCAGCCCTCCACTCTTGACCTCTCTCCACCCAGAGGCAGCCCTCCACTCTTGACCTCTCTCCACCCAGAGAAAGCCCTCCACTCTTGCCCTCCTCTCTTGACCTCCTCTCTTGACCTCCTCTCTTGATCTCCTCTCTCCACCCAGAGGCACAAAAGTTCAATAACAATCATTCTCGCATTTCACATTAGCGATTTGGATAATGGAAATAAAGATTTCTTACGACGTTTTCCCGCCCTTGTCGAATCCGCCATCCAACAGTATGTCCTCATGACAAACCGACGCCATGTAAAAATTGCGAGGAGAGTACCTGAGGCTTTCCGACGCTGACTAGTTACAGTAATGACTTTACCAGACATCGTCTCCTAATGACGTTTGTGTGGAACAGACATGTCCATATTGTGTTCTTACTTCATCCTTCCAAACCTTCCCAGAGTTTTTGTCTCTGCTTTCTATGCATTTCTCTCTCTTCTCTTCTCCCTTTTTACCCCCTCCTCCATCTCTGACCTCATCTCACCTTTGACCCCCGCTTCAACATGACCTGCTTTGATCTTTGTCAGATCTAATTGAAAAATGAGAAGAACGTCTTGTGCGTGCGCGAGAAGCGAGGGCTTCACTTAACCAGCTGACCAGCCAATCAGAGTGATCTCTCTCACAGAGGCCAACGTGTTGAATAGACCCTTTTCACAGGGGCCATTTTGTGTCGAAAAGGCAGAATAAACACAGGTGCAAGCAAGACACTAATGAGGGTTTCCAAATTCCAATCATGGAAGTTGGAAACCCTCATTAGTATTTTGCTTGCACCTGTGTTTACCCTGCCTTTTCGACACAAAATGGCCCCCGTGAGAAGGGTCTATTGGCTGAAAACCCACTGACAAGGCAGACTAGGGCCAACGGTGCAGGATACACTGCAAAAACTAGGACGACAGACACTCACCGACAGCCCTGACGTTGCTGACGCGCCGACAGTTGACTTGCTGTGTCTGGGTTATTACGCAATACCTTTCTGCTCATTCTGTCTTTTCTTGCCTCTTTCCCCCACTCTTTCTTGGGGAAGCTGTCGTCGCTGGAGTAAGTTCTATGCATCCTGGCTTGAGTGTGCATTGAGACGCAACCTAAACAGTGAAACTGCTAAGCAGCTATAGGCCTTCACTTTTGTCCACTGCAAATTGTTGCACAGTGTTTTTGCAGTGCATTGCTGGATGAATCTGCCTTGCATGAAAGTGTGGTTTGTTGGCTGTTGGAGCGATGCATATCATCTGCATACAGTGTTTTCACAATGCACTAAACTCAACACCACCACCTTGGTAAGATGTGATGTGTTTGCTGCATTGGTAATGCATGGCTATTTAACAAGTCTATATGATGGGCAAATACAATGGCTATAAAAGGTATTCACGCCCCCTTTAGCTTGATTTTTACTACAAGTAACACTGATGTTCCATACTGTGATCCAGAATTATGCAGGAGGAACCACCAGTACACCCTAAAGTCCTATTGAGATGTATGATATTAAATGTATGTATATTAAATTTGAGAATTTTGAAAAGAAAATATATTCAAAATCCCTCAAATTCTAAATGTTATTTATAGATGAAGAATGAAGAAGGAATGTCTTTTTTTCAAATGTTTTGGCAGTCAGTCAGGGTTGAATACTTTTGCAGACTAGACTGTTTTGTTACCGAAGTGCTGAATACCTTTTAACCCATTGATAGCTGATGCAGCATTTGCGTGTAATGTATATCCCTCATTTGTGTGCGTATCCCTTTAACGCGGTTCGCGGTCTTAAAGGGATACACACACAAATGCTGCATCAGGTATCAATGGGTTAAAGCCACTGTAACGCCGAAAGCGTGCAGCAGCAACAACTCGTCGATCAGCCACATGTCGCTTTATTGAAAGCGGTGTTTCAACACCCCGAAACTACCGCACACAGTCCCACGCGCGCTTTGGGCTTCATTTGCAGGACGTCGTCAGACCTGGCAACCCCCGATCTGGCAACACGGTCCTCCAACGGGAGATAGACATTATGCTGCTGTCTGTCCCGTTCTCCGGCCTCCGAGCTGCTCTCCAAGCCAAACCCATGGAGCCACAGCCTGTCATTTCCCCTGCGAAACCCAATTATGCTCTCTGCTTGCCAAAACCAATGAGCTGAGGAGCTCTGCAGCAGGCCAGAGATGGTTCGAAATGCTTGTGGAGAAGACAAGGGGGAGTGTATGTGTGTGTGCGCGCACCCGCGTCGTGTGTGTGTGTGTGTGCGTGCGCGCACCCGCGTCGTGTGTGTGTGTGTGTGCGTGCGCACGCGTGTGTATTAGCCGACTTGCGCATGCAGCGGTTCCTCTAAACTCTCATTTCGCCGCTGCCCACCGCTCATCTACGCACAGTCGCACACCCCCCCTGTCACCGCCCCGCACGGCCAGGGTTGCCAGATCCTGTCACCGCCCGCACGGCCTGGGTTGCCAGATCCTGTCACCGCCCGCACGGCCAGGGTTGCCAGATCGGCCGGCGGGTCGCCAGGGCTGAAGTCCTGCAAGGTCACGGTAATGCATGCTGGCGCCCCATCCAGGGCCCTGCATATCTCATTCACCCCAAATGGGCCATATTGCATAAGGTTCCATGGGTGTAGTAAAATACTGTGGCGTAATGTGTGTAGCAGGCCCTGTGGCTTCAACCCACCCCATACACATACACTCCCTCCCTCCCTCCCTCCCCCTCCAGACACACACACACACACACACACAAACACACTTTACCTCCTGTTGAGTTACTATACTGCATGCGTTGTGTTGCGTTACGATCCCTTGGCTGCCGTTCAATCGCATGATGGGGTATCGGAGGTGGAGTTCGGCGTACATGTGGCGCGCATTACCCAGAGGCATGTTTTCTAGCCTGAAGGAATGAGCTGTTTAATTATGTGGCGTCGATGGTGTAACGAAATATTTTCAGGTTTCTTAACCTCCGTTGGATCCACCCATCCGTTATGATCACGGCTCGGACGGACCCCTAAGATTCCACACGGGGCGCCGCAGCGACATATAAATCCAATTCCGTTCCAGGATGTGTGCGCGTGCGAGCGAGCGAGCGTGTGCTTTGCGCTAATGTAAAACGCAGCCTTCGTTAGCTAACCCCGCTGTTCCCTTCATATGTTTCCAGGTGATGAGGGAGGTGTGTGTCAACGGCAGCGTCGACTCCGACGGAGCCGGATCCGGATCACCGGTGCACAGACCCGAACTGGAAAAGGTAAATGAACTAAAAATGAGTTTTGGTTTAACTGGACCCCAAATTCCTGTAGGGGTTGGGCTGTCATAGACGGACACACGCTGATATACTGTAGCATCCATGAGGGCCTCCTTCTTTCCTTGGCACAATCAGGCGGCACACGGCAGTAAAAAGCTGTAATTGTTTTGCCAAATAGCACTTCATTACATGTGGCACAGGAGGGGGAATCCAGGGGAGGTGAAGGGAAAACAGTGACTTATTGGGAGAAGCAGGTAAATCACAATTAACGCTGGAGCCGTACTGTACCCGCCCACCCGGCACGTGTGTGTGTGTGTGTGTGTGTGTGTGTCTGCGTGTGCGTGTGCGTGTGTGTGTGTGGTGTGTACGTACGCACGCAGATGCACGCGTGTTTAGTGGTGGAAAATGAGCTAGATCAGAAGGTCTTTAATGACAAAGCGCTCCCTGCTTGGCGCAGCAAACACAAGCCCAGCCTAATTATTCATCTATAACATGTTGCAGATGCTCTTTACAGTGTAACGGCCTAACACTGTAACTTGGATAGTTGTGTTTGTGCGTTGACGCCTTCGCCTGTCTGTCTTTCTTAAAACAAATAAAGAGTTTGGTTCAGTTTTGTACCTTCTTACTCTCACATAACGGTTTTCCTCCCTGTCCTCCAGAAGGCGTCGTGTGATAGGCCGAGCTCTGACGGCGAGGCGCCCCACGAGAACGGACACAGCGACTGCAAGGACCAAGGTGAGAGTCCATGCAGCAAATAATCAGTGTTGGGGGTAACTGATTACAAAAGTCATATATTACATGTAATATATTACTTTTAGCAGCAACTCAGTAATATAACTTATTACAAATAGGATTTCAGTAATATTACACCAGTTACTTTGTCAAGTCACACAAGTTACAAATTGAGTTACTTTCTTTTTAATCAAAGCACATATTTAAATAAAGATACAATCATTTCCTAATCAAACTGTGTGTTCTTATGCAAATAACCACTATAGATGACAATAACAATGGAAAAAGATAACATTTAGAATTTTGGACGGTTTACACGGACTTCAAGACGGTTGAAATTATTTTTCGGGATGGTTCCGGGGCAGCGATGTCATTCTGCTCCTGCAGTTATTTTGGTGAAAGTAATGCAAAAGTAGTGTAATAAGTAACAAGTTACTCTACACAGACAGTAATATTGTAAAGTAACTTATTACTTTCAAGTGAAAGTAACTAGTAATATGTAGTATATTACAGTTTGAAAGTAACTTGCCCAACACTGCAAATAATCCACAACTTTCCATGTAATTTGCTGTTCTAAACACCTGCTGTCAGATGGCCTCTAGAGGGCGCTTTTGACTGTGAGATGCCGTGTTCAGATATCATCATCTTCTTTGTCATTTTGAGAATGCCTGCGTCCAGACTTTCAAATCTGCCCTCTCCACGGAGTCGACTGCTTTTGGTCGGGCATCGTGACATGCAACAGCGATTTCTCAGTTGAGAAAACCGTTTGATCCAATGAGTGCCAAGGGTTACTGACGATTAGCCAATCAGTGTCAATAAATAGCGCAAGGGGTGGGACTAACAGTGTTGTCAAGTGCGCTGGACCAAATAACAACAATGGTGGTGACCGCTATGGATGAGATGGCGACCGCTATAGATTCTGCTATATCGAGGCTGTTCTAAATCGATTAAAAGTACCACGTACTTTGAAATCCAAACAGCTCTGTGCTTTGAAAGCATTTATTCAAAGGCGAGTTGACTCACATAGGCGGAGTGAGGAGTAGTGCTGTGCTTTTTCCCACGAATGTCTGCACTGAATTAATGTTATGTCATTATGTCATGCCTCATTGCTTGTTATATCAAAATACCATTTGTTTTACTTATAACGCCGGCCAGTCACAGATCTTTAAACAGTCCAGTTCGTTAGATCAACAAGAAATATATTAGCGAACAGGCTGGAGGTGAAACATCATCACAATGGAATGGATAATATGGATTGGCTATCGTTTTGTATTTTTACGATACCGGTGCTAAAACGATACTTTTAAAATGGTACCTAAACCGGTACTTTTTGAAATTGAAAGCAGATTTAAATCTAAAGGATTTCAATAGGATTTAAAGTGGCCCGCTCCGAATGATCATGCTAGTGAAGGTGCGTGCGGCGCCGGGTTCATAGCACCAGAGGGCCGATATTCACTTAGCAGTTCAGGCAAGGCACAGAATGAGGCACAGAATGAGGCACCTACATCTGCGTTGTAATTCGGTCCGGTAAGTACCGGTTGTAAAGGTATCTTGTACGATATTGGTACCGGGTTTCGGTACCCAACCCGATGAAAGTAATGTAATGGACCATGTAGCCTTTCATTGTGGTAAAGAACTTGCATCACTGCATGGATCTTTCTCAACCCAGCACGTGAGAAAAGCTGCACTTAATTGCACCTACAACTTCTGGTATCTACTACATGTTGTTGTGTGATGTTTGATTGATTAGATGTTTAATTGGATTTTTTTTTTATAATCCTCCCCATAAAACTCAACATCCACAATCCAAAATCAACAATCCTTTAACAGTCTGCCCTTGAACACGTGACTAATTGCCTAGTAAAAAAAAAGAGTTAGGACAAGATCAACATTGTTTTGTCTGGGAACTATTGTTCTCCACTTCCTTAGCTTGGACCCGCTTCTAAATCCCAAGATATCACGGCTGCCTTTTCCCCCCCTCTCCATCTCCTCCCACATTGCTGGGGGCTTCCTCACTACAAGCTCCGCAAAAGGTCAAAGGTCACCCTGCAATAATAACAACGAGCATGATGAACGACCTTTTGGATTTATTCAAGGTGTATTTGACACGGAGGTGCTCGTCCCCTGTGGAGCGAGGTGCCAAAACAAAGAGATACGCTCTCAATTGTCTGGCCCGAGAGTTATTTAACGATTGTTTGCTCAGCAGGCACAATTCCACCGGGGGGAGAGAAGTTTCATTTGACTTGTCAGCAGCACTGTTATTTGGATTGTCAAAGAAACAGTTTGCGCTCGCTTTTCTCCCCCTTTCCTCGCTCTAAGATTGGGACATTTCTCCAACGTTTATATCTGAAACAGATTTCCCACAGGCAGTTAATTTCAATTCATCAAGCAATTGTGTTTTTGTGGAGTCAGCGCAGAGCCCTGATTCATGGGCTTTGAGTGTGTAATTCACATGTCGTTGCTGTGGAACTATGGGGAAATGTGGAAATAGGGGGAGAGCAGCATCGTCGAGCTTAATGCAATCATCTCAAATAGGGGGGTTTTTGTGACATCCCCACCGCACATTGCCAAATGTGAATTACGCATATAGTGTATTTCATTTTGATGGGAAATCTCAACAATTCCACAGCGAGAAGTACTTTAAGTTTTCGGGCGCTGTGGCACCTAGAAATGTATGGATGAATCCATTCTCACCCTGACCGCACCGGACCTCCCCCCCCTCCACACGTACGCACACCTCAGTCACTCTCTCGTTCCTGATGAAGACGAGGGGGGAAAAGCCCCGACTCCCGAAAGCCTCTTTTCAGCTTAATCAGCCACATTCCTTCCATAGCTGGTAACGAAGGGCTCTGATTTACTGGCCTCACATTTACCTGATCAGACTTTCCCTCGCCTGCTTCTGAGGGGGAAAATAATAATAAGTCCTCCGTTTTTAAAAGGGTTTTGAAGTGCTTTCACATCTGTGTGTCTGGTTTCCACCTTAGGCCCGCATTGTGTGCGAGTGTGTGTGTGTGCGTGCGTGTCGGTATACGTTTTTGTATTGCGAGAGAAACCCTACAGCTGAAATGGAGTGCAGATGGCTTTGTGTTTAATTAAGGCAGCCGCCGTGGTAGTTGTTGTCACATCCTATCAGGGAATCTGGGGAAAAAAGGGGAAAGACAGAGCAGAGACGTGGTATGATGCAAACAACAACAAACCAAACGGATAAATTAGTTTTTCTGTCATACCGACAGTAGAGTATGTCACTGTTTGTCACCGTTTGCACAGGAGTTGTACGCATGCATGCATGTCAGCCGTTTAGATCTCATCTCGGCATGATGACATGACATCAGTGAAGGGGAATGTCTCCCCCCAAGTCTTCTCCACTTTCTGCCTCAGCCTGTAGGGGGCCAGACAGTCATTGTTTTCAATTGAAAAATCAAATCTCTCTCTCTCTCTCTCTCTCTCTCTCTCTCTCTCTCTCTCTCTCTCTCTCTCTCTCTCTCTCTCACACACACACACACACACACCACAGACCACCCTATCTAAACAAGAGAGCCAAGCAGAAGCTATTTTCCTCATATAGACAGACAGACAGACAGACAGACAGGCAGACAGACAGACAGACAGACATGTAGGTAGGCAGGCAGACAGACAGACAGACAGGCAGGCAGACAGACATGCAGACAGACAGACAGACAGACAGACAGACAGACAGACAGACAGACAGACAGACAGACAGACAGACATGCAGACAGACAGACAGACAGACAGACAGACAGACAGACAGACAGACAGACAGACCTGCAGACAGACAGACAGACAGACAGACAGACAGACAGACAGACAGACAGACAGACAGACAGACATGGGGACTGAGACACAGCCTCTTAAGACCTGACTTTCTCTGGTTCAGTGGTGTTTCCAGCAGGATGTGCAGTGTCATTCTGCTCTTCTCTGGCTAGAAACTAGGGCAGTACACACATCAGTACACATCAGTACACATCAGTACACATCAGTACACATCAGTACACATCAGTACACATCAGTACACAATCGGCCCATTCTGACCGGTGGGCATGAATTGCACAACAAGGCTAATTCACCAACAAAGAGCTTTTGAACCCACAAGGGTCTGATTAAACCCCATGCAACCGGTTTGGAAGTGAACTCATGGTTGTTTATAGCAGAGTCTAAGGTTGCTCTTTTTCTGCTCTCCTCCATTCCCTCTCTCTCTCTGTTCTAGCTTGTCTTTACTTCTCTTCTCTTTTCTCTTTAACCCATTGATACCTGATGCAGCATTTGTGTGTGTATCCCTTTAAGACCGCGAACCACGTTAACGCGGTTTGCGGTCTTAAAGGGATACGCACACAAATGAGGGATATACACGCAAATGCTGCATCAGGTATCAATGGGTTAAGAGAGATGTAAAGTACTCAAGTACAAGTACTCTTGCTACTGCACTTGAGCATAATGCTATACTTTTACTCTCACTCGAGTAATTTAAATGTTAGATATTTTACTTCACTACTTTTAAATATACATTCCGTTACTGAGTAAATTCTGAATTTTGTTTTGCACACCACACTATGAAGACAGCACGGTAGCATTGGGACTGTGCTCGCTAACAGGTCCAGAATCACTTCTGCATTTAGTATGGCGACCAAACTGGAGGCTCGTTAGCGGTGTGGGCCGTGTGGCCATTTAAATTAAATCATGCTCAAGACATGGCCGATTTAATTTGACAGGCGTAGATGGTCCACGATACTATCTATTCTTCTTTTCCTGGTTAATGACATTGGATTGGGACAGGTTAGGTAACACTGGCAACATGTGCTGAAGGTGTGAAATGTAATTATTAGGGTAAATAATTAAAATGTAATTTTTTTTTAAAGTAACACAAATGTATTTTTAATTGAGTACTTGAAAGAAAATAATGTTTTGCTCTTACGTAAGTAATTTCCTGCATTATAACTTGTACTTGTAATTTTCACTGAAGTAACAATACTTGCACTTAGTAGTAGGATTTGTCAGTAGGCCTACTCTTTCCACCTGCGCTCTTTAGCAACATGAAAGATGGACCCTCCTAGCCATTTCCATAAATAGGCACAGAGGGTTGTGTTCGTTTGGTTTGCAGGAGTCTGGTTTCACTTTCATTTTCACTTGTTACTTGAGTTCATCTGTCTTTTTCCTTTCTGTCAGGAAAGGGAAAGAAGAGCTCAAAGTCGGAGCAGAAGAGTGGGACGATGGGGAAAGGGGCGGGGAAGAAGATCACCAAGATCATCGGCCTGGGCAAGAAGAAGCTGTCCACCGACGAGCAGACCTCATCAGCCGAGGAGGACGTGCCCACATGTGGTAAGAGACTGTCCAACAGCAAGGAGGACGCAGACTCTAACTGCTAGGGTCAGATTAACAAAACCGTCATTGCTAACCGCTCAATAGGCCCTTTTCACAGCAGTGAGGTGGTAAAGCAGGGATAACATACAGTATGCTAAAACATTGGCAGGCCTACCAGACAGAACTATCTAGTAGAGGCGCAGAGTGGAGGTAGTCCTCTTGAGTGTCTTACCCCTGAGGGCCCTGACCATATTCCCATTGGTTTTGACAGGCTACCTGAACGTGCTGTCCAATAACCGCTGGCGGGAGCGCTGGTGCCGCCTGAAGGACAACCAGCTGCTTCTCCACAAGGACCGGGACGACCTGAAGAGCCACATGGCCTCGCTGCCCCTGCGAGGCTGCGAGGTCAGCCCCGGCCTGGACCAGAAGCACCCCTTCGCCTTCCGCCTGCTCCGCAACGCCCAGGAGGTGGCAGTGCTGGAGGTAAGCCGCGCACTGTGAGGAATATCAGCCGCCATTTTTTGTTTGCGAGAAGAAGCCCATACCTGCCTGCCAACGCTCCTGATTTACACACTCTCCCGATTTTTAACCCGGGTCTCCGCGGTGGTATAGGCGAGTGCTTTGCCTCTACTACACTACCCAGACGCCCCTGACGTACAGAGCAGTTTTTCAGCCAGAGGGACTGTTTTTCTGTACGATGTGGTTTGACTGAATGAGCAGACAGACTGCTCACACTCACACAGGCACACACACACACACACACACACACACACACACACACACACACACACATACACACACACACACACACACACACACACACACACACACACACACACACACACACACACACACACACACACACACACACACACAGACTGCTTTTACTGTTTTGTTCTTCACTCTTGGTGTTTCTCTCATGTGGTGAACATCTCCTCCGCCCACCGGCGTTTGTCTGTGTGTTTCATGTCCATCCTCTATATGGGTTTCCTTCCTCCATTTTGCCCGTTTTCTTGTTTCTGTCTGCACGCTATCTTTCATTAGACTTGTGCTTCTGTTTCTCCCTCCTCCACACATCATCACTACCCAGGAAGTGTTTGATATTGTGTATACATTTTTCTTAGCACTGCTGTCCCCCTCGAAAGCTCTCGAACCACACTCGCCCCCGCTTTCCGACTCCCACCTTCTTCTCCTGCTGTACACAGTGTACAGTACATGTGTGTGGGAAATGCAATAAACCAAGCTTATATTGAAGAAGAAACCTTTCTCTCCTCCTGCAGGCCTCCTCCTCTGAGGCGATGGGTCGCTGGCTGGGGGTCTTGTTGGCTGAGACCGGATCCACCACCGACCCGGCCGCCTTGCACTACGACTACATCGACGTCGAGACCACCGCCAACGTCATCCAGCTGGCCAAGCAGTCCTTCTGGTGAGGGACACACACACCCCACACGCACGCACGCACGCACGCACACAGGCACGCACGCACGCACGCACACGCACACACACACACACACACACACACACAGGCACGCACACACACACACACACACACACACAGTCCCACACATATGAGCAGATACATATGTGATTTTTCTCTGATTTTTCTCTCTCCAGAATTGTATATTTCTGGATGCATAACTATGTTTCTAATGAAGGATTACAATCACTAATATAGCTAAACGACAATATAACAAAACTGAATTAAATCATATAAACACAATAAATTCAAACCCTGTTGCACCTTAAAATCTGCTTACCTTTCTAATAAGACACCTATCCCTGTATCTCACTACTACCGTATATAATAAGGTGGAGGGCTCAACTGGGCATGCTCAGAACGGTGTGGCGCTGTAAATGAGCTCGCGAAGCGCACAATATTTCTAGTCACATTTAAAACAGTTTATGCTGTGTGTTTCCAATTTAAAGAGATAACTGGACTCTCAGGGGTCCATGAGGTGCTTCCAGGGGTTACCCATTAAAACAAGGAATAGTTTAATTCCATTAGAATTAAATGAATGAAAATCTATCTGTTATCTATTTCATTTTATTGTTCATTTTTAAAATGTATTTGTTGTTTTTGTAACCTGATGCGCCAGAGGGTTTGTTACACAGAACCATCTGGGTACTTGTCCTCAAAAAAGGGCAGGTGATTGGATGAACCATCTGTCTATCACCATCTATCGCTGGCTTGCTTCTCACTGTGTCTTCACACCTAAATCCCACCCCTAGCTGCCTCGACGCTGATTGGTCCGGCAAGGTGGATTTCTCAATCCAGTTGCCTCGCAAGGTTCTGAGCTGCAAACAGTTCTCGGAACAATATCTCTCAGTAAGTCAGGTACTGATGGATCTGGATTTTCTTTTCTTTTCTCCAGTTTCACTAGTAAGCGTGCTGTGTCTCCTAACCCATACTTGGACAACCCAGTCAATGGCTACTCCTGCCCCACTGGTATGACTAGTCTGCACTATGATGACGTGCCCATCAACGGAACAGTAAGGACACACACACACACACAGACACACAAGCACACACACACACTCATAAGCTAAAGTACACGCTAACGTCTTCAATAACCCGGGTGGACTTCATTTTTGCTGTCTTTGCCAACATCTTTTCACTTGTCACTAACATTGAATGTGCTATGTGTAGCATTTTGAAACTTTAATATGTCATAAGAGAAATGAATTGTGATACCTTGGTATAATTACCATAAACAAATGAGACCAATTATGTAGCCTCTATCTCACCAGTGGTATTGTTAGCGCTAGTGTGTCTCAAAATATAGACCACATATCCCATAAACCCCTTTGCTTCCTGTCACAAAGAGGATGTTGTGTCTTCTTTCTCCTTCACTTTACTGAAGGGGATAAGCATAACAAAACAAGTGTTTGTTTTTTTCCCCCGACTGCTTTTCACTCCGTCCACCATCTGCCATTATCAGCAGATGAACGCTTTAGCTCCGTTTGCTCTGGAAGAACAGCGCCCTCTTCCTGTTTTGTGCCGTAAAGCAATCCAGCAGATGTCCTGCCAAACCTGACCCAGTGGCTCACAATGCAGTGTAGAGGCTGCAATCTACTCAGTGATTGTCTCATTTGTTTCTGGTAATAATACTCAAAATAAATGTATTATTTATTGATGCTAAAATGCTGCATGTAGCACCTTTAATTAACAACTATACTTACCTTCTTTTTCCCCCACTTCTAATTTAGCCTTTATTTAACCAGCTTTGTCCCATTTAGATCAATGATCTCTTACAAGGGAGACCTGGCCAAGAACTATATAACACTTAGCCAATTAATATAACAGTAACTTTCTATTGCCTTCCTCCAGAGGTGTAAAGTAACAAAGTACTCAAGTCGTTTATCTTTTTTTATTTGTCCAGATTTTTGTATGTACAGTGGCCAATGAAATTAAATCGTGTTCATGACTGGCCTGAATTATTGTAGATACTCCACAAAATTGTAATGATTGCCATCCTCACGTTAGTTCAGAAATCTCTCTTTCATTTGACACGGCTGATAGCAAAATGGATGTATCTGATTGTGATAATGCTGCTGCTAGCTGCTCTAGCTCGTCTGGCAAACGAGATAATCACCAAACTGAACATTCCTGGCTTCATCTGAACGAGCTGTTCAGTAAGTATGGAAGACAAGAGAGACAGGGACAGCTTAGGTAACATTGACTGGTAACGTGCTGGACGTGTGAAATCGTAATTATTATGGTAAATAATTATTAAAATATAAAACATTTTTAAAGTGACGCAAATTGACTTTTACTTGAGTACTTTTAAACAGGCTACTTGTTTGAGTAATTTCCTGGACTGGTCATTTTTCTTGTTCATTTTCACTAACATAACAATACTTTTTTTTTTGTCAGTGCTCTCCACCTCTGCTGTCTTCTGTTCTCTTCTGTTCTGTTCTGTTCTCTTTATATCCTTTCCTGTTATACATTGCTTGTTATCCTTCTCTTCCCCCCCCCCTCCCCCGCTCCTCTTCCTCTCATCTGCTTGCCTGCACGCTTGCCTGGTCTAACCCAAGGACCCGGAGGCGCAATACTCCAGTCCCGCCACAGGGAGGCGTCAGCTGAAAAAGGAGGCGCACTATGAGAATGCCGACCTCTATGAGAACATGCCTTCGCCCAAGCTGGCTGCTCGCTTCTCTCCCAAGCCTTCCTCTTCCTCCACCTCTGCTGGCCACTACAAAACCCCTGTGTCTAAAGTCTCCTCTAAATTCCTCACTGCTGATGCTAAAGCTAAAGTCGGCACCAAGCTCCTCACTGGTGATGCTAAAGCTAAAGACGGCACCAAGGTCCTCACTGGTGATGCTAAAGCTAAAGACGGCACCAAGGTGACTAACACTGCTCCTTAACCTTAACCTTTTCTGAACTTACAGGGAAGAATCCTCCCTCAGATACTCAGACACTGGTAATTTACTTTTTTGGTGTGCCCACTGCTGGAAATATTTTGATGTAACGTCTCATCGTCCGCATTTGACCAGTTATACGCAAGAATGAAAAAAATTATAATACAGCAGAAAATGGGCCCAGAAATGTAAAGTACATCACCAACAGTGTTTGTGTTTTAGGGTGGATTTTTTCCTTCAACATTTTCTGCTTCTTAACACTGGCATTTAACCTTAATGTGGGCACATACTGTACTGTAGCTGCTATGCTTGGATCTGTCTTTGGCTCTGTGTGATTTTCTTTCTTCAGCAAAAGCGATTTTTTTCCCATAAAGTTAGTGCTCAAAGTGGTTCCTAATTCCCATATCGGAACACAGAATTATTAGTAGGGTTCAACCAATATTGGTTTTGGGAGGCGATGCACGCCCCCAAATTACAAGTATTTAGTGTTTCCATGGAATGATTGATCTGGTCAGACATCTAAAATAATAACAATAATAGTAATAATGATAATAATAATAAACACATATTGACTAGCTGTGATCAGGAAGGAACCGCAATCTTTTTATGTCATTTTTTTTTAATAAAAGGCCACTATCTGCCTCATGTATTGGTCCCAAATTCTCTGTTCCACAGTTGTCCCTCTCACATTTATTTTGAATATTAAAGTTCACCCGAAAATGAGAATTGAGTCAGTATCTACTCACCCTCATGACAGTCGAACGTTGGGTGAATCCTTTTAATCCACAAAACATTTGTGATGTCTTTTCAAGTGAACTTGGCATCTCAGGGCTTGTGGAGACTTGGATTATGGCAGGTGAGCAGCATTTGATCTTTTTTCGTGGTTTTTCTTTACATTTGAACGTTGGTCACCATTGACTTCAATTGTTGAGAAGAATTCTGTAACTGCTTCCGTGAAAAAACTGCACAAATGTTTTGTGCGCTAAAAAAACTTCACCCGACCTTCCGCTGGCATCGGGGTGAGTAGGAGATCATGACTGAATGTTCATTTTTGGGTGAACTTCTACTGCTGTCACCACAGTGGTGAATAGTCCCTTTATTCACCACAGTGGTGAATAGTCCCTTTATTCAAATGGTGAACTGCCTCTTTTTACGTGCGCTGGAAGCGAGAGGTGCTTGTTCCTCCAGTTATTATCCCTGCAGTCTGCTTTGAATTAATAGACGCGGTGTTGGTGTTGGCCACCCACAACACACACCCACCTCTTTCCCCTCAGCCCGTGAAGGCTGTTCCCCTCCTGCTGTAGCTCTTAGTCATTTGATTAGGAGTGTGACCGGGCGGGCCCCTATAGTTGATTCCGTTGGAAACGCAAAAACATGTGCTTCAGCTCGTGTTGAGCGCGACCAATTGTCTGCGCATTCCCTTTAGGAAAGGACACATTGTTATTTCCCTATAGTTCATTTCACTTCCGTTATTTTGTGATTTATGTCGTTATATTTTCTGCTGCGTTGTGTGTATGTGTGTACATTCATTTATGCTTGAACACCTACTACAGTATGTGTACATGTACAGTATGTGTAGTTTATACGATTGTATGTGTATGTGTGTATGTGTGTATACACTACCAGTCAAAAGTTGGGATGCACCATATTTTTCTTTATTTTTAGTATTTTACAGATTTTAGAATAATCGTAAATATATGGAAACTATGAAATAACACAAATGGAATTAAGCAGTTACCAAAAGAGGGTTAAACAAATCAAAACAATCTTATATTTTAGATTCTCTATAGCAGTGGTTCTCAAACTTTTTCACATCAAGGGCCCCTAAACTGACACAAATTAGACCACAGATCCCCATTTGATAAGATCTTGTCCCAGGGTCCCCCTCATCTGATAAGATGTTTTGCTTTTAGATGTTTTATTACAGAAAGTGTATGAAACCCATGGCCAAAATAGTCATACATTCTGACAATGTGTTATTAATGGATGGAGTTATACTGAAAATAAGGTATCCCCTTTTTTGTTGGGGACCCCCTGGAACCCCTTCAAGGACTGCTGTGATTCCCTGGACCCCACATTGACAACCACTGTTCTAAAGTAGCCGCCCTTTGCCTTGATGGAAAGAAAGAATCATGTATATTTTTACATATTCACTCCCTTCCTTTACAATGAGTGTCGGCTGAGTGTAATTTATATTTTTACATATTCACTCCCTTCCTTTACAATGAATGTCGGCTGTGTGTAATTTATATTTTTACAGCCTTGCTCTAAGTGCCACCCGGCCTCGCCGGCCACATAAGCCACCACATGGCGTTATATGGAGCTCGCTTACCCCCCACACCACCCCCTTTGATGTGTGTGTGGTGTGTGGCATGGCCAAGGGCTGTTAACATCCCCTCCCACACCACAAAGTACCGCTCTGCTTTAAGAAGGTGATTTCAATGTACAAGGCTATGGTACAAGGTGTCAAAAAGACTGCGTCCAACAGGGCGGCGCCTGTGGAGCCAAAATCAAGCTGAATGCTACTGCCACATCCAGAGTGTGTGCATGTGTCTGATAAGAGCAACAGCATTTTGGGACTGAGAATGATGATAGTTGAAATGTATCCCAATATTCAATCATCATCATCAAACTTTTATTGCGGACTCATAGTCCATTAAACAAACGCGCACGCACACACACACACACACACACACACACACACACACACACGCACACGCAATTAAAAACACACAAAACACAATAAAAAACTATAAAAGGCCAGTATTTCCACATACGTGACTGGTATTGCACAGCACTTAACCGAGGATTTGTCAGCAGCCTGATAATGGCATTCTGGGATACATTCAGTCCACAGATAAAATGTGTACATCAGATTTCTCAAAAGCGCCTGAAGTGTTAACTCCTGCCTTGCAGAACAAGCCATGTGCACTACTCCACCTGTTGTTGTTGTTGTTGTTGTTGTTGTTGTTTAGCAATATCCACATGCAGTCATACGCAACCTGGAGCTTGTGGATGCTTGCTTATTTTTATTAACCCAAAAGGGGGCAGTATACAGAGGCGTGCAGTAAGCTCTAAAGAGATTCATCAGAACATAAATAGAATTTGCTTACCAACATGATATCTCTTAATGTTATCATTTCCATGCCAAAAGTATATATGTGGATTCAGATCTAAATGCTGTTAGAATCCATTTATGTTTGGGTTAATTGTCAATGATCAAATATACAATGAATATGTAATCAAACAAACTGCATCGTATCAGAGGTGGTCATCACTAACTGGACCCTATCTCACGTTTAGGTTCTCTCCGGTAAATGTTTGATCTCTCTCTTCCTTGCTCTCCACCAATCAGCTGAAGGGAAAGAAGGGCGCTGTGACCAATGGGACGGCGTCGAAACAGAAGGCAGACCAGAAGAGCCAGGTCAAGAAGAATGGAGTCACTGGGACAAATGGGACAGCGTCTGTGAAACGCAACAACTCCAGTAAGTACTGAGTTTGATCATTCAATCAGCATTACGCAGTAGTCATTTGAAAAGGGCAATGTCATTACCTTACTTATTTCTCATTAATGTCCGATGATCTTGTCGTCATTTTACTGTATAAAATCAATGACAATGACAAAAACAAAAATCACAAAAACGAATCGGGTAGGTAGGTGACAGTGGGATATACTTTTTAATCTAGTGTTTAGTGGTGGGTGTGATAACAAAATGAACTTATTTTGTTGATCTGTTAGCTGCATTATTACTCAAATTGAAATAGTAATCCGTTACACTAATCAACAAATAGAATGACTGTAATCATCCTCACCGCCCCCCCATGCCAAGTCCGCCTCCGCCGGTCAGCTTCTGGTGCTGTAACGGAGCAGCAGCCTCGAAAGCAGGCAGAGCAGACAGTGTGTCTGGCTCCCCAGCCCCAGCCTCCCCACCGCTGCTCCCCAGCCCCAGCCTCCCCACCACTGATTGCGTTCTAGCAAAAACGCAGCTCCACAGCAATCTGGAAAATGCAGGAATGTCCAAATTACAGTTGGTTTAAGCAGGGGGGTGGGGGTGGGGGTGAGGGGAGTAAAAGCAGGGTGGTGGGGGGAGTAAAAGCAGGGGGGTGGGGGGGGGGGGGGGGTAAATAAGTCGACCTAATTCTGCTTCTCTCAGCCAAGCATTATATATCCTACCCTCGAGACGCTCCGCGTGACGCATGCGGACCAGAGAGCTTGAACCCTCTGCCAACGTCGAGGCAGAAGCGTGGCCAGACACTTGGCGGAGAGGGCGAAACGCGGTCGCACTAATCCGTGTGGTCGGGAATTGTATTTTTTCGCCTAATGTGTGAACGAGGAGGGTTGTGACCGCTTGTGTAGCTTGTCGTCCCTCCAAACGCCGCGTGGAAATGGAAATTAAGACCAAGTATGTGTCATGTCGGCTATAGAGAGGACGCCGCACAATCCAAATATTTCCAGTGTCAGCCCAAGTAATTGTGCTAAATTTGAGAACGTCAGCGGTGGCTTGATTGAGCGAGTCTTCGTGAGCAAACTTCAACATTGTGCACATGCACATACACATACACAGATGTTTGATGGTCGCCCTCAGTGGCATGGCCTCCCGTGTTATTTTCCAGAAAGGAAAGGGATGGTCCCTGTGTAATTAATGAGTGCTCTAGGCTGCGGCTGTGAGGGCAGCGGGTTTCTGGGCAGTTCACGTCTTCCCACTGTCCTGATCAGCGAGTGTTGGTTTGGGGTCGCAGCGTTTTGCTGGAAGATCGCCCTTATTTGCAGATGTCAAATGTTGGAAGGCTGGGCGATGCATTCCACTGATGCCCCGTCTCGGGGGCTCCTGATGCCTGGACTGAGATCGTGTATAAAGACCTCTGTAACAGACTGGACTGAGATCATGTATACAGACCTCTGTAACAGCCTCAGCAGACTGGACTGAGATCATGTATAAAGACCTCTATAACAGCCTCAGCAGACTGGACTGAGATCGTGTATAAAGACCTCTGTAACAGCCTCAGCAGACTGGACTGAGATCATGTATAAAGACCTCTGTAACAGCCTCAGCAGAGTGGACTGAGATCATGTATAAAGACCTCTGTAACAGCCTCAGCAGAGTGGACTGAGATCATGTATAAAGACCTCTGTAACAGCCTCAGCAGACTGGACTGAGATCATGTATAAAGACCTCTAACAGCCTCAGCAGACTGGACTGAGATCGTGTATAAAGACCTCTGTAACAGCCTCAGCAGACTGGACAGAGATCGTGTATAAAGACCTCTGTAACAGCCTCAGCAGACTGGACTGAGATCGTGTATAAAGACCTCTGTAACAGCCTCAGCAGAGTGGACTGAGATCATGTATAAAGACCTCTGTAACAGCCTCAGCAGACTGGACTGAGATCATGTATAAATACCTCTGTAACAGCCTCAGCAGACTGGACTGAGATCATGTATAAAGACCTCTGTAACAGCCTCAGACTGGACTGAGATCGTGTATAAAGACCTCTGTAACAGCCTCAGCAGACTGGACTGAGATCATGTATAAAGACCTCTGTAACAGCCTCAGCAGACTGGACTGAGATCGTGTATAAAGACCTCTGTAACAGCCTCAGCAGACTGGACTGAGATCGTGTATAAAGACCTCTGTAACAGCCTCAGCAGACTGGACTGAGATCGTGTATAAAGACCTCTGTAACAGCCTCAGCAGACTGGACTGAGATCGTGTATAAAGACCTCTGTAACAGCCTCAGCAGACTGGACTGAGATCATGTATAAAGACCTCTGTAACAGCCTCAGCAGACTGGACTGAGATCATGTATAAAGACCTCTGTAACAGCCTCAGCAGACTGGACTGAGATCGTGTATAAAGACCTCTGTAACAGCCTCAGCAGACTGGACTGAGATCGTGTATAAAGACCTCTGTAACAGCCTCAGCAGACTGGACTGAGATCATGTATAAAGACCTCTGTAACAGCCTCAGCAGACTGGACTGAGATCATGTATAAAGACCTCTGTAACAGCCTCAGCAGACTGGACTGAGATCGTGTATAAAGACCTCTGTAACAGCCTCAGCAGACTGGACTGAGATCGTGTATAAAGACCTCTGTAACAGCCTCAGCAGACTGGACTGAGATCATGTATAAAGACCTCTGTAACAGCCTCAGCAGACTGGACTGAGATCGTGTATAAAGACCTCTGTAACAGCCTCAGCAGACTGGACTGAGATCGTGTATAAAGACCTCTGTAACAGCCTCAGCAGACTGGACTGAGATCGTGTATAAAGACCTCTGTAACAGCCTCAGCAGACTGGACTGAGATCGTGTATAAAGACCTCTGTAACAGCCTCAGCAGACTGGACTGAGATCATGTATAAAGACCTCTGTAACAGCCTCAGCAGACTGGACTGAGATCATGTATAAAGACCTCTGTAACAGCCTCAGCAGACTGGACTGAGATCGTGTATAAAGACCTCTGTAACAGCCTCAGCAGACTGGACTGAGATCGTGTATAAAGACCTCTGTAACAGCCTCAGCAGACTGGACTGAGATCATGTATAAAGACCTCTGTAACAGCCTCAGCAGACTGGACTGAGATCATGTATAAAGACCTCTGTAACAGCCTCAGCAGACTGGACTGAGATCATGTATAAAGACCTCTGTAACAGCCTCAGCAGACTGGACTGAGATCATGTATAAAGACCTGCTTGCCCCTCCCTCATTACCACCACTGAGGTGCCCTTGAGCAAGGCCCTTAACCCCAACTGCTCCAGTGGAGCTGATCAGTGGCCAGCAGATCAGACTGTGGTTGTACTGGTCAGCTTCCAGGTATGAATGTGTGTGAGAATGTGAACAGGGCACTCCTGAAAAAGAGAGCATTGCTCTCAGTGAGACTCCCCCTGTATAAATAAAGGTAAAAAAAAAAAAAAAAAAAAAAAAGACCTCTGTAACAGCCTCAGCAGGCTGGACTGAGATCGTGTATAAAGACCTCTGTAACAGCCTCAGCAGACTGGACTGAGATCATGTATAAAGACCTCTGTAACAGCCTCAGCAGACTGGACTGAGATCGTGTATAAAGACCTCTGTAACAGCCTCAGCAGACTGGACTGAGATCGTGTATAAAGACCTCTGTAACAGCCTCAGCAGACTGGACTGAGATCATGTATAAAGACCTCTGTAACAGCCTCAGCAGACTGGACTGAGATCGTGTATAAAGACCTCTGTAACAGCCTCAGCAGACTGGGCTGAGATCGTGTATAAAGACCTCTGTAACAGCTCTGTAACGCTAAAAGGGTGCAGGAGCCGGGGTGGTGGAGGCGTAAAATGCTTGCATCACGGACAGCATTTCGCAAAAGTTCACGTTTTAGATTCAGTTGAAGGACCACCTGGTTTTCAATGGATTTAGAACGTTTGACGACCATTAGGAAACCCTTGAAAAACACTTGACCCAAAACAGCATGGTTGTCAAGCTAAACACAAGGCTGACAGTGGGGAAGTGGAAAGAGGAGGCACAAACAATCAACTATTTTTAGACAGCGATCTTGCATCCATATACAATTTCTTCTCCCCTCAATCTTTGTTGTGTAGATTCGGAGCAGTACAAGTATGGTAAGAATCGCGTGGAGGCCGACGCCAAGCGCCTCCAGTCCAAGGACGACGAGCTGATGAAGAGGAAGCAAGAGATTAGGACCCGCCTCACCCAGCTGAAGAAGGACAGGAAAGACCTGCGCGCCGCCCTGGAGGCCGCTGCCGGTAAGAAGCATGGAGGGCTGATGGAAGATGGTGTCAGGTCCAAAATGCTAATTTCCATCCGTAGTCCCTAGGCAGGTAACAACATCAGAAACAAATATACAAAATACATAAATAGACTACGACTTTTTTCGTTTCTTTTTTAATATTGTGCAACTGGTCCAGTTAAAATCTGCTCTGCCTTAAGCCATTGTTTGAGAACGGTCTTAAAAGTGGGATATTTAGGGCACTTCCTTATTGCAGATGGTAGCTATTCCAATATTTACTTCCCTTTACTGACACCAAACATGGTGTGTCTATAAGGCACCTCACAGTGCCCTCTAGTGGCTGCCAATGCCACTGTCAGCCCTCTGCTTACACTAATGAATTCTGGCACAAGCCCATGCAAAGCCTTATACATGAAACAAGCCTATGTTTTTTTTATTCTCAAAACTAAAAAAGAATCCTAGCAGTATTAACTGTCAGAAATGGCTTGCTTTGCTTGAGATTTAGTCAATTAAATTGTACAGTGTTTGACACCTTTTTCTTATGACTTTTGAAGGTTAACATTAGTGTAGAATCTAATGTAAGCCCAAGATACTTGAACTCATTTACAGTATCATTAAAGTGGCTGATAAGACAGGTGTGTATATAAATATATTTTAGAACGTGTGCCTAGTGCCGCTTTAACCATGGAGCTGAACCTTCCTCTCTCTTAGGCAAGCGCTCGCATGCGTCCTTGTCGGAGCGACTGAAGAAGGTGGAAGATGAGTGCAAGCAGAGGGAGGACGAGCGTGTGAGCCTGGAGCTGGAGCTGACGGAGGTGAAGGAGAGCCTGAAGAAGGCCCTGAGCGGAGGGGTCACCCTGGGCCTCACCATCCAACCCAAAGCCGGCACCTCGGCCCCCCAGGTCAGCCTGCTGGGATTCACAAAGGAACAGAAATTGTGAAATGAGCACAAACTCTGAAACGTAGACGTAGACTACGTAGATTAGGTGTGAAAAGCTTGAAGCAGGCAGCATTTTATCGCTAACGGTGAAGTTTAGGCAAGCAAATGGCTTAGGCTTATCTTAGCTTAGTTCACATTACCCAATCACTTTTAAACTCACCATTGGAATCAACAGCAATCGGCTAGAAGGACAGTTTACCCTTCTGGCTTGAAGCAGTTCACAATCTAAATTGTACCAACAATCAACATAGCATTGTACCAACATAGTTAAATTATTTATTTATTTTCTGTGTGTGTGTGTGTGTGTGTGTGTGTGTGTGTGTGTGTGTGTGTGTGTGTGTGTGTGTGTGTGTGTGTGTGTGTGTGTGTGTGTGTGTGTGTGTAGTCACCCATGGTGCTGCGTCGGACCCAGGAGTCCACTCCCTTCTCCAGCTGTGACACCAGTGACACAGAGTCCTGCTCGCTGCCGGTCAACAGCGCCTCGCTGCTCCGCCGGCACGCCGGACAGAAGCCCTCGCCTGTCCGGGGACACGTCCTCAGGAAGGCCAAGGTGAGAGAGAGGCCACTAGGGATGGGGATTGTTTCGTATTTTTACGATACCGGTGCTAAAACGAAACCATGCCTAAACGGTGCCTGAACTGATACTTATTTTTTTTATTTTAAATGTATACACAATATGATATGATATATATAGTTAGCGTCATAGACAAATGCAAGGATGTAACAACATGCAAACTGTCACTCTGTTTGTTTCACAGGAATGGGAGCAGAAAACCGGCACATAAACCACCCCACCACTCAAACCAGCCTGTTCCTATTTACCTTTGTTTGTTCTTTTTTTCTTTTTAAGAAAATGTGTATATATTTATTTAAAAACTGTTCATACAGTGAGAGAGGTTTAGGAGGACACAAGCATAGCATTCACATTGTTATTGAGCGAAAAGAAGTGTTGCTGGTTTTAGTATCACAACATAGGCCATAACAGAAATGGCAACCTTTTTTAAATTACCATTTTATACTATTGAGCATGCTTAGTGTACAAAGTTGTGCAGCTTGTGTTGTCCGCTGTACTTTCTTTTCAAGCAGTGTATCATCTTCTTTAAAAAAAATGTCTTCTCGTCAGGTTGTTTCAGCAGATTCACAGCTTGGGTTCAAAAGGTCAAAGGTCAAAACCAAGTATTTATTTGTAAATGTTTAAAGGAAATACTAGCTTCCCTTTGTTTATTTATGTTGATATATTTAAAGTTGTTGTGCAGCGTATGTGGCGCTCCATAGAATCCCGTTTCCTACGCAGTCAATAGCTCTCATTCAGGAAACACACCGGCACCGCTCCACTAAGGCTCACATTTCATAAAGCAGGATTGTTCTCAGAATCAACCAAATAACATCTTGATATAACATGTTAATGCAGCAGTGTTCATTATAACATATTGATATAACATGTTAATGCAGTGTTCATTATAACAGGAGGTGTGTTGGTGTTAATTGGAGAAGGCATTTAAAGCATTGTTACAGCTGCACGAGGCAACAACGCACAGGGAATGAGGAATCAAAGTGTCTCCTAAACAGCAGTGAGTGAGCGCTCTGTCCAGACTAGAGAAAGCTGGCCTCCTCAACTCCAGCTGAACTTCTTGAAGCCACTAAGGGCCTGTTTAGAGGAGAACGGTTTCTGCATAAAACAGCAAACCTTTGTTGCGTCTTGGTCTTTCGATTCACGTTCATACGGCAACGTTGTGATAGCGATCGATCCCCGATCAATCCACGATTGAAAACGCTGCCCGCTCCCGTAGCCATGCGCTGTGCTTTATGGGCCGATGAGGAGCATTTTATTGGTAAAAAAAACATCATCTTCCTTTTTCACATCCTGTTTTGGTGGCTGCTGAAGCTGCATGGATCAACTTTTGGGGGATTTTTTGCATGATTGCAATCGTCAGCAGTTTGGACTGGACCAATTTACCTCACTGGTCTCGTAGCTATGGTAAATGCCAACGAGTCTTGGTCTCTCATCAGAGCCAACCTTCTCATGTGAGAAGAAGATCTTCTGAATGCAGCATCTTCATTATTTATTATTGTATTCGTGCCAGGCGTTCATATGCTTCTCCATGATGATAACTTGGATTGACTGGTGATGGAAGCATGGTTGGTTGGCACAGGGAATTGACGTTCAGGGCTTTGTGGACACAGGGAAATGCGATTGACAGAAATCGTTTCAGAATTGGGGATCGACGGGCTGCTGTCATTGTTGTTGTCATATGCCTATTCATAGTATTATGTTACATCATCACATGGCCATCTTGGTAGGGCAATAATAGGTGATTGTAATCAATTAACAGGTGATTACAATCAAATGACAAAAACAGTCAATGTGTGTATTGTAAAGTGCCATATTTGGTAGGAAGTACATATGACATCATGGGAATACTATGAATTATTAGGCTGAAAATGTAATAGCCATGCGCGTATTGCCAATTTACACGGCGAGGCTAAGGGTGGCAAAGATTCCACTTTGGAACGTGGCTTCAAAGGTTTGCATTTTCAGGCCCCCATGTGAACGGAAGGCCAAAACGCAACAAAGGTTTGCCATTTGATTCAGAAATCGTTCTCATTCTAAACAGGTCGTAAGAAGAAGAAATCCAATTTACTGATGTCACCTGGGTAATGAAGTCCTCCAAATTCAAACTGTTACGTCTTGTGACTTAGTGTGGCTTTAACGGTGATTCTGTGTCACTGTTACTCTATCTGGCTAACGAGAGTAATCCTGCTTTGTTAAATGGTGCCCTTGGTATGATGATGATTGGCTGTCATTAGGCTGCTGTGTGTTTGGCATGGGGAAGCCCCCGGGCAGGTCAGGCCTAGGCGTGGCGCCGGGCAGGTCAGGCCTAGGCATGGCGCCGGGCAGGTCAGGCCTAGGCATGGCGCCGGGCAGGTCAGGCCTAGGCGTGGCTGGCCATTGGGAAGCCCCGGGCAGGTCAGACCTATGCGTGGCTGGCCATTGGGAAGCCCCAGGCAGGTCAGGCCTATGCGTGGCCCCGGGCAGGTCAGGCCTAGGCGTGGCTGGCCTTAGATTTGGCACGGCAGCCATTGGAAAACCCTGAAACCTCAAATGACGTGGCTTCCTCATCCAAGAGTCTCAGTCCAGCTCTTCTAATCACGCCACTGGTCTGCTGTAGCCCTGTGATCTGTGTTTGCCTGTGTGTAAAGTCTCCAAGGCACATTCCAAACCCATCATCAATACACTGACTGAAATAGAAACACTTGCTGTAAACTCCAAATTGCTGTTCTGCTAAAGAGACTGTGACCTAGATGTTCAGCCTGCTATATATACTGTGTGTGTGACACACACACACATACACACACACACACACACACACACTAATCAATGTAACATATTTTGTATGGTGCTTTTTGTTTTTTTGGTAATTGCTTTTCCATAGTGCATCCCACTGCCGACGCAATATTTCGCACTGCTAAGTGTACCAAGGTGCTTTGTTGGGATTGATGCTAGTATTGGGGCCAATTCACAATCCTGTATCTTTAAAATGCATGGAAAACGTGAGGCGCACTGTGGACAGTAAATATAGAATGTTTATCAAGTGGACGGTTGCACCTGGCATTGCCAAGCAACCCAAAACAACAATTAGGCTCTTTACATGCGGTGCAATTTTCCAAAAAGTTCTCAGCGCGCTTAGAAAAAAAGCATGCACATCGACCTTGTTTTTGCGCCTCCATTGACACGACAGGATTCAGCGAGCAAAAAGAAGTGCCATGTTCATTGCCTGGTGCATCGTGGGATAGGGTTGGGAAATCAAGGCTACATACAGTACTCGGGCGCCATTTTAGTCATGTAAATATCTTCTATCCTCTGCTTGGTTTCAGACAGATTCCCCCATCAAGTCTGCAAGCCAGAGCGTATAGTCTGCATGTTGGCATGAAGGCCGAGGCTTTTGGGAGTTGTAGGCTATCTAAAGACACAACAACATTCAGCTCTGTGCGGCTTTTATCTGAGGATGTACGATGTCAATAAATGTGAACCCACTGTACATACAGTAGCTTTGGTGGGGGGGGGGGGAACTCATGCAACAGTATTTGTTTTTGCACCTTAGTTTTCTACTCTATTGTATTTCTCGGACAGTCTCCACCTCGGGGACAGACATGCCTGTACATAAAGTAATAAACCCCCCATGAGAAACACCTCTTTGACTTTTGTGTGTGATTCATGCTCCTCCACCCAGGTGAGCTCCATCCGTCCCTATTTACCTCATTCAAAATCCGGCTCCGTTAGGTCACGCGCAGGGTTGCTCTTTACACTTCCTGAAAGATTCAGCGCGATCACATGTAAATGGGGTCGCTGTGGCCGAACACAATTTGCTCACACACACACACACACTTCTCATTCTTATAGGATTGTGAGTTTTCATGAAGTCATCTCCTGAATAAACCCTACACACTCAAGAGGGTTATGTTACAAGGTGGAGGTTGTTCATATTGACACATACATAACAAACCAAATCTTTGTGGAGACATGATCCCACCACTATAAGCTATGCCTAATATAGGCTTATACAGTGTGTGTGTGTGTGTGTGTGTGTGTGTGAGAGAGAGAGAGAGAGATGTTTAAATAAAATGCAACACCACCCTCTTGTGTTTGAGTTAGTCTTCATAACAAGTTCCACAAGGGTTCATCTCATTCTTCTCTCCAAAGAATACTTGCCTTTAAAAAGTGAGTGTCGACTACTGTCTAGACAGTCATATTGGTCTTAATGTAGTCATACATGTCTTAAAAAACATGATATACAGTCAGGGCCATTGGTTACACCCAAACTTGCTACGAAACAGAATTATGAAAAAACACCCCTAGAGTCTGCGAGAGCGGGGGCGGAAGATGACTCACCTATGGTTGACACGGTTATTGACTCTGGAACGGACTTGACTATGAGTAGGGAAAACATGTCAGTGGAAGCCACTAGTTCAGATGTAGATGGAAAGAAGCGTCAGGTTTGCTTGTGTGGCTGGCAGAAGGTAACAACTTTGAGGGGCCTTAGAATCCATCAAGGCAGGAAGAGGTGCTTGGTAGAGGGAACACAGGGACCCCGCATTGATAATTATTTCTTAAGAAGTTTATCAAGTCAGTCGGGTGAAGTCCAGCGACAGGAAGTAACCCACAGCTCGCAGGACATCAGCACCCCTGATGTTGAGGCAGGTCCTAGCACCGAGGAAAGCAGAGAGGCCAGCCAGCCAAAAAGGGAGAAGATTAGCGGTCAGAAGCCTAGAGTTAAGTGGCCAGGTGCAGCGGAAAGTAGGAAGTGGGAAGATATCAATAGTGATTTGGTTAGGATGTTAGAGAAGCTTAAAGGAACTGCTGAGAGTAAGTTGGAGAAAATGGGAGATTGTATTTATGATTATGGTAAGGAAAGGTTTGGCGTCTTTGAGAAAAGGAAGAAACTAGAGGGTGAGGTAGTTAAATCTAGGCGCCAACAAGAGATAGATAGACTTATCCAGGAGAGAAGACAGCTTAAGAGGCAGTGGAGGAAAGCTACAGAGGTTGAGAAGGAAGGCATTGATTGCTTGCAGTCAGATGTGAGGGATCGGTTGGCAGTTTTAAGAAGAGCAGAGAGCATTAGGAAAAATAGGAAAAAGAAAGAGAGAGCTAGAATAGCATTCTATAAGGATCCATTTAGATTTGTGAAGTCATTGTTTAGTAAGGAAAAGAATGGTAGCCTTATGGTACCTAAGCAGAAGCTTGAGGAATATTTGGAGGAGGTTCACAAAGATAGGGAAAGGTTTAGAGAGATGACAGTCCCAGCTGATATTCCACCTATTGGTGAAATAGAGAGCCAGTGTGATGATAGCCCACCAAGGTGGAAAGAAGTTCAAGAAGTAGTGAGACGTGCAAGGGCCTCTTCAGCCCCGGGTCCTAATGGAGTCCCCTACCGGCTGTATAAGAGTGCTCCAGATGTGTTGCAGTTTCTATGGAAGCTGATGAAGGTAGTCTGGAAGAAGCAGGTTATTCCTAAGGCATGGCGTAGAGCAGGGGGAATCTTCATTCCTAAAGAAAGGGACTCGTTAGAGATAAGTCAGTTTAGACCTATCAGTCTACTTAATGTTGAAGGGAAGGTTTTCTTTAGTGTTGTGGCACAGAGGCTGTCTAGTTATCTAGAAAAGAATAGGCTAATAGATACTTCGGTGCAAAAGGCTGGAATTCCCGGCTTCTCCGGGTGCTTAGAGCACACCAGCATGATCTGGCACCAAATCCAGTCAGCTAGGCGTGAGAAGAGAGACCTGCATGTAGTATTTTTGGACCTGGCTAATGCTTTCGGGTCAGTGCCGCATAGTCTGTTATGGGAGGCCTTTGATTTCTTTAGAGTGCCAGGTAGTATAAAGAGCTTAGTTAAAGCCTACTTCTTAGATATTCAACTCTGCTTTACCACAGCAGAGTACACTACAGCTTGGCAGCAGCTGGAGATAGGCATTATGGCAGGGTGTACAATTTCCCCATTAGCTTTTACCATGGCAATGGAGATCATTATTAGGGCTTCAAAATGGGTAGTGGGTGGAGAAAGGCTGCAGGGAGGGCTGCGGCTCCCTCCAATTAGGGCATACATGGATGACATGACGACTATGACGTCAACCGCTCCATGTACTAGCAGATTGTTGGATAAGTTAAATAGTAATCTGCAGTGGGCTAGAATGAAAGTGAAGCCAAGTAAGTCCAGGAGTATTTCAATCATTAAAGGGAGGGTAGTAGGTAAGAAGTTTGTTATAAATGATGAGGTGGTGCCTACAGTGTTAGAGAAACCAGTCAAGAGTTTGGGAAGATGGTATGATGCAAGTCTCAGTGATAAGGGACAGTTTGAGGAGGTGAGGCAGGAAATGATTCAAGGTATTTCAAGTATAGACAAGTCAGGGCTCCCAGGAAAGTTAAAGTTGTGGTGTTTGCAGTTTGGATTGTTGCCTCGGTTGATGTGGCCACTGACAGTGTATGAGGTTCCCCTTTCAAAGGTAGAAAAGCTAGAAAGGATGATTAACTCATTCATTAGAAAATGGCTCGGAGTCCCACGCTGCCTAAGCAGTGTAGCCTTATATGGGAAAGGCATATTGGAATTGCCATTATCTAGCCTGACAGAGGAGTTCAAGTGTGCTAAGGTTAGACTGGAAATGACTCTGACTCAGTCAAAGGATCCAGTGGTTAGGAGTGTAGCGCCCACAGTTAAAACAGGGAGGAAGTGGAACCCAAAGGAGGCAGTACAGCAAGCACAGTCAGCTCTTAGACACAGGGATATCATAGGTCAGGTGCAGCATGGGCGTGGAGGCTTAGGGTTGTGCATAGGGAAACCTGTGTGGAACAAGGCATCAGTAATAGAAAAGAGGAAGATGGTAGTTGAAGAAGTACATAGGCAAGAGGAGGCAGTAAGATGTACTAAGGCAGTGTCGCAGGCAAAGCAAGGACAGTGGGTGAACTGGGAGAGTGTAGAGAAGAGAAAGTTGAAGTGGAGAGAGTTGTGGAGCATGGAGGCCAGCAGAATTAGATTTATTCTAGGGGCTACTTATGATGTGCTGCCATCTCCCCAGAACTTAAATCAGTGGTTGGGCGAGGATGGTGCCTGCCCATTGTGTTCTAGTGTATGTACATTGAGGCATATTCTGTCAGGGTGTAAGGTCAGTCTCTCCCAGGGGCGATACACCTGGCGTCACAACCAGGTGTTGAAATGTTTGGCAGCTGCAGTTGAGGAAAAGCGGCTAGAAGTAAATTCTCTAGTTGCTAGCAAAGAGAATAGACAGATCAAATTTGTACGTGAGGGAGAAAAGATTAGACCAATTAAGGTCAGGCACAAGTTAGGGCAGCTAAGTGTAGGTGGAGCCTGGGAAATGAGGGTTGACTTGAATGAACAGCTAGTCATCCCAGCATATATAGTTAGCACCCGGCTACGTCCGGACTTGTTACTGTGGTCTGAGGTAGAGAAGAGAGTTTATTTTATCGAACTCACAGTCCCGTGGGAAGATCGAGTTGAGGAGGCTTATGAGCGCAAGAAAGCTAGGTATGCTGAAATGGCAGCAGAGGCAGAGCAGCGAGGTTGGAGGGCTCGAGTGCGGCCTGTAGAGGTGGGCTGCCGTGGTTTTGTGGCAAAGTCCGTTATTGCCTTACTAACTGAGTTGGGCATTCGGGGACGGAGCCTGAAACGTGCGGTTAGCAACATGTCTCAGGCAGCAGAACGAGCAAGTGAATGGCTGTGGATAAGGAGGAAACATGCTAGCTGGGGAGCTCGCTAAGGTCAGATTGATTGTTTGTTGTTGGTCATGATTAACGGTCCGCATCAACAGGGCTGAATCATTGACAGTGGTGGTGTAGTTAGGGATTGTTTGTTGTTGGTCATGATTAACGGTCCGCATCAACAGGGCTGAATCATTGACGGTGGTGGTGTAGTTAGGGATTGTTTGTTGGTCATGATTAACGGTCCGCATCAACAGGGCTGAATCATTGACGGTGGTGGTGTAGTTAGGGATTGTTTGTTTGTTGTTGGTCATGATTAACGGTCCGCATCAACAGGGCTGAATCATTGACAGTGGTGGTGTAGTCAGGAATGTCATACCGAATTAACCTGGATAGCTAGGCTTAGATAGTGAGGTAATATGCAGTTGTGCGGTGGTAGCATGGAGGGGGGTGTTTCCAGGACGCTGGATTACACCGTTAAGCCTTCTTGAGGTGTCGTGGGCCTAACTTAACGAAACGTCGGTGAAGGAAGGTGCCCACTTGAAAACCCCAATGACATGCTTCATACTGCTGTTGGCTAGGGTAGGTAACTGGTGATTTGTGTCTTGTTTATTAGTTTGTTAGCCTGTTAGCTTGTTTTATTCTGGATTGGGCTTCTAAATGTGTTTTTCCTCGGATTTTGGCACAAGGGATAGTAACATCTTGTCCTGTGTATTAATTAATAATCAGTGACAAACATGCTTTACACTTTACAGTGGGAGTCTGGGAGACATAGCATCATACAAAGGCGCCGGGGTAAACGTGCGATCACGTATTTACACCAGTGTGAGGCAGCACTGCACTAGCCCGTGCCTAGTCTGCCGGAAACCAAAAGAAGAAGACGTGGCAAGATGGCGGGTGAGGTATGCAAAGATATTTGAGCGAGGAATACTTCCAGATTTTTTCCTTTTACAAGTATAGTTTATAACGTTAATTAACCAACAGAAGACTCTCTATGTGTGCATGATACTATCAGGAATATATCAACTGAAGCCGATGCTGCGTTTAGCTCAGAGCAAGAAGAAGCTCCTCTCTCTTAGCTGTGAAGCTAGCCTTAGCTGTGAAGCTAGCGTTATATTGACGCTATTGGAGCTTTGAAAGACAGTTTGTCAGTAACTCTAAACAGTTGAGGAGGAAAAGCTGCCGTGACATCACTGTGTGAAAATGTCTAAAGTCCACAAGCTAAGAGCTGAGGTGGAGCAGCGGCTAACTGCGGCTGTTGAAGAGATATGTGGGCTGTTTGAAAGAACGATAGCAGAGTACGAGGAGGAACAACGGACGCTGCTGGACGCTGTTTTCCAGCGTGACGTGCGCAGAGCAGGTTGGTGCTGTTATTTTCACATTACACACATTTTATATGATATTCCTGTTGTGAGCAACTAAGCAGGGTCGGTCTACACCACCAAACGAAGTGAGCTGGTACTGTCTTGTGACATGTTTATCGATCGAAAACAATGCATTCTTATGTGTAGTGTAGTTGTTTACACTTTGTGCACTTTACATTTCAAATAAAGGGTTGCTTCATAAGAACAGCGTCTTCTTGCAGCTAACCTCGCGTCACCAGGCTCTTCTCGGCGAGAAAGAACCTGGCCTCCCTTTACAAGTGATTTTGTCACCCTGCCTGTTTCCGGCCTAGAGCCCGCCTTAGACAGGAAACAACAGCGGAAATGGCTCGTTAACTTGACAATCAGACACAACGAATAAGAAAATAAAACGGCAAACAACAAAACAAAAGATGGACGTACCGGACGAAGTTTTTGAAGAAGTTCTTGTAGAAACATTGCGGATTCACAATATTACATATTTTAAGCCAATACAAGCTTTACTTTTCAAACAAATGGCCAGTTGATGGAATAGTTATAACACTAGTTGTATGTCCGCTGTTATCGATATTGGATCAAGTACAACAGTTGAAGCATCTCTGCTGACTGTGCTGGGAAAGACATGGACATTGATCATAAGATTTCACATGGCGAGTACTCCATTGTCTTTGGCTCTCCAGAAACCTTCCTCGGCAGTGACTAGAAATGTGCTAACGCTACTATACAACTTGTGTTGTTGTTCTTTTCAGGCTCTAGCTAACGTAACCTCGCCGCGTCAAGCTAACGGCAACAAAGACGTTTTTTGGCACACTTATTTCCGGTGTTGTTTCCTGTTTCCTTGGTTTACGCCCCCATGACACAAAGCGGAGTAAAAGGTGCCCAGACTATCTTGCAGCAGCAGACACCACACCTCAATGTTTTCAAATGACAAATATTTATATATTTGAAATAGACATGTCATCAATACAATAAAAAAAATTGTTCGATAAAACTTTCGATAGCAACTCACGGCTGCATGAAAAAACCAAGAGCGCTTCTCCGTGAAACAGCCTATCATGTCCCTCCTTAATAGAGCATGCTATCTATGAGTGACCCAGTCATTTAATGCCATGATCAAAATAGTCATACATTCTATCATTGTGTTAATATGGATGGAATTATAGTGAAGAAAAAGTATTCCCCTTTTTGCTGGGAGCCCCCTGAAGCGCCCTCAAGGATCCCTGGGGGTCCCCGGACCCCACTTTGAGAACCACTAACTTAAAGACGAGCTGACCCAAAAAATATTTTTTTATTTTTATTTTATAGTTCACCTACCTGGGTATTCAGTGCACCTATTTAATAATGTATGCAAAACAATCATTTTTCACACTTTTTCACATAATTTTTTTTTTTTCAGGATTTCATTCATAACTGTAATCTACAGTATGGTGACGTAACAAAGTACTACCAAATTTCTACCCCATTTCAACCAATCATATCACGACATAGCTGTCAATCAATCTTCATTTCGAGGTTCTCCTAGAAATGAAGGAGAAAATCGCACCTAGTGCCTAACCTGGCAGAATTTTTAGGATTGGCCGACGGCAAATCCAGTCCCCAGAATTGTCAAATCAAATCATCAACACGATATGGCCTGCCTCTCATCCCTCTGTCATCTCAGGCAAGATTTGTTTTCAGTCTGAAACGTCTCAGACACTTGGGTTCAGGTCGTCTTTAAGCAATAAACCCTGAGAGGACGTGGTTTACACTGATTTTACAATGGCTAATGGCTAATGTTTTTCAGAGATGCGGGCAAACCATCACGGGCGAGGGCGGCATAACTCTTCCTGGTATTTGCACTCCGGACGCAGACAAAGAGTTGAACAAAGAGAGAAGAGACATACAGGCAGTCATTATGCTGCAGTGGAATAATACGTGGAACAAGCTATTAGCCTTGCTTCTTATCAATTTAAGTTATTTGGCGCTAATGATGACGTGCGTTGATACAGCGATCAATATTGTGGCATATAAATCAGTTTGCCAGAGTGCGTTTATAGACTATTTTACAATGGCTCCCAGCCAATCACAATCAAGAACGGAACTATCCGTTTTATGAACTAAGGGCTTGTCTGGTTCGGTTGATTCGCACTAGAGGTCGACCGAGATGGGTTTTTCAATGGCCGATGCCGATATCTAGAGAGCAGGGTGGCCGATGGCCGATTTCTAATGCAGATTTTTTTTTTTTTTTTTTTTTTTTTTTGCATTCGTTAACACGTTCACTGCCAATGACGTGTTAATACGTCAAAAAAAATCCAACGGTTGACTGCCAATGACGTGTTAACACATTCACTGCCAGCCATTTTTTTTTTACTGTAGGTAGCTTCTGCCAGAGGGTTTTTTTGAGGATTCTGGCTCATCTTTCAAGACCCGAGGATTCTTTTCTGCTAAGATTTTGTGAACACAAAATATCTCAAAAGAACTAATAGAATGTGTGCTTTCTCTGTCTAAAAGAGTTAGTTTGTAGAGTTAGTAGTTATGTAGGCATTAGCACTTGAATACAGCATGGTTTCAGCGTCTGAAAATTTAAGCTGAGATAAATAGCTTTTTGTGAAATTCGATAGAACAATCACTTTAACCATTCATTTTTGGCATCAGTAAGACGTCAGACATCTAAACAATAGTTTTGAACAGTAATTTCCTCCATAACAGCAGGAAACACCCCTCTACTTCAAACTCCTCCCTCCGTGTGTGTTCTTCTTGGCTGCAGCGGGCGTGTCACAAGCGAGTTGCTGCTGCTGCTGCTCCTGTCTGCTGGCGGCCGCTGGGCAAGTCTGGATGGGCTCGCTCGTTTCTTGGGGTTTCGGTTGAGAAACCCCAAGAAACGGGGTTTCTTTTGCGATTCTGGTCTTATTTATGCTGCGTGTTTCAAAGTGTGTTGCACCCATAATCTATTATGCAAATTTGCAATTCCCCACCGCCAGCAATCAGCGCGAAAGCGAAAGCGTTTTCGCCAATCCATTTTAGTTTATTGAAGTTTATTGAAGTTTATTGAAAATTTCTGGTACAGGACTATAGTCCTCTACACCAGACTCACACTCAGTACAAAAATAAAAAGAAGTCACGTTGTAATATACATTTAAAAAACAATACAACACAACAACATATAACATACATTAAAACAAAGTACCAGAGCCAAATACGTGGTCTCATAATAGAATCAACAGCCTGCCCTATAGTTATACAAGAAATCCTTTGTTAACCAATGTTTATCTAATCTGTTTTTGAACGTGTTAACTGAAGGGGCCTGCACCACCTCGTCTGGAAGTTCATTCCATTCTCTTACAGCACGAACTGTAAAAAAGTTTTTCCTCCTTTCAGAGCGACAGTTTGTTGGAAATAGCTTCAGGGAATTCCCTCTTAACACATATTTATTTTTCCAAAAATGGATAATAGGCTCGGCTGTGAAATCATATATTTTATGAACAAGTTTGTATACCTCGATCATGTCGCCTCTATGTCTCCTGTATACTAGAGTTGGTAATTGTAAGTATCTTAACCTCTCTTCGTATGATTTCTCATCCAGCCCTGGAATCAATTTGGTTGCTCTTCGCTGTACCTTCTCGATTTTTTCTATGTATTTCACTTTATAAGGAGACCACACAGAACTTGCATATTCCATATTCCAGCTGAGATCTCACCAAAGACTTTTGGGAATGGTTTCATCGCGCGTTCCCCTGCAGTTTTGGCTCGGCTTTTTCTAGAATGGAGAGCACTGTCGCCACTTAGTGGGTCGGTGGAATGGGTTGTACACGTTCGGTGGCTCCAATAATTTTATAGGAGACGTGGGGGGCGTTGATCCACTTCCCACCGTCAATTTTTTTTTATTTTTTTTTAAGCCGAGATATCTCGTCATTGGCAGTCAACCGTTGGATTTTGTAAGCCGAGATATCTCGTCAATGGCAGTGAACGTGTTAACACGTTGAGTGCCAATGACGAGATATCTCGGCTTACAGGATCCAACCGTTGAGTGCCAAGGACGAGATATCTCGGCTTACATAAACATTTTTTTTTTTTGACGGTGGGACATCGATCAACCCTTTTACGTCTCCTATACCAATATTGGAGGAAGAGAATGTGTATAATCTATTTTACCGACCACTAAGTTGCGACAGTGCTCTCCAGACAGAGAGAAAGCCGAGCAAAAAACAGCCGCGGGTCCGCGGGAGAAAGCCATTCTAATTTTCAAGGAAATAGCTGGGCGAAAACGCTTTCGATTTCACACACACACACACACACACACACACACACACACACACACACACACACACTCGAGTACCTTTGAGCATAAATAAGACCAGAATCGCAAAAGCTTCTTCAAAGCTCTCAGCCGACACCTCAAGAAACGAACGAGCCCGTTTTACAGTAATCCAGACTGCCCGAGAGCGGCCGCGGAGCCAGCAGGAGCCAGCAGCAGCAGCACAGACGGAGGGAGGAGTTTGGAGACACACACACACACACACACACACACACACACACACACACACAATACAGTATACAGACTTGCCCAAGGGCACCCATAATCACAGGCACGTGAGGTGGTTCTAAAAATCCATTTATCTCAAAACTCTCTGAAAATCTCTGAAACCATGCTGTACTCAACGGCTAATAACTACTAACTCTACAAACTAACTCTTTTAGACAGAGAAAGCACACATTCTATTAGTTCTTTTTAGATGATTGGTGTGCACGAAGTCTTAACAGAAAAGAATCCTCGGCTCTTGTAAAATGAGCCAGAATCCTCAAAAAAAAACCTGGCAGAACCTACCTACAGCATTGAAAAAAGGGCTGGCAGTCAATGTGTTAACACATTAAGTGCCAGAGACGACCTAACTCGTCTTACATAATCCAGCGCTTAAGTGCCAAGGACGACCTAACTCGTCTTACATGTTTTTTTGACGGTGGGACATCAATCAACCCCTTTTACATCTTCGAGATAACTATAGGAGCAAGAGCATGTGTGTAATCTATTTTACCGACCACTAAGTGGCGACAGATACAGAGAGAAGCCACAGCCACGGGACCCGTACACCAAAAGCAGCCGCCTCCCGCGGAAATGGCTTGGCGATTTTACAGTCAGAAGCCGGAGACACACACACAGAACGGACAGAGATCCCCTCCCCCCCAGAGCCGCGGAGCAACGCGCGAACACACACACACACACACACACACACACACACACACACACACACACACACACCGCGGGAGCAAGCCATTCAAGGAAATGGCTTGGCGATTTTACAGTAATCCATTTCAGACTCGTCCCCGCACGCAGGCAAGCAGGCAGGCAGGCACGCAGACAGACAGGCAGGCAGCACAACGCGCTTCTGACACGCCCGCTGAAGCCAGGAGGAAGGAGGAGAAGACACACGGAGGGAGGAGTTTGAATGAGAGGGGTGTTTCCTGTTGTTATGGAGGAAATTACTGTTCAAAACTATTGTTTAGAATGTCTGACGGTCTTACTGATGCCAAAAATGAATGGTTAAAGTGACTGTTTCACAAAAAGCCATTTATCTCTGAATAAATTTCCAGACGCTGAAACCATGCTGTACTCAACGGCTAATATCTACATAACTACTAACTCTGCAAACTAACTCTTTTAGACAGAGAAAGCACACATTCTATTAGTTATTTTTAGATGATTGGTGTTCATGAATTCTTAACAGAAAAGAATCCTCGGCTGTTCTAAAATGAGCCAGAATCGTCAAAAACACCCCTGGCACAACTTACCTACAGGAATGAAAACATGGCTGGCACCCAATGTGTTAATACGTAAAAAAAAAAAAAAAAAAAAATTGACGGTGGGACGTGGATCAACGCCCCCCACGTCTCCTATAAAAATATTGGAGCCACCGAACGTGTACAACCCATTCCACCGACCCACTAAGTGGCGACAGTGCTCTCCAGACTAGAAAAAGCAGAGCCAAAACTGCAGGGGAACGCGCGAGGAAACCATTCTCTCATACTGTAAAATGGATTGGCGAAAACGCTTTCGCTTTCGCGCATTATCGCGCTGGGAGCTGGCGGTGGGGGATTGCAAATTTGCATAATAGATTATGCGTGCAACACACTTTGAAACACCCGCAGAAAGCCCACAATAGCACGCAGCTTCATTCCAGCTGAGCTGCAACCGAAACGACTCATGCAGACTCGCCCAAAGAGCAGCCGCCAGCAGCCAGGCAGCACAGACAGGCAGAGCCTCGCTTGTGACAAACGCTGCAAAGCCACTAGAGACACACCCACGGAGGGAGGAGTTTGAATGAGAGGGGGGTTTCCTGCTGCTATGGAGGAAATTACTGTTCAAAACTATTGTTTAGATGTCTGACGTCTTACGCCAAAAATAAATGGTTAAAGTGACTGTTCTATCGAATTTCACAAAAAGCCATTTATCTCAGAATAAATTTTCAGACGCTGAAACCATGCTGTATTCTACTGCTAATGCCTACATAACTACTAACTCTACAAACTAACTCTTTTAGACAGAGAAAGCACACATTCTATTAGTTTTTTTTAGATCATTTGTGTTCACAAAATCTTAGCAGAAAAGAATCCTCGGGTCTTGAAAGATGAGCCAGAATCCTCAAAAAAACCCTCTGGCAGAAGCTACCTACAGTAAAAAAAAATGGCTGGCAGTGAATGTGTTAAAATACAATGATTTAAATATATTAATGAATGAGAGTATTTGGGTAAAAAAAACAAGTAGGCTCTAATTCCATTATCCATTCATGCACAATGATAATCTAATATAACAAATACATCTATTATAAGATGGTTATCTTAGCCAGTAACATGCTTTAGATGTATTTTATGAATGAAATAGAAAAATACATTGGGTTATGCAGTAGATTTCAGAAGTGACTGGTAGGCTATTTAAGGGAGAGCATGTATGTCAGAGACCTCATTCAACTGTATTATTCTATTAACAGAGAGTTTGGGAGACGAATAGTCTCGCAAACACAGTGTTTGGTGGACAATTCGTCGTCTTGAGTATAAATTGTCACGCTAATTGTTTTTACCCTGCCGTAATAATCGGCCAGGCAGCAGCTGATGCTGATTAATTAAAAATGCCAATAATCGGCGTCGATTAATCGGGCGGCCGATTAATCGGACTACCACTAAATCACACTAGAGTTGGTTTCTCCCTTGGTTCGGTTGGGCAGGTGTGAAAGCAGCAATCGAAACTGCACAGTGCACACCAAACGCAGACCAAACAAGCGGACTGAGACCTGTTGAAAAGGTGCTCTCGGTACGGTTTGTGGTGGTGTGAAAGTGATATATATATATATATATATATATATTTTCTCTCAGTCAGAAGTGACACAATTTATGCTTTTACTCTGAACTTCCCTAACGCTGTCCATGTCTCTTGACATGGACAGACAAAGAGTGAGGCTGCTGACATGACACAGCCAGAATCTGTAAAGCTACTCAGTGCTCCCACATGCTGTTTTGTTGTGATAATGTGTCCTAAACGCAACATTTCACCGTGCGATCATAACGTTTCTGTGTTTCTGAAATGCATGCGTGTGTCTGACTCCTGTCAGCTGAGCTACAAGTAGCGACCTGTATACTATGGATAGCAGCTGGTGCTCCACATCTAACTTTATATTTGACTTCCTCAGAGCCACAGAAACAAACACACACGTGTTGTTAAAGAGGGTGCGCTAACATCACGTACGGTACGGTACGTACGGTACGGAGTCACTCGCCAGAACGTAAAATCTAGTTGCCATTGGCGCTTGGCGACTGTTAAATAAAAATATTTTTATGAATGGCGCAATCTACCAGCACGGCCTTTGCAATCGCTATCGACGTATTGGGAATCCCTGGTTTAAAGTGTCCCACGACGATCTTCCTGGCATTTGCTATGGGACTAAGACCCTTGTGCACAACAAACTGCAGTGTATGAGTAAAACAGCCGCCCAAGCTAGGTACAGCAATGTCTTCCATCATCTTCTTCATGTTACTCTCATTGTCCCACAGAATCACATGTACTTTATGCAGCGGGATCTTCCAGTGATTTAGCATATCTTTAATGGAGGCTGCTTTTTCACCTCAAGCACCACACTGTAAGCGAGTTGTTCCCAACCGTAGGGTCGTGACCTTAAGTGGGGTCGCCTGGAATTCAAATAGGGTCGCCTGGTTAGGAAACATAACTATATCTGAAAGGGTTTTATTTGAACAGCAATCTTAAGAAAACAACTGCTGGATCATTTCCCCCAATACAGTATTAACGGGCAACTTAAATTATGAATGTAGATTTTAATTGTCATTGAATACATACTACCGGTAGTTCAAATTAAAAATCTAGCTAACTGTGAAATTGGTTTCTAATAAACTCAAAGACTGTTCATTTCCAAAAGACTTAACTATTGGCCTTTAAAAATCCACTCTCGGTCGACATCTAGTTTTGATGGTTATAGTAGGACCGCAGACATCCTATTACCAAAACTGTTTACAACTTTATCTTTATAATTAACATTCTAGATATGAGTGGGCAAGTTATCCTAAATACTCAAACACTAATTAGTAGGGGTGGGAATCTCTAGGCACCTCACGATTCGATTTCGATTCAGAGGGATACGATTCGATTATAAAACGATTATAGATGCATCTTGATGCATCTTTCTTTTCAATACATGCTTTCTTTTTCTCACTATGTTACTACTTTTAAAATAAAGTGAATTTAAATTGCATTGTAATGATCCATAATTAAAATAAACTGATGAATTTACTTCCATTATCTTTTATTAACAAAGCAAATGGAAGAGATGTGTCAAATGGAAGGTTACATTTGCCAACATATTTCCCAGCATTGCAAAGAACCAACAGGAAAAGAAACGAGTGTGCCAGTTGTGTCTGTAGCAGCATCCTATAGTAAATTAACTCCACTTCAGCTTCTGAATCACTTCTTCTACATGTTGTAACAGCTCTGCCACATTTGCACCAATCACTCATCACTCTTGTTTGGAGTACATGAGACGCTAGCTGCCACTGTGAGTTCAGTGATGATGTGCGCAGTAACACCGCATATCCACGCATCACAAGTTAGAGATATCCTACCCGCTTTCTTCAGTGAGTCCATAACTTGGCCTTTGGTCTCATTGTACAGTCTGGGGATCACTGTGTTGTGAAAAAAACGGCGAGATGGGACGTTGTACCTCGGCTCCAAAGCGTGGAATCCCTGGTTAGTCGGACATATATCCTATCCATCATGGCAATAAAACTCGCGATGGATTTTGTGATTCGTTTCGCCCTTTGTGAGTTGGGTGGATGCTTTAATAGCATTGCTTGCTAAATTGTTGGCTGGTTTGGAGCAATTACAGGGGGTGTGTCTGCCATCTTCACACACGTTTGTTTATCTTTCGGCCGGCCCGCCATGACGTAAACTGTCCGGGCGCTGCGTCGCGCTCACAATTTAGTTCTGCCTTTTCGTTCCGTCAACGTCACGTTACAACTAACATAAAAAAAAAATCAATTATTGACATTTGTGAATCGATTCATAATCGTCCACGTCCGCATCTCGATGCATCTAAGAATCGTTTTTTTTTTTTTATCTCAAACTGATTTTTTTTTTTACAATATATTGAATTCTGCACTCATGAATTGCCATCCTGGGTAAATTTGGGACATGCCCTCGCCATCCTAGGAAAACACACACACACACACACACACACACACACACACACACACACACACACTTATGATGATGTCATAAGTGATGTCACTTGATGTGCATTGTGACATCACTGATGAGCGTCATCAGTGCCCGGCCACGACCCATTGCAGCGCAGCAGCTATAATTTCATAGTTGAGATTCAGGTGCGAGAGATCTTGTCATTAAGATTTAGGGGCAAAAATCTGAAGCAAGCTACAGCCGATAGTCTTAATATTATGAAGTAATGGTAACACGTTTAGGTAGTTTTCATTAATGTGAATATTTCTATTTCATTCGTACCTTCAGAACTCCAGAAGCTGTTTGTCAGTAAAGAAGAGGTCCACACTGAGCACCAGGAGTGGAGCTCCAGTCTGGACCAGGAGGACCCAGAGCAGGGGCATGTGTGGGGACACATTAAAGAGGAAGAAGAGGAACTCTGGACCAGTCAGGAGGGAGAGCAGCTTCAAGGGCCAGAGGAGGCCCATATCACCGAGTTCCCATTCACTCCTGTCCCTGTGGAGACTGAAGAGGATCAAGACAAACCTCAGTCCTCACAGCTTCATCAAAGCCAAACTGAGGAGAACAGAGAGGCAGAGCCTCTAGCCAGCAGCTCAACTGAACAGATGAAAACCGAAGCAGGTGGAGAGGACTGTGGAGTATCAGAACCAGCCAGGAACTTGGAGGATGGCAAGACATCACACTATGAACCTGAGACTGAAGACAGTCATGATGATTGGATGGAGACTAGTGGACCTCAGTCAAGTGTAGACTCACTGAAAAATTATGAAGTACTTGGGGAGGAACACTTTAGTTGCTCAGTCTGTGGTAAACTTTATAGTAAAAAAGCATACTTGGAGGTGCATATGAGAGTCCACACAGGTGAGACATTTAATTGCTCAGTCTGTGGAAAAAGTTATAGTCAAAACAGAGACTTGAAGCTACATATGAGAGTCCACACAGGTGAAAAACCATTTAATTGCTCAGTCTGTGGTAAAAGCTTTTGTTATAAAACACAGTTGAGGTCACACATGGTAGTCCACACAAGAGAGTCACCATTTAATTGTGCACTCTGTGGTAAAAGTTGCAGTCAAAACGCAGACTTGAAGGTGCATATGAGAGTCCACACAGGCGAGAAACCATTTGATTGCTCAGTCTGTGGTAAAAGTTTTGGTCGTAAAGGAGATGTGAATAGACATATGAGAGCCCACACGGGAGAGACCCCATTTAATTGCTCAGTCTGTGGTAAAAGCTTTCGTCGTAAAGAAAACTTGAAGGTGCATATGATAGTCCACACAGGAGAGAAACCATTTAAGTGCTCATTCTGTGGTAAAAGTTATAGTCAAAAAGCAGCCTTGAAGGTGCATATGAGAGTCCACACAGGTGAGAAACCATTTAATTGCTCAGTCTGTGGTAAACGTTTTGCTTATAGAGGAGATGTGAATAAACATATGATAGTCCACACAGGAGAGTAACGGTTTAATTGCCGAGTCTGTGGTAAAACCTCTTTAAATAACTTAAAGAGACACAAGTCCACACAGGAGAGTACCCACTTAATTGCTGAGTCTGTGTGTATATATACAAATGTGTGTATTAATTATATAATTCTGTTTTGTGTGATTGTCTAGTTAGGCCTTTTCTCTGGAAAGCCCTTTCAGACATACATGTGATGAAGCCAGTGCGGCCTGACCAGCCTCTGAACTTCGACCTCCCGGAGGACTCCGCTGGTCAGGCTGTCACCCGCAGTGGGCCCCTGGCTGCACCGGACCTGTATGGCATGCTCACAGCCTCTGAAACCACCTACTCCTACGTTCCTTCCACCTCAGCTGCATCGAACGCTAATGTCCCCTCTGCACCATTCACCGCTGCCCTGACTGCTTCAGCGCCCTCTGCTGCCCCCTCTCTGCCAGTGGTGCCACGCACAACAATATGGCGGAGGCAGCGTGCAGCAGAGCGGGTCAGGGAGGAGCTGCAGAGGCTACAAGCTCAGCAGGAGTGTGCTCTGGTCAAAGAGCCATGGACTGTGCTGGTCAAAGAGCCAAGGATTGTTGAACAGAAGTGCAGGAAATGTAAACGGCCCAGAACAGCTCAATATGGCCACAGCTTCTTCAGAGGAGAGCACTTCTGCTCCTTTGCTGCAGGCGGGCGCTCAGTGGCGGATTGGAAGGCTGAGAAAAGGAGGAAGACAGATCCTTAAGGTCTGAGACTCCAGCCAGTAGTGCCCACCTGCACTCACTGTAAATATTGTTATTGTTTGATTGTAAATATTAGAAATAGTTTTACACGGTTCCCACAGGTCCTTGAAAGCCATGAAAGTGTGTTAGTTTGAGTGGGGAAAATCAAGGCCTTCTATATTTCTTTTGCAAGAATATTGATTGTAGTTATTTTGAATTGTTTTGATTGTTTTTTTACTTAGTGTAACAGCACAGTTGAGAAATGTTCACACATTCAAGCCTCTCTTTTTAACTGTCTGAGCTTCTGCTAGTTTTCATTATAAAAATTCCCAGTGTTCTAACAGTAATTCACCTTGATCCATGTCTCAAACCTTGAAAGTCCTTGAATTTGATGTTGAAGGTGTGGGAACCCTGATATGACAATTCATGAACATATTCAGAATAACCAACTAAAATTCAACAAGGTCCAGTCAGTAAAATGTATTTCCATCAAAGGTCCAAACTATCATGTCTGCTTGTGGTTGTGCCATGATTTGGAGGCCTAGGCCTATATATAGTTGTGAGACTTTCTATCAATGAAATAAACAATGTACATTTCAATATCTTTTCAACTTTCAAAATTGTCTACATTGTTGTCCAATGGAACCCAACTGACAGAATAAGCCAACAGAAGGGGGGGGGGTACATTAGCCTGCAGCACTCCTCTCCTCAAGAAATAGAACAATACCGGAAGCTAGGCGATTTTACCTTCAAAATAAAATCATTAATTTATATAAAAAAATTAATGTATTAATGATTTTATTTTTACGGTAAAATCGTAAATAATTTGTTATACTATATATGTATAAAACATTTTTTATTTTATATTATACCATTTTAATTATATAGATAGATAGATAGATAGATATAGATATCTGGAGATAAGATTGCTAAAACACGGATTAATTCTCAGACTCATTAATTGCATCTGGATCATAATGGACAGTATCCGTGAATGGGAGCACTTTGGGTGGACACGTGATGATCAAAGTAAAATAATAGTTTGCACTAGGTGGCGGTAATGCAACACTTGGATGCAACCACCATTCAAAAGAAGATGGCGGCCCGTGTATGTAAACATATTTTGAGGGAGGAATACTTCCAGAGTCTTTAACCAACAGAAGACTGTATGCGTGGTTGATACTATCGCGAATATATAAACTGGAGCCGAGTCTGCGTTTAGCTCTGAGAGCAAGAAGTTCCCCTCTCTTCTGGGCTCAGATCTGAATGCTTGGCGTTAGAGCTAGCGTTAGCTGTGAAGCTAAGCGTTAGCTGTAAAGCTAGCCTTGAGCTGTGAAGCTAGCGTTATATTGACGCTATTGGAGCTTTGAAGGAGTTTGTCAGTAACGCTAAATAGTTGAGGAGGTAACGCTGCTGTGACATCACTGTGTGAAAATGTCTAAAGTCCAGAAGCTGAGAGCGGAGGTGGAGCAGCGGCTAACTGCGGCTGTTGAAGAGATATGTGGGTTGTTTGAAAGAACGATAGCAGAGTACGAGGAGGAACAACGGACGCTGCTGGACGCTGTTTTCCATCGTGACGTCAACGTGCGCGTTCACAGAGCAGGTTGGTGCTGTTATTTTCCCATTACTCTCACATATTTTATATGATATAAGGGCAGCAAGGAGAAGAAAGCAAGCATGGTTGTTTCCCCATTGTTGCTTCTTTCAAATACGTTTGTGTTGGTTCTTTCAAATACGTTTGCATTTAGATAACAGGAGTCTGGGTTCCCTCATCCAGGTTCGTCATGCTCCTCCAGAATGTTGTCAGACTGGTCAAGCTAGCCTGGTAAACCAGCCGGTCACGTGAACTCACATTTCATTTCATTCTGCGACTGCGTATGGCCCAAGCCCCCAGGAATAGCGCTGGGCTTTGAAGCCATTTGAACATGCTGGCGAAGCTCTGTATTGCAAGTCACGTGACGCCATGCAGCCCAGAAAGGAAAATTCCCATCCACTTGCATGGGGACTCCGGCAGCTGTTAAACCCAGGGGAATTTTTTCCGGGTGTCACTCAAAGTATAAAACGACTCTTTTAATTATCAACTAATTTTTTATGGGGCATTTTTTTCTTCAGAAGGCACTAAGAGCTGTATACGGGGGTATTTTCTTCTTGTAATACAATCCATGGGTGGGAGGGGTGGGAGACGTCATGGAACAGTCATGGCACACATGCGCACTTCGCCTTGGGCTGCATAGTCAGGAAGTAAAACCAGGAAGAAAAAGCCCCCATGATGGCTTCATGCGCCAATGAGCTACCTCCGTCCGAATGCATGGGTGGGCGTGGCAGGTCCCCTATCCAGTTCTTTTAATACATCCATGGTATGGCCCCAAGCTTTCTCCCAGTGTATCGCAGTGGGCGGGTATAGTTGCCTTGACAGACAACTCCTTCAGCCAATCAGCGTTGGATCCAGTCAAACCCAAATTCAATGTAATCACATTGTTGCTCTGATTAATATCAATTCAAATACATGTCACTCTTGTGTTAGAATGAGTAAATTGGCATTGACACTGTGTTTATATAACCCTTGATCAGTTCTCATTAATCTTTTATCTTTTCTTTTGTATTTGTCTGTAGGCTACAGACGTGCACTGCCAAGAGTAGCGGCAGCATTATAAACCAGAGACCAGACTATATCAAAAACATAAACACACAGTGGCGTCTTTCATGCATGCTAGTAAGCGAAACTGCTGTCTGTCTGACCACAGACTGTAGAAAGAGACGCAGGATAGTCAAGCGAATGTGATTGGATGAACGTTTGACGCTAGGCCAATCACAGGCAGAGAGGGTGCCTCCAGCCTTCGCCATCATCCGGAAAAAAATATCACGAGGCGGACAGGCAGGGAGGTGGCCATTATTGTTTTGTTAGTGCAGTGCTAGTGGCGTTCCTGATTGGCCAACTTGCGCTGTCAATCACAGTGCACTGAGCGCAGTCGCTGATTGGCTCATCCACTTTGCAGCTTCTGCTTAACACCCTCCCAGGCCCCCCAGGTCGTTTTCCTTAATGTGGATATGTCTGTATTTCATTATTACTTTCAGACATTCAGCAGCTGTTTGTCAGTAAAGAAGATGTCCCCCCTGAGCAGCAGGAGTGGAGCTCCAGTCTGGACCAGGAGGACCCAGAGCCCCCACACATTAAAGAGGAACAGGAGGAACTCTGGACCAATCAGGAGGGAGAGCAGCTTCAAGGGCCAGAGGAGGCCCATATCACCCAGTTTTCATTCACTCCTGTCCCTCTGAAGAGTGAAGGTGATGAAGAGAGACCTCAGTCCTCACAGCTTCATCAAAGCAAAACTGAGGAGAACAGAGAGGAAGAGCCTCTAGCCAGCAGCTCAACTGAACAGATGAAACCACAAGCTGATGGAGAGGACTGTGGACTATCAGAACCAGCCAGGAACTTAGATCCAGCTAGTCATTTACAATCAACTAGTGCTGGCAAGACTTCACACGATGAACCTGAGACTGAAGACGGTGATGATGATTGGATGGAGACTAGTGGACCCCGGTCAAGTTTAGACTCACTGAAAAACGAGGAAGTAGTTGGCGATAGACGCTTTACTTGCTCAGTTTGTGATAAAAGATTTCACAGCAGGTCAACTCTGCTGATACACATGAGATTCCACACAGGAGAGAAACCATTTAATTGCTCAGTCTGTAGTAAAAGTTATTGTCAAAAACCAGACTTGAAGAGACACATGATAGTCCACACAGGTGAGAAGCCATTTATTTGCTCAGTCTGTGGTAAATGTTTTGTTCGTATAGGAGATGTGAATAGACATATGACTGTCCACACAGGAGAGACACCATTTAAATGCTCAGTCTGTGGTAAAAGCTTTCGTCGTAAAGAACACTTGAAGAAGCATCATATGAGAATCCACACAGGAGAGAAGCCATTTAATTGCTCAGTCTGTGGTTTAAGTTTCAGTGTAAAAGAAAATTTGAAAGTACACATGAGAGTCCACACAGGAGAGAAGCCATTTAATTGCTCATTCTGTGGTAAAAGTTATACTCAAAAAGCAGCCTTGAACAGGCATATGAGACTCCACACCGGTGAGAAACCATTTAATTGACCAAAGAGAAAAAAATGCGCTTCAGCTGACAACGCCAGACCGGTGCCTCTCAGACAAGGGGACTGAGTTAAACTAGTGAAACTCTGAAGAAGACACCTGTGTGTGTTGAAACGTCAGTCTTCTGTGTTTGCACCTATTAAAACTGCCAAACTTTGACCGTGTGCTCCAGATCCTTTTGTTTCACTAGTTTAAACCATTTAATAGCTCAGTCTGTGGTAAACGTTTTGCTTATAGAAGAGATGTGAATAAACATTATGATAGTCCACACAGGAGAGTAACTGTTTAATTGACGACTATGCTGAGTCTGTGTATATATATACAAATGTGTGTATTAATTATATAATTCTGTTTTGTGTGATTGTCTAGTTAAGCCTTTTCTCTGGAAAGCCCTTTCAGACATGCATGTGATGAAGCCAGTGTGGCCTGACCAGCCTCTGAACTTCGACCTCATGGAGGACTCCTCTGGTCAGGCTGTCACCCGCAGTGGGCCCCTGCTGGACCTGTATGGCATGCTCACAGCCTCTGAAACCACCTACTCCTACGTTCCTTCCACCTCAGCTGCCTCGACCACTACTGTCCCCTCTGCACCATTCACCGCTGCCCTGACTGCTTCAGCTCCCTCTGCCCTGACCGCTACTGCCCCCTCTCTGCCAGTGGTGCCACGCGCAACAAGATGGCGGAGGCAGCGTGCAGCAGAGAGGGCCAGGGAGGAGCTGCAGAGGCTACAAGCTCAGCAGGAGTGTGCTCTGGTCAAAGAGCCATGGACTGTGCTGGTCAAAGAGCCAAGGATTGTTGAACAGAAGTGCAGGAAATGTAAACGGCCCAGAACAGCCCAATATGGCCACAGCTTCTTCAGAGGAGAGCACTTCTGCTCCTTTGCTGCAGGCGGGCGCTCAGTGGCGGATTGGAAGGCTGAGAAAAGGAGGAAGACAGATCCTTAAGGTCTGAGACTGCAGCCAGTAGTGCCCACCTGCACTCCACTCACTGTAAATATTGTTATTGTTTGATTGTAAATATTAGAAATAGTTTCACACGGTTCCCACAGGTCCTTGAAAGCCATGAAAGTGTGTTAATTTGAGTGGGAAAAATCAAGGCCTTTTTGAAAGTCGACATGGTTCATTCAAAGTGCTTGAATTTCTTCTTTTTTTGTAAGAATATCGATTGAAGTTATTTGGATTTTTTTTACTTAGTGTAACAACACAGTTGAGAAGTGTTCACACATTCAAGTCTCTCTCTTTTTAACTGTATGAGCTGCTAGTTTTCATTATAAAAATTCTCAGTGTTCTAACAGTAATTCACCTTGATCCATGTCTCAAACTAGCTGTGTTGGGTCCTTGAATTTGGGTAATTGGGCCTTGAAACAATTCATGAACATATTTCTCAGAATAACTTGGTAGCTCCAGGTGATGAGAATCAGGTGTGGAACAGGAACCAAACAGAAACGTGAAACAGTTTAATTGGTGAATAGAGTACCGCAGGAATGAGTCTGGAAGTAGCACTTCAGTTCATAGGGAAAAGTGAATGGGATGTTCGAACGTATGGGGATTTCCTTTAAATGCATGACATACGGCCTGGTTAACAAAGGTTTATGAAACAACGGAGTTTGTGTTCAGCAAGGTAAACTTAACAAACAAGGACCACTTTTATGACGAGGTAAAAATGCATTTTGTTTTTTTTTGTTTTTTTTATGTGATTTTCTTCAAAATGATATTGATCTAGTCCAGAGGGTTTCCAACTAAAATTTAATGAGGTCCAGTCAGTAAAATGTATTTCCACCAAAAGGTCCGAACTATCATGTCTGCTTGTGGTTGTGCTATGATTCGGAAGCCTAGGCCTATATAGTTGTGAGACTTTCTGTCAAATGAAATAAACAATGTACACTTTAATATTTTTTCAACATTCAAAATTGTCTAAATTTTTGTCCAATGGAACCTGACAGAATAAGCTAACAGAAGGGGGGGGGGGGGGGGGGACATTAGCATGCATGCAGCACTCCTCTCCTCAAAAAATATAACAATACCGGAAGCGAGGCGATTTCACCTTCAAAATAAAAGCATGAATTTATTACTGGGCAAAAAAGAAATTAGGCTACGTATACCGCTGCTGGGTGTAGGTACAGAACAGTTAATTCCCTATTGCAGTGGTACTCAACTCAACCTTGCCCAACTCAGGAGGCCCATTGACAATATAGATATAGCAAGAGTCAATGCCAGTGGGAGCTGTAAAATCTGTTTGGTTTACGAGTAGCATTCAATGGGGAGATTCCTGAGTGTATTTAGATTAGCCTATGTCTGTTACAAGGTAAGGCCGCGTATGAGAGAGGGCACCTCTCAGATGTTTCTGTTGCCAGCAATAATATGGACATGTTGCTGCAGTGTGTAGAGAAGTGATGAGATGTGGAAGGTGTGGGATGGATAAATGTATGGTGGAGGACTGTACAGAGGAACTAAAGTGCCTAGCTGCACTGCAGGGGGATGCACCATGTGGTGTCAGCACAATGTCCGAAACCCATGAAGGAAATTATTATTTATAGCAGAGGTGGCCAAATTGTTTCCTAATATCTGTGTGGACAAAAAAATATTTTTGACATTCACAGCCTTGGTAATCAACTGTGTGGGTCAGGGATGCAAACTAGTCACCGTTAGGTGACAGTCACCTTTTTCATCCCAAAATAGGGCACTTAAGTGTATGATTTGGTGTATGCCCTGGTATCTGTCCCCTTTTTCACTATCCGTGATTTTGCATCCCTGCAGGTAGGCCCTACATGAAAAAACCTGAAAAGATTAAGATGGTGCTTCTGGGGATAAGATTGCTAAAACACTGAGGGATTCATTCTCACAGACTCAGACAATTGCATCTGGGTCAGAATGACCATAATGGATTATCGTGAATGGGTGGGAGCGCTTTGGGTGGGCACATGATGATCAGTGTAAAATAATAGTTGGCACTAGGTGGCGGTAATGCAACACTTGGATGCCAACCGCCATACATTTCAAAAGAAGAAGACGGTCAGCAAGATGGCGGGCCGTGTATGTAAACATATTTGAGGGAGGAATATTTCCAGATTTTTTCCATTTTAAACGTGCAGTTTACAACCTTAATCAACCAACAGAAGACTGTATGTGTGTTTGATACTATCGCGAATATATAAACTGGAGCCGAGTCTGCGTTTAGCTCTGAGAGCAAGAAGAAGAACCTCTTCTGGGATCAGGTGAATGCTTAGCGTTAGCAGTGAAGCTAGCCTTAGCTGTGAAGCTAGCGTTTGGAGTTTCAAAGGACAGCTTGTCAGTAAATTGTTGAGGAGGAAAAGCTGCCGTGACATCACTGTGTGAAAATGTCTAAAGTCCACAAGCTGAGAGCGGAGGTGGAGCAGCGGCTAACTGCGGCTGTTGAAGAGATATGTGGGCTGTTTGAAAGAACGATAGCAGAGTACGAGGAGGAACAACGGACGCTGCTGGACGCTGTTTTCCATCGTGACGCGCGCTTACACAGAGCAGGTTGGTGCTGTTATTTTCAGATTACTCTCACTCTCACATATTTCATATGATATTCCTGTTGTGAGCAGCTAAAGCAAACAGCAGCAGCTGAAGTAATTTGGCTTTGGTGAAAGCCGGGACCTGGATTAAGCAAAACACCAGAGTGCTTTAAAAAAATTACTTAAACATTAATTTGACAGGTTCTTCTTGAGGAATATCAGCATTTCTGCTCTCATCTGTCAGCCGACCCCTCTTTTCATCCACAATGTTGGATGCAGTGATAAACAGTCTTTGACTTTCAACACTGGTTGAAGGTGCACTGAGGAACTTTACCGCAAGGGCAGCAGCAAGGAGAGGAAAGCAAGCATGGTTGTTTCCTAATTATTAGTGGAAAGAGCTGCCAGAATGAAGAATTGTTGGTTCTTTCAAATACGTTTGCATTTAGATAACAGCACAGCAGTCTGGGTTCCCTGATCCAGGTTCGTCGTGCTCCTCCTCAAGAATGTTGTCATACAGACTGGTCATGCTGCTTTCGCTTGTGCTTGGACCAGCTTCCATGCAGGCACCTTTTGTGCTAGCCCCATAACGTGACGCTGCTACTGTACTCCGATAATATTCTCATACAGCAGTGAGCGTCACACAGCGTTCGAATCCTCAATGGGTGGAAAACGCTGTTAAAAAAGCGTTTCTACCCGTATCCGACCTCCGATTGCAGATCCGAAGATATGATAGTAACCCTGAAGCCAGTAATTTGACCGGCGCTGTTAAAAATGATACTGCTGCGTGAAACAACCGTTTAGAAGCAGTCTTTCCACAGCCTGCGCTGAATTTACAGCAGGGTGTGTTTGATCTCACTATCATGGTGCACGCGACGAGCAAACAACACATGCAGTCACACGGGAGACGCCGGCTCAGCTGTCAGTGATCAACGCAAATCCAGCGCACCTGGGAAGCAAAACATGTCATAAAATACTCAAACTCCCAAGGTTCCTGTCGGCACTATTAAGCTTCTCCTGTCCTCAATACGGCACAGGCTGTGCAAAGACTGCTTCTAAACGCAGCATTTTTAACAGCGCTGGTCAAATTACTGGCTTCACTAGGGTTACTATCATATCTTCGGATCTGCAATCGGAGGTCAGATACGGGTAGGAGAGCTTTTTTAACAGCATTTTCCACCCATTGTGGATTTGAACGCTGTGTGACGCTGACTGCTGTATGAGAATATTATCGGAGTACAGTAGCAGCGTCACGTTATGGGGCTACTTTATGGGGAGACTCTTCAGTCATTCTTCCTTCAGAAGGAAGATTGACTGAAGAGTCTCGCGTTGAGGCTACTTTTGTGCTGGCTCTGTTGCCACGGATACAGATTATTAAGTTGATGACCTGTGCAGTGCTTCCTCCTCCATCTTTTCAACCTCTTGTGTCGGGGCAGCCTTGGTATGCTTGGCAGTAGTCTCGCAGTGCCAGCCGTAGATGATACCTCCGTCGCTGGAAGCATGATGACGTCGACGGTGGGTGGGTCTGACCACGTGAGACTAGCTTGGCAGTATCTCCACCTGTAAAGCAGCTGAGACAAAAACAAAATAGGTAGATTACAACTATAGTGTAGCCCAGGGGTCTTCAAAATGGGATGGGGCCTCTCCAGGGGAGCTTCAAACCGTTTCAGGGGAGGCTCTGTGAATTGTAAGTGGAAAAAAATATTAGTTATTACAATAGTTATCAAAAGGAGATTACATAGAATAGCCTAAATATGTGTGATTTGGTTAAAGAGATACAAAAGTTTTCTGGAATTTTACTGTTTTCTACACTTTTCCAATAAATGATGACATACTTTTTTATGTATTTGTTGGTGTCTGAAGTATGTCAAACAGCAATATCAGGCTATCTTGGCATAATTGTTAAGTGCCTATGGGATCAAAATAACAATCATGTAACAGTCATCTATGAATTGAGCGAGGGGGGTGCTCTTTTCCAAGCTTTGTCTTGGGAGGAGGCCCCCAGTCTCTCACTTTGAAAACCCCTGGTGTAGCCAATTCTCTGTCTGTCTGTCTGTGTCTCTGTGTCTCTCTCTCCCCGATTCATTTTCACTTCCATTCACTGAGCCTCCCCTGAAACTGTTAGGAGCCCCCCTGGGGTGGCCCACCTCCCACTTTGGAAACCTCTGATATACAGTAGTCTACTAGATACTAGATATAGCCTACTATGGCCTAGCCTACATCTACAGGGGTTCCCAAACTTGAATGATTGAATGCATTTAATTATTTAAAATATAAAATGAAAGAAAAAACGAAACAAATAAGTAAACAAACAAAACAAGGAAACATTGTCCGAAAAGGAGTAGGTAGAAGTAAAACATATATTCCTACCCCTTTCTCACTTAACTATTAAATAATTTAAACGGCTTCATAAATCTATTTACAACCAAATATAAATATTCAGCCTAATATCCCCAATGTTTTTACAACCCAAATTAAATATATAAACATCTATCCCAAGTTATTTACAACCCAAATATCCACCCAGTGTTTAAAAAATTAAATTGAAAGAACAACAAACAAAAAACGGCCCTTAACACAACCCATCCTCAACCATATACCTCCCAAAAAATGTGTTTAATTGTATAGTTTTTTTAATTGATTTATATTTGTGTTTTCCTTCAACCCATCACTCAACCCATTCCACAGATCCACCCCACAGATTGAAATACACATACTATTCTTTGTTGTACGAACATAATGTTTTTTTTTATTAAATTCTTCTCTTAAATTATAGCCCCCCTCCCTGTCACAAAACATTTTTTGAATATTGCCCGGAAGTAAATTATTTCTTGATAAAATAGGCACAGAACAGACATAAGCACATAACGAATTGTCAGAAGACCTCTATCTGTTTTCTCACAAAACCTCCTGTGTGTGTGTGTGTGTGTGTGTGTGTGTGTGTGTGTGTGTGTGTGTGTGTGTGTGTGTGTGTGTGTGTGTGTGTGTGTGTGTGTGTGTGTGTGTGTGTGTGTGTGTGTGTGTGTGTGTGCGTGCGTGCGTGCGTGCGTGCGTGCGTGCGTGTGTCGCGCGCGCGATAAATCCCAGTCGTGGGCAACAGCCGACAGGTGAGGATATTTCCTCTGATATGTCAGTGAAGTCTCTCCTCAAAACCATCCTTAATGTTACATAAGGCTACTACTGTATTTGTATTCCTCTTGACAGCAGATAGGTACAGCTGTTCACATCTCTCACATCAACTTGTTTTGAAAAGTGCTATATAAATAAAGGTATTATTATTATTATTATTATTATTATTATTATTATTATTATTATTATTATTATTATTATTATTATCTCCATCTGATACTATCAGTACCACCGGGCAAGCAAATGTTTTAAGACGGGGTGGGCTGGGATTATATTGGTTTCATAGGAGGGCACATTAATGACTTCTCATTGGCTGACAGTTGTGACTGTTTAAAACAGGGGGGGGTGCCCACACTTTTATTTATTTATTTTTTGCCTTGAGAGCTACTTTTAAAATGACCAGCTCAACATGATCTAGCCCCCCCCCCCCCCCCCCCCAGTTTAAAGCTTTATCTTTATAATTATCGTTCTAGATATGAGGGGGTCAGTTATCTTTATAGTATTAAGAACTCAAACACAAATTTCGTAGTTGAGATTCAGATACGAGAGATCTTGTCATATAGATTTAGGGGCAGCGATCAGGAGCAAGCTACAGCCGACAGTTTTTGGTACCCCTCAATAATTAATTTCCCCATTTAACATGATGAAATAATGTAGTAAAGGAGGTAGTTTTCCTTAATGTGAATATGTCTGTATTTCATTTGTACCTTCAGACCTTCAGCAGCTGTTTGTCAGTAAAGAAGAGGTCCCCCCTGAGCAGCAGGAGTGGAGCTCCAGTCTGGACCAGGAGGACCCAGAGCCCCCACACATTAAAGAGGAACAGGAGGAACTCTGGACCAGTCAGGAGGGAGAGCAGCTTCAAGGGCCAGAGGAGGCCCATATCACCCAGTTCTCATTCACTCCTGTCCCTCTGAAGAGTGAAGATGATGCAGAGAGACCTCAGTCCTCACAGCTTCATCAAAGCCAAACTCAAGAGAATAGAAGGCAAGAGCCTCTACCCAGCAGCTCGACTGAACAGATGAAACCACAAGCTGATGGAGAGGACTGTAGACCATCAGAACCAGCCAGGAACTTTGATCCAGCTAGTCATTTACAACCAGCTATTGCTGGGAAGACTTCACATGATGAACCTGAGACTGAAGACGGTGATGATGATGATTGGATGGAGACTAGTGGACCCCGGTCAAGTTTAGACTCACTGAAAAATGATGAAGTACTTGGGGAGGAACACTTTAGTTGCTCAGTCTGTGGTAAACGTTATAGGAACAAAGCATACTTGAAGGAGCATATGAGAATCCACCCAGGTGAGACATTTAATTGCTCCATCTGTGGTAAAAGTCATAGTCAAAAAGGAGGCTTGAAGGTGCATATGAGAGTCCACACAGGTGAGAAACCATTTATTTGCTCAGTCTGTGGTAAAGGTTTTAGTCGTATAGGAGATATGAATAGACATATGAGAGTCCACACAGGAGAGACACCATTTAAATGCCCAATCTGTGGTAAAAGCTTTCGTCGTAAAGAACACTTGAAGACGCAGCATATGAGAATCCACACAGGAGAGAAACCATTTAATTGCTCAGTCTGTGGTAAAAGTTATAGTCAAAAAGCAGTTTTGAGGGTGCATATGAGAGTCCACACTGGTGAGAAGCCATTTAATTGTTCAGTCTGTGATAAAGGTTTTGCTTATAGAAGAGATGCGAAAAGACATATGATAGTCCACACAGGTGAGAAGCCATTTAATTGTTCAGTCTGTGGTAAAGGTTTTGCTTATAGAACACAGATGAAAAGACATATGACAGTCCACACAGGAGAGTAACCATTCAATTGCTGAATCTGTGTGTTAAAACCCTTGGTTATGAAAATAACTTGAATAGACACATGCGAGTCCATACAGGAGAGTACCCACTTAATTGCTCAGTTTGTGTGTATATATAGTACAATATATGTGTGTATTAATGTCATGATATATTTCTGTTGTAAGGCCTATTCTCTGGAAAGTCCTTTCAGATATGCATGTGACATTTGACTGATAAACAACATTTTTAGAGATGCGAGTCCACACAGTAGAGAAACCTGCAATTGCTCAACCGTTGGGAACAATTTGCCTCATGCCTTCATGTTTTCATATTTTTCTCTTATATTTGTTCTTGCTCAAAGCAATAAGAAGAAAATAAGAAAATCCTACATGTGATTTATGAAGTGTACACTGACAGCCAGTATTCCCACTCAATCACAAGGCCAGTCATTCTATGAAAAAAACACCTAACCCTGAACTAATTGATACAAGGGTTTTCAATTCTGTTACCATTGTGTATGTTCGGGATCAATAAAGTATCTACCTACCTACCTACCTAGTCTGTTCTTACTCACATGTCGATGTTGATGAATTGTGTTTTTCATCTTCTGTCGGTGCCAGACAACTTGCTCATTAGCAGAAGGAAACACCCCAGCCCTAAAGTCGCCCACAAGCCAGTTATTGTCCCACAAAACCGGCGAGGAAAGGTTATCAACAGGTACCAAGCTTAGCTTTCCAACAATAATGTCATCCAACAGCCGGCCAATAACTTGATTCCTGCCCAGCCACTATTCCCACTCAATCACTAGGCCAGTTGTTCTATGTTCTAAGCACCTTGAATTGCCTTGTGTATGAAAGGTGCTATATAAATAAAATTTGACTTGACTTGACTTGACTATGAAGAAAAAAAAAACCTAACCCTGAACAAATTGAAACAAAGGGGGTTTCAATTAATTCTGTTACCATTGTGTATGTTAAATAACGTGCTGAAAGTCTGGGAAATTAAAATTCCAGAAAGGGGTCATTTTCAAGATGGTGTCCGAGATAGCTACGGGAGCTTAAAATTTTGGTTTTGGTGTCTACCTCTAGGTTTTTCTGCCACAAGGAATACAACTGAATCTGTGAAATTACCACCAGTTAATTATTTATTGACAATTTATAGCTGTTAGCGAGCAGTGCCAATGCTACCGACTACTCTGCTGTTTTCATAGTGCAATGTGGCAACAAGAATTTACTCATTTTCTCAGTGTACATTTAAAAGTACTTGAGTAGAATATCTATTATTTAAATGACTCAAGTAAGAGTAAAAGTATAGCATTATAAGAATACTTAAAAAGTACAAATCCTCAAAAAACAACTCAAGTATTTGTACTGGAGTACTTTCCACCTCTGTCTACGTGGTGAATTGTGTTTAGTAGCAGTACTAGAACATTCCCAGTGGTAATCAGACTAAACTAACCAAATCTTAAATGTCAGAGTCACTGGCGCCGGAACAAGGGGGACATGGGGACATTTTGTCCCCCTTAAAATTTGGTCCCCCTAAATGTTTTTTTTTTTTTTTTTTTTTTTTTTTTTTAATCTGAGGGGGCAACTGCCCCTGACGCTTAGAGCCCACTTTACACTGTTTACACAGCCTGTGATGCTTGTTAAAGCCATGATCGTTGTGGGATTATTACACCTGAGACAGACAGACCCAGGGATCAAATTACAGAGAGCCCACTTTACACTGTTTACACAGCCTGTGACACTTGTTAAAGCCGTGATCATTGTGGGATTATTACACCTGAGAGACAGACAGACCTGGACTCTGTTTGCACTCACTGTCATTGGCTGCTGCTATAATCGTATACGGTTATTGTTATTTTATTTTTGTGTTGAGATGACAAGTTTTGCACTGTGTTTCGAAGTGATAATAATAATAATAAGTTCAGTGTTTCTGCCTGTGTTGCTGTCTGTTGTAGTGTAATTGTAAAATGACCTAAAGGGAGAGCAGGTCACCAAGTGAGTGAGAAAAGGAGAAAATACTGAATAATTACATCACTACAGTATAATCCTAATGTTAATTTAAAATGAGATATTCCTCTAAATATGGCTAAAAATCATCCAGACGTTCAAAAAAACATAATTTTTTTCTTGCCGGCGACCTGACGGGAGCCGGCAAAAAAACATTGAAAAAAATTTTTTTTTGAAAAAATATTTAAAAAAATTTTAAAAAAAAATTTTGACAAAAAAAATAAAAATGTCCCCCTAATTGCAAACTCGTTCCGGCGCCACTGGTCAGAGTTCATGCTTTCTGTGCGGCTTTGTTTCCCCTTGATCATCAGGCATTTTTTCCTCCTTGTGGAAGACTTTTCCATCAGGTTGCTCTTTCCACTTCAGCACCACTCCACTCAGCCCTTGGTCCTTCAGTCTGTCCTGGAGCTGCTGCACCACACACACACACACACACACACACACACACACACACACACACACACACACACACACACACACACACACATACATACATACATACATACATACATACATACACACACACACACATTTCAAACACAATGCTTCTGGAACATGCAACATTCATTGGTTCCTATGTGAGAAGACTTGCCTTTAGTAAGATGTCTGCCTTCACATTCAGGTCATTCAGATCCACAGAGGAGTCCGGCTGTATCTTCAGCTTAAACACCTGCTTCATTTGCACTTACAGGGACAAGGATAGAAGGAGTGAGCTTGCTGTGGGAGCAAATACAATGGTATGGTTTCTCTCTTTAGTGAGTGTCCAATTATTTTATCTTTTTGGAAATCGCTAGATTTTGTTCACTCTGTCCTAGACTTTAATGGAGCCACAAACTGGAATCATTATAATAAGCTTGAGAATGAGGTATGTTCATTACTGGTGTTTGAGGCCAACTTTTTCTATTATGTTGATTCTATACAATCCCTTGCAATAGGCTGGGTGTTTATGTCAAGTGTGGCATGGAGTCGCAGTATGATGGCGTATCGCTGAGCAGGTTGGCCAGATTGAGTGGGAAAAAGTCAAGGGGGAGGCCCCAGTCCGTCCCATAAATCTGTGTAAAGGTTGAAGTCACATAAAAGAGTTAGAGGTGTTACATTTTAAGAAAATCTGCTATCAGTGGTTCAAGTAATGTTTTCTTGGTTATATGAATAGGAAGCAATTTTCTATACAGTGTGGTATTCTATCTGCTCCAAAGTGTAGCAAACCACTCACCAGGGAAGCTGTAGCACACAAAGTGATATTTTCCATTGCAATGCTTTGCAGTCCACGTGAATGGGTTGAGGCCTTTTCCTGCAACACATTTATTCCTCATCTTGTTTGGTGGTTCCTTCCAGTAAGTGAAGTCACTCCCATCAGACCAGCGACTCTGAGGCTCTCTGTACAGACCAATCCAGGCCCAATCTCCCTGTGGCACGAGGCCCGACTTCTGGATCGCCTGGTTCTCTCCCTGGCTCCTCACGCTGACCATGTCTATGTAGTTCTCCCTGCAGTACCTCTGAGCACTGGACCAATTCATTCGATCATTTACAACAAGAAATTGAGGAGCCGTCACTGTTGTTCCTACAATTAGATTTGGGCAAAGAAAATACTTGATGAGTCTTTTGGAAAGGAACCCAGACCTACTATCAAAACTCAAATAAGTGCCTCACTTCGCATTTGCATGGGCTTGATTTAAGCTAGACTTCATATCATCTAGCCTGGTTAAAACCCTCCTGATCACATGACCTCACATGTTAAATAGCCTGGTTAAAACCCTCCTGATCACATGACCTCACATGTTAAATAGCCTGGTTAAAACCATCCTGATCACATGACCTCACATGTTAAATAGCCTGGTTAAAACCCTCCTGATCACATGACCTCACATGTTAAATAGCCTGGTTAAAACCCTCCTGATCACATGACCTCACATGTTAAATAGCCTGGTTAAAACCCTCCTGATCACATGACCTCACATGTTAAATAGCCTGGTTAAAACCCTCCTGATCACATGACCTCACATGTTAAATAGCCTGGTTAAAACCCTCCTGATCACATGACCTCACATGTTAAATAGCCTGGTTAAAACCCTCCTGATCACATGACCTCACATGTTAAATAGCCTGGTTAAAACCCTCCTGATCACATGACCTCACATGTTAAATAGCCTGGTTAAAACCCTCCTGATCACATGACCTCACATGTTAAATAGCCTGGTTAAAACCCTCCTGATCACATGACCTCACATGTTAAATAGCCTGGTTAAAACCCTCCTGATCACATGACCTCACATGTTAAATAGCCTGGTTAAAACCATCCTGATCACATGACCTTCCATGTTAAATAGCCTGGTTAAAACCCTCCTGATCACATGACCTCACATGTTAAATAGCCTGGTTAAAACCCTCCTGATCACATGACCTCACATGTTAAATAGCCTGGTTAAAACCCTCCTGATCACATGACCTCACATGTTAAATAGCCTGGTTAAAACCATCCTGATCACATGACCTCACATGTTAAATAGCCTGGTTAAAACCCTCCTGATCACATGACCTCACATGTTAAATAGCCTGGTTAAAACCATCCTGATCACATGACCTCACATGTTAAATAGCCTGGTTAAAACCCTCCTGATCACATGACCTCACATGTTAAATAGCCTGGTTAAAACCCTCCTGATCACATGACCTCACATGTTAAATAGCCTGGTTAAAACCCTCCTGATCACATGACCTCACATGTTAAATAGCCTGGTTAAAACCCTCCTGATCACATGACCTCACATGTTAAATAGCCTGGTTAAAACCCTCCTGATCACATGACCTCACATGTTAAATAGCCTGGTTAAAACCCTCCTGATCACATGACCTCACATGTTAAATAGCCTGGTTAAAACCCTCCTGATCACATGACCTCACATGTTAAATAGCCTGGTTAAAACCCTCCTGATCACATGACCTCACATGTTAAATAGCCTGGTTAAAACCCTCCTGATCACATGACCTCACATGTTAAATAGCCTGGTTAAAACCCTCCTGATCACATGACCTCACATGTTAAATAGCCTGGTTAAAACCATCCTGATCACATGACCTTCCATGTTAAATAGCCTGGTTAAAACCCTCCTGATCACATGACCTCACATGTTAAATAGCCTGGTTAAAACCCTCCTGATCACATGACCTCACATGTTAAATAGCCTGGTTAAAACCCTCCTGATCACATGACCTCACATGTTAAATAGCCTGGTTAAAACCATCCTGATCACATGACCTCACATGTTAAATAGCCTGGTTAAAACCCTCCTGATCACATGACCTCACATGTTAAATAGCCTGGTTAAAACCCTCCTGATCACATGACCTCACATGTTAAATAGCCTGGTTAAAACCCTCCTGATCACATGACCTCACATGTTAAATAGCCTGGTTAAAACCCTCCTGATCACATGACCTCACATGTTAAATAGCCTGGTTAAAACCATCCTGATCACATGACCTCACATGTTAAATAGCCTGGTTAAAACCATCCTGATCACATGACCTCACATGTTAAATAGCCTGGTTAAAACCCTCCTGATCACATGACATCACATGTTAAATAGCCTGGTTAAAACCCTCCTGATCACATGACCTCACATGTTAAATAGCCTGGTTAAAACCCTCCTGATCACATGACCTCACATGTTAAATAGCCTGGTTAAAACCCTCCTGATCACATGACCTCACATGTTAAATAGCCTGGTTAAAACCCTCCTGATCACATGACCTCACATGTTAAATAGCCTGGTTAAAACCCTCCTGATCACATGACCTCACATGTTAAATAGCCTGGTTAAAACCCTCCTGATCACATGACATCACATGTTAAATAGCCTGGTTAAAACCCTCCTGATCACATGACCTCACATGTTAAATAGCCTGGTTAAAACCCTCCTGATCACATGACCTCACATGTTAAATAGCCTGGTTAAAACCCTCCTGATCACATGACCTCACATGTTAAATAGCCTGGTTAAAACCATCCTGATCACATGACCTCACATGTTAAATAGCCTGGTTAAAACCATCCTGATCACATGACCTCACGTGTTAAATAGCCTGGTTAAAACCCTCCTGATCACATGACCTCACATGTTAAATAGCCTGGTTAAAACCCTCCTGATCACATGACCTCACATGTTAAATAGCCTGGTTAAAACCCTCCTGATCACATGACCTCACATGTTAAATAGCCTGGTTAAAACCCTCCTGATCACATGACCTCACATGTTAAATAGCCTCGTTAAAACCCTCCTGATCACATGACCTCACATGTTAAATAGCCTGGTTAAAACCCTCCTGATCACATGACCTCACATGTTAAATAGCCTGGTTAAAACCCTCCTGATCACATGACCTCACATGTTAAATAGCCTGGTTAAAACCCTCCTGATCACATGACCTCACATGTTAAATAGCCTGGTTAAAACTCTCCTGATCACATGACCTCACATGTTAAATAGCCTGGTTAAAACTCTCCTGATCACATGACCTCACATGTTAAATAGCCTGGTTAAAACTCTCCTGATCACATGACCTCACATGTTAAATAGCCTGGTTAAAACCCTCCTGATCACATGACCTCACATGTTAAATAGCCTGGTTAAAACTCTCCTGATCACATGACCTCACATGTTAAATAGCCTGGTTAAAACTCTCCTGATCACATGACCTCACATGTTAAATAGCCTGGTTAAAACCCTCCTGATCACATGACCTCACATGTTAAATAGCCTGGTTAAAACCCTCCTGATCACGGTACCTCACATTTTGTTTGTCCCATGGATCAGTCTGGACTTACAAACGTCCATGGCGATTTCCTGAAATTCCAATGTTGATGATGTAACCCGGCCAATCAGGGCCACTGCTGGTCAAACAATAATGGTGTTTCGCAAAGCAAAGAGCGGTAATGTTAATGTTAGAGTAATCACAGCCATAAGTGCAGTTATTGCAGAAATAGACTCAACAATTAAACACGATCAAGAATATGCACCAGCGGAGTTTCTCGGCGGAAAATGCATTTCCACTGTTCTTCCGACTGGATTTGGATTGGATTTGGCAATGCTGATTGGCTGAAGGGGTTGTCTGTCAAGGCAAGTAGGCCTACTCCCGCCCACTGAAATCGATGTGGGCACGTGGAAGTCCAGACTCATCAGTGGAACAAAACAGGCTACATATCATCCGCATAGTAGCAGAAATTGTGCTTTACGATGTTCTTACCGTTATAACAGATGAATGGATACTTTTTGGTGCACCAATCATCCCACCATCCCCCATTGTATCCAATGTTCACACAGAACTGCCCAATTCCAAAATCAGGTTCATCGTCAGTCCATGAGTCCCAGTTCCTGTAGTCAGCCCCACCCTCTGAGTAGTAAGACGCATTTGAAAAAGACCACCTCCAATCAATGACGGCATGCAAGCCAATCCAGACATAATCTGCAGATCGAACAGTTTTCATGAGTTGGTTCATTTCTTCCATATTGTCTGCGGTGGCCAGGTCTGTGTGTTTCTCTCTGCAGTAGCTCTGGGCTTCGGTCCAGCTCTTTGGTTCAGCAACATAGTGGTACTGACGAGGAAGGTATGTGGATGCGTGCCAGCCTGTAAGGACAAAGTCTGTATATAGAGCCAGGTTGCATCCACACTCTAAAGCAGATGTCTCCAACACCTTTTTAGGATTTACACAAATTTACAAAAAATAACACTAGTCACGACACTCACGAGAGCTTGCCCCCCATTTTATGAGTGGCCTCCATATTTAGCACATTTTAGCATCATAACATAATTTAATAATGTTATAATGTATAGCTCTATCTGATAAGAGTTAGTGTCCGTCCACTATACATGAGTGGGATTTAGTTTATGCATAAAAAAATAAATAGCATTTTGGATTTATTTGGCAAGCTACCGGTAGCAAACGAGCTACCTGTTGGACACCCCTGCTCTAAAGTATGTGTCAACACATGCATGGCTACTTGTTACATATTTTAACATGTCAAGATACTGTAATGTGCTCGAATGGCTCAAACTAGCATTATGGTATTTCCACTGACAAAGAATCAGCAGTACGGTAACGAGAATAAGCAAATCACTATTGTACACACACCCTTGTGCATATTGTAGCAGTATACTATTCAGAATTTGACCTTAAAGTTTTCACTGACCTGAGAGAAAGAAAATAGCCAGCACGACCTTCTCCTTCATGATGCTGGAGTGAGCAGTTCCTCTGTGCTCTGTGCACAATGTGCTCTTGTACATAATTTGAATGCATGTTGCCAATAGGCAAAGCAAGGGAAATTTTCACTGCTGCTTCTCGCCTCTGCTACTGATAGACGGCAAAGGACATATGTCTTTTCCATCCATTGCACTCTTTATGCAAACAACACACTCGCGTTGTTGACTTTGTGAATGTGCTTTTCTGAAGGCTTTTCCAGAGGCACACATTTGTCAGGCAGTGACATTCATTTTGGAATGAATCTATCTTACATCCAGTTGAAGCACGAGTCTATTAGTGTATAACAGACGCTCTTAGCCTTGGTTCACACCGGGCGCTATTCAGAAGCTGCGCTGAACAGAGGCTGAGTGTCACGCTAAACCGCTCACACAAGAAGCAGCACGGCAGGGGGCACGGTGGCGCAGTGGTAAGCGCTGTCGCCTCACAGCTAGAAGGTCCTGGGTTCGATTCCCACCTGGGACGCTGTGAGCGCTGAAGGAGTGCGTGCCCGTCCGCATGTCCTCGGGTCGTCAAAAGGGCCTTTCTGTGTGGAGTTTGCATGTTCTCCCCGTGCCCCCTGGGGCTTTCCTTCATATAGGAACCCCTCACCAAAACATGCAATATCCTGGTTGCTAATGTGGTTCCTCCTCTGGTCGTTAAGGGCGCCTGTTCAGAGGGAGGGGAACTGGTTGCTATGTCCTACCGGTGAAGCTTCCTCTGTCAGGTGAAAAGAAGCGGCTGGCTAACTGCCCATGTCTCGGAGGAAGCATGGAGCCAGTTTCGGCTCTCCCCAGATCGGCAGAGGGTGGAGCAGCAACCAAGATAAATTAATACAAAATTAGCACTAATGGGGGATAAAAATGGGATTAAAAAAATCTGGGAAAAAATATTTGAAAAGAAAAAAGAAAAAAAGAAGCAGCGCGGCTGGTGTGAATGGAAGGGAGACTGGGGTGGGACTACCATCCCCTGGCCGGTTATAGGCCTACTTTATTTCCCAAGTCGTACTTGCGCATGCTCCCCAGGGAGTGCTTGACCTCTGTCTGAACCCGCAGCTGAGCGCTGCTCCCTGGAGGCGATATTTTTTCCGGATGATGGCGAAGGCCAAGGGAGCGGGAAGGTGGGTGCTGAGGGTGCTGCAGCACCCCCTGGTGGCAAGAGATGGGATTCTCGAAATTGTTGGATTTGGCTGTCTTGTGTTTATACCACCAACAAAATGCATAAAAAAACAGTTTGTGCTTCCCAGCTCTAATCTTATTTAATACGTTCTCTCTTCAAAAGTGTTTGATTTTCATCAAAATTTGGTTTTCCATAATAATAATAATAAATTCAGTGTTTATGCCTGTGTTGCTGTCTGTTGTAGTGTAAAACGACTAAAGGGAGAGCAGGTGGTTACATACTGAATAATGACATATAACAGTATAATCCTAATGTTAATTTAAAATTAAATATTCCTCTAAATATGGCTAAAAGTCGAAAAAACAGCACCCCCTACCTAAAAGTACTTCCAGCGCCACTGGCGAAGGCTGGAGGCACCCTCTCTGCCTGTGATTGGCCTAATGTAAAACGTCATCCCATCACATTCGCTTGGCTATCCTGCGTCTCTTTCTACAGTCTGTGGTCAGACAGACAGCAGTTTCACTTGCTAGCATGCATGAAAGATGCCACTGTGTGTTTATGTTTTTGATATAGTCTGTTCTCTGGTTTATAATGCTGCCGCTACTCTTGGCAGTGCACGTATGTAGCCTACAGACAAATAAAAAAGAAAAGATAAAAGATTAATGAGAATTGATCAAGGGTTATATAAAAACAGTGTCCCATTTATTCATTCTAACACAAGAGTGACATGTATTTGAATTGAAATATGTATCAGTATGTGACGTTTGCCCAGCCCTTCATTGGGAAATGCAGCTTTATGGAGTGGGATCACGTGGAGATGGTCTTCAGAAACTTTGATGAGATTGACAGTAAGTAAATCGTTTCAGATACATGGTGTAGTTGTGGAAAAGTGTGTGTGAGTTTGGAAGAGGAGTGCACCACTAGGTGGAGACATACATCCATAGCAGTGCTGATTTCGTAGACGAAAACTATGAGGAAAAATGTTAGTCGACTACCTATTTTCACTGGTGAAAACTAGACTAAAAATGTTAGGGAGGGACGAATTGGGAAGAGATCCAATCAGAAGAGAAGAAGAAGTTAAACATCTGTGTCTGTATTGCACATTCAAACCTTAAAACAATTCCAGAATAACAGATTAATATATCTTTACAATAAGTTTGGAAATTCTAATTAATAGTTACGGTTTTCTTTGACTAAGATGAGATGAAAATATTTAGACACTTAGTCGACAAAAACTTGACTAAATAAAATCAGGATGAGGTTGACTAAATATGATAAGAGCTTAAGAGAAAGTGGATTATAGCTCACTCAAATAAACATGTGAATGTTGTCTGATATGCAAAGGTTGTTGGTTCAATCCCAGCCTCAGGCAATTTCTTAAAAAGTACTCACATTATAAGCTGCAGCAGTGATCCTTCTTTATCATCACCAGTAGTTTGAACACTGATAGAAATAAGCTGATGAAGGAGACTAGTCAGTCCCTGACTCTAGCTCAACTCACTGGTACAAATCTCACCTGTCTCACTCTTTATGCTGTGTTATTGTCAGTGTGAATACAGTGTGTAGAAATCAGAAGCTTAACTCCCAACAGCTCAGTCGGCTGAGCGGCTGAGCAGCTGTGTCATTGTCTCTGTCTGACAGGTAGACTGTTGGTTCGATTCCCGATGGAGGAGACATATTACAGCACTGCCCTGTCTTTAACATCACCAGCATAGC